>NC_043023.1:13098233-13240733 GCF_006345805.1 Octopus sinensis
AGTATAGCCGGCGTTGCTTGGGTTTGTGTTTAAGTTGTGCTTAAAACGGCAGACTTTGATGTCGCATTAACAAAGTTTTGACACAGTTTCAACCTATGAACAAAAGTATAGAGTGGCGATGCTCGAGTTTGCTCTGAATGTGCTGCAAATGTGTAATGCCGACTTCACTTGTTGGTTAATATTCCTTGTGACTAGTTAAATGGCTATTTCTAAAAAATGTTTTACCACAGATATGAAAGTGATAAGGTTTACCCTCAGTAAGAATACGTAAGTGATAAGTCAACTGACTATTATAAAAGAAGGATTTACCACAGATATCACAATGGTATGGTTTTCACCCCAGTATGAATACTTTAGTGATTTATCAAATTACTCCTTTGAGAGAATGATTTACCGCAGATATCACACTGATATGGATTTTCTCCTGTATGTGTACGTTTGTGCAGAGTCAAGTAACTCCTTTGAGAGAATGATTTACCGCAGATATCACAATGAAATGGCTTTTCTCCTGTATGTGTACGCTTGTGTTTAGTCAAGTAACTCCTTTGAGAGAATGATTTACCACAAATATCACAATGATATGCCTTCTCTCCTGTATCAATGCATTTGTGTTTGGTTAAGACTCCTTCTTCAGTAAATGATTTACCACAGACATCACAGTGATATGGCTTCTCACCTGAATCAGGTTTGTTTGGTTTTCTTAAATCATTCATTATAAGATAATAATTTCTCATACGTATCACAATGATAATGATTTTTTCAATTCTATGAATATATCTGTGTTCAGTTGTGTCAGTATTTTCAGAGAATAATTTAACACTGTGTTTCTTTCATCTGTGTTCTTGCTTAACATCTAAAACGGCAGATGTAAACAGTTAAAACTTTTGTAAATTTATCCAAGCTTAATTAACCAAGCAATCACCTTCTCTACATTCCAAACAGCGAAGAAAACAAAAATGTTGCTCTTAATTCCATCGTAGAAGAAATATTTTCTTATCGTTTGTTGTTGATATATTGATGAATGTGCCTCAGAAATATATGGTCTTCCTTTAATTGATGAAAGTCAATCAAAATATCAGAGGCATGTCTAAATGTAGAGATTTCTTTAACATCAACATGATGTGATATTCTGAAATAGAAAAAAAGAAGCAGTGAGATAAAGAGAATGATTAAACGACATAGTAATTCAACATTGCAAATCTTACAATATCAACACTGTCATCATTTAATGTCTATGTTTGCATGGGTCAGAATTCACTGAGGCTTTGAAAGTTTTACATCATTCTGTACATAGATGAAGCGTTTCTACATTTCTCTAAATTCTTACCTGTTTTCCTCCATTACCTTTTTTCTTTGGCATGAAACCACCTCAATTCTGGGAAGAGGGTATTTTCAAGTTAAAGGAAAGATGGAGACGCATAGTGCAACAAAACGGTTCATATTTGGTTGATTAAAATGTATTGGCAAGTATTTATTGACCTTTTTCTTTCCTTCAAAAATCGGCACGAACTCTCCAGACAACCCCATACATATGCAATTCTATGATATACTAGCAGAATCGTTTACATGCCGAACAAAATGCATAACAGCATTTCGTCCGTCTACACTCTAAAAGTTCAAATCCCATCAAGGTCGAATTTGTATACACTTATTTTAGTTATGAGACTGACATCACACACACACACACACACACACACACACACACATATATATATATATCAAATTAAATACACAACTGAAAGAGCTACTACTTGTTTCATACTGTTACGATACTTGAACAGGAATATTAATAGAATATGCCGCGTATCTTAGGGGCATACACCCAAAGAAACCAAGCTAAATCTGAGTGGAACCTGGAGCAGTGCTCTGGTTTGACAGAAACTGTCACACTTGCCCACCCAAGACTGCAAGGAAAATGGATGTTAGAGGATGATGATGATGATGATGAGGAAAAAAGCACAACAAAGAGAAAATCAATGTCACTTAAAACTTTTATTCCTTATTCCCATTCCTTTATTCTCTCATAACAAAATCCTCAAAAGTCCAGCACAATCATCTTCAGAAACCAAAGTCATCTCTGTGTTGATATATTTAGATATATAAATGATATTGAAGTTGTGATTCATGAATTTCATGTTGACATCCAAGAAACTGAAGTTGATAATGTCAAGCTTGAAGAGGAATAAACCCTGTCTTTTAGCAGACAAAATATTCATAATTGTTGTCATGGTGTAATAAATTTTAATACTGATACAGTTACACTTGTGTATGAATACTCAAATGTGTACTGAAGTGGCCTTTTTGAGAGAATGATTTACCACAGATATTACAATGATATGGCTTTTCTCCTGTATGAATACATTTGTGACTAGATAAAATGTTATTTTGAGAAAATGATTCACTACAAACATCACACTGATATGGTTTTTACCCAGTATGAATATGTTTGTGACTAGTCAAGGTCCAACTTGTAGATAATGATTTACCAGAAATCTCAGTGATATGGTTTCTCACCTGTATGAATACGTTTGTGACGAATTAAAGAGCTATTATGAGAAAATGATTCACCACAGATATCACAATGATATGGTTTTTCCCCAGTATGGATACGTTTATGTTTAGTCAAGTCACTATTACGAGAAAATGATTTACCACAGATATCACAATGATATGGTTTTTCTCCAGTATGAACATGTTTGTGACTGGTCAAGTTACTATTTCTAGAGAATGATTTATCACAGATATCACAATGATATGGCTTCTCACCTGTATGAACACGTTTGTGATAAGTTAAAGAGCTATTATCAGAAAATGATTCACCACAGATGTCACAATGATATGGTTTTTCTCCCGTATGTGTACGTTTGTGTTGAAACAATTCACCACTTTGAGAGAATGATTTACCACAGATATTGCAATGATATGGCTTCTCTCCTGTATGTGTACGTACGTGACTAGTCAAATGACTATTTCTAGAGAATGATTTACCACAGATATTACAATGATATGCTTTCTCCCCTGTATGTGTACGTACGTGACTAGTCAAGGATCTACTTTGAGAAAATGATTCACCACAGATATCACAACGATATGGTCTTTCCCCAGTATGAATACGGTTGTGACTAGTCAAGTGACAATTTTGGGAAAATGATTTACCACAGACATCACAGTGATATGGTTTCTCTCCTGTATCAATGCATTTGTGTTTGGTTAAGACTCCTTCTTCAGTAAATGATTTACCACAGACATCACAGCGATATGGCCTCTCACCTGAATCAGGTTTGTTTGGTTTTCTTAAATCATTCATTATAAGATAATAATTTCTCATACGTATCACAATGATAATGATTTTTTCAATTCTATGAATATATCTGTGTTCAGTTGTGTCAGTATTTTCAGAGAATAATTTAACACTGTGTTTCTTTCATCTGTGTTCTTGCTTAACATCTAAAACGGCAGATGTAAACAGTTAAAACTTTTGTAAATTTATCCAAGCTTAATTAACCAAGCAATCACCTTCTCTACATTCCAAACAGCGAAGACAACAAAAATGTTGCTCTTAATTCCATCATAGAAGAAATATTTTCTCATCGTTTATCGTTGATGCATTGATGAATGTGCCTTATGAATATATGGTCTTCCTTTAATTGATGAAAGTCAATCAAAATATCAGAGGCATGTCTAAATGAAGAGATTTCTTTAACGTCAACGTGATGTGATATTCTGAAATAGAAAAAAAGAAGCAGTGAGATAAAGAGAATGATTAAACGACATAGTAATTCAACATTGCAAATCTTACAACATCAACACTGTCATCCATTTAATGCCTATGTTTTCAGGGGTCAGAATTCACTGAGGCTTTGAAAGTTTTACAACTTTCTGTACATAGATGAAGCGTTTCTACATTTCTCTAAATTCTTACCTGTTTTCTTTGGCATGAAACCACCTCAATTCTGGGAAGAGGGTATTTTCAAGTTAAAGGAAAGATGGAGACGCATTGTGCAACTAAACGATTCATATTTGGTTGATTAAAAATGTATTGGCAAGTATTTATTGACCTTTTTCTTTCCTTCAAAAACGGGCACGAACTTTCCGGACAACCCAACACATATATAATTCTATGATATACTTGCAGAATCGTTCACATGCCGAACAAAATGCATAACAGCATTTCGTCCGTCTACACTCTAAAAGTTCGAATCCCATCGAGGTAGAATTTGGCTTTCATCCTTTCGAGGTAAAAACAAACAAGAAACATTAGCGCACGTTGTTCCATGGAAGCGACGTCCGCTTCTCCCGCCAATTTTCTGAACTTGTGTCTAAAGTACAAAAGATTATTGTCATCAACATGTGGGATGACGTCAGCAGCGGGGTGCGTTGACCGGAAGCTGGGGCAAGCGGAAGGGGTCAGCCATCAAGTGTGCGCAGGGGGCGGAAGTTGACCTTTTCCAACGTGGGTTGTGCTGGCGACAAGACGTGCGAGGAAGTCGCTAAAGGGTTTGGGGCTAGCAGCTGCTATTGTCAGTGTTCGGGTAGGGCTGTGAGGAAGGACCAGCCATCTCTGGAGGATCTCCGTCACCACGAAGAGAAGGTAGGTGCCTCTATATTCAAATCGCACACACTCACTACAAGCTATTTCGGCAGTTCGTAAACATTCACATTTTTTTTCAACACGATGTCTGCAAAAATTAGGATCGCCAGTGACGTCGTCAGACCTTTTAACGGCGAAGGCGATGTAGTGGCCTGGATTCAGAAAATCAGGCTGGTGGCGAGACTGCAGGGCATAAGCGACGTGGCGAGTCTTATGGCGCTGTATTTGGAAGGGAGTGTGTTGTCGCTTTACCTAGAGATGGATGAAGAAGAACGGCTCTGCGATGGGAATATAGAGCGGCGCTTGTGTGACGCATACACGGAATGCGAGTACACAGCTTTCGCTAAGCTGGGTGCAATCAGGTGGACGGAAAGCCAGGTGGATGATTTTGCATCGGAAGCTAGAAGGCTAGCGACTCTGGCCGAGTTTGCCGGAGAAGGACTGGAGAGAGCAGCCCGACTGGCGTTCGTGAATGGGTTCCCCGACGATGTAGGGATTCACCTACAACGACTGCCCGGGGTCAAAAAGATGCCATTGAGCGAACTTGTAACACATGCTCGCGCGTTGACAAGACACTCTGGGCGGAAGGCGATAGCGATGGCGGTGACGGAGGCGCGTAAAGATGGACGACGTCCCGAGAAAGAGGTACAGAAGCCCACCGTGCAACGAGAGCGGCCGTTCTCAGGACGGTGTTTTAGATGCCAGGGACCGCACATGGCGCGGGACTGTACGCAGCCGGGGCCTGTTTGCTATCGATGCAGGCAGACAGGGCACATTGCCCGTGATTGCGGCCAGGGAAACGACCGCGGGGAAGTTGCTGCCTCTCGAACTTTCCCCTCAAACGAGTAGAGGCGCTATTGGAGACGCTGCCATTTATTGACGTGGAGGCCGAGGGTGAGACATTCAAGGCCCTTGTGGATACGGGCTGTACGACCACCCTGGTGACTTCGAGGGTGACGAAGGAATGGAACGGGGTGTGTAGTGTCCGGGCGGTCGACGGCAGCGAAATCCGTTGCAGAGGCAGCAGCAAGGTAGAGATAGTGGTGCGCGGTGCGACGCTAAGGCTACAGGCAATTGTGGCCGAACGCGTGATAAATGGAGTTGATGTGGTGATGGGGATGGACGCCATCAACTGCCTCGGTGGCGTCAGTGTTGTGGGAAATGAGGTCACGTTCGGAAGCGTGGGGGCGTCGTGCACTGCGAGTCAGGATCGCCAGAGGGAGCAGAGCCCCGCGAGGGACTGCGCTGCTTACACCATCGAGGACAAAGACTTTCAGGCGGCGTTCGATGGTCAGCAGTGGACGATAGAGTGGAAATAGAAGGACGAGCCCCCGACACTGGAGAACAGGGTGAGCTGTTACCAGCATACCCTGAAAGGCCAAGCCAGGGTTGAGTTTGAAGACGAGGTGGATCGAGGAAGGGGTCCTTGTCCCTTGGAAGGAGGAGGTAGCGGGCGGAGTGCTACCCCTGATGGCGGTGGTGCAGCCTACGAAGGGAAAAGTCAGACCGGTGCTGGACTTCAGGGAGCTAAACCAGCACATATCGTGTCACACGGGAGGTGAGGCGACAGACGTTTGTGGTGAGGCATTACGTAAGTGGAGACAGTCGACTGAGGTAGCGACGATTGTCGACTTGAGATCGGCATACTTGCAGCTCCATGTGAGCGACAAACTATGGTGATATCAGCTGGTGCGGTACAAGGGCCGGACGTACTGTCTAACCAGGCTGGGTTTCGGGCTGAATTCCACTCCGAAGATCATGGCGGCAGTGCTTAGGTCCGTCCTAGGGAAAGACGGCAAGATTAGAAAGGCCACCAGCTCCTACATTGATGACATTTTGGTGGACGAAACTGTAGTGCCAGCCGACGAGGTAGTGAGACATCTGGAGAAGTTCGGACTGATTGCTAAGCCACCGGAGTCGATTGAAGGGGGAGCCGCGCTGGGGCTGAAGCTGCGAAGAGATAGATCAGGTGAATTGGTGTTCCAGAGAGGAAATGAAATCCCAGAGCTGAGTTCCAGCGTCAGCAGGAGAGAGCTGTTCTCGGTGTGTGGGAAGTTGGTCGGTCACTACCCGATCGCTGGATGGCTGCGCACGGCGTGTAGTTACACCAAGAGACGAGCAGAAGGAGAGAGGTGGGACGACAAGGTGGGAGAAGGGACGGTGGCGATGATGCAGGAGATCCTAGAGAGGACAAGAGCGGAAGACCCGGTCAGGGGGAACTGGTACGTGCCCAAGACGAAATGCGGGACCGTCTGGTGTGATGCTAGCAGTATAGCGATAGGGGTGGTGTTGGCAATCGAAGGCACTGCGGTGGAGGCCTGGCTTCGGAAAGCAGATGATTTCAACCACATCAATGTCGCCGAATTAGACGCGCTGCTGAAAGGGGTGAACTTGGCCTTGAAATGGGGGCTGCGCACGATTGAAATGCGGATGGATTCGGCCACTGTGCTTGGCTGGGTAGGATCGCTGATCACCGGTGACAGGAGAGTGCGGACGAAAGGTGCTGCGGAGATGTTAGTGAAGCGCCGTCTAGGAGTTCTAGGTGAATTGATCGCCGAATTCGGACTGAAGCTGAACGTGGTCTTCGTGCCTTTGGAGAAAAACAAGGCGGACGTACTGACCAGGGTAAAAAGGGCGTGGTTGGAAGAACCGGAGGAGGCTCGGAAAGGGATAGCTGTGGCGTGTCAGTTGGATGACTCTGAACTGAAGAAACTGCACGCTATGCCTCACCTGGGTGTGGACAGGACCCTGTATCTGGCAAAAAAAAAAAAAAAAAAATTGATGCTGACGTCACCAGGAGAAGCGTCCGGAAGGTGGTCGGGAGCTGCGACAGGTGTCAGTCCATCGACCCTGCTCCATGTGGGCATGAACAGGGAAGCCTTTCCGTGGAGCAGAACTGGAAAAGGCTAGCTGTGGATGTGACACACTACCGTCAGCGAATGTACCTCTCCATGGTCGACTGTGGGCCGGGCCGGCTGGCCATTTGGAGGGAGTTGACATCGGGCATTGCTGACGAGATCGTGCAGATCCTGAACGGGATATTTTTAGAGAGAGGTCCCGTGGAAGAACTACTGATGGACAACGGGGCGGCGTTTCGTTCGGAAGCATTGAGGGTTATGCTTGATCGGTGGAACGTGCGACGCTTGTTCAGAGCAGCGTATAGGCCGGGCGGTAATGGGATCGTGGAGAGGCACCATCGAACAGTCAAGGCCATAGCGGAAAGAGGGCACATTTCGCCGCTTGAAGCAGTTTTTTAGTACAACTTGTCTCCCCGATCCGGACAGGCTGAGGAATCTGTGCCGCAGAGAGCTGTGTTCAAATATGAATGGAGGCACCCGAGCAAAGCGCCGGAGGGTCACGAGGAAGAGAAGGGATCCGTTCGCGTGAAAATAGGGGAGGAAGTCTGGGTCAAGCCACCAAAGGCGTGCTGTACGTCTCAATGGAGCAGAGGAACGGTGACGGCGATCAATTCCAGAAGCAACGTATCCGTAGATGGCACACCACGACATGTCTTGGACCTTCGCAGGATTGTTGCTTCGACGGACGATGATTCGGGAGAGGGGGAGAACGAGGAGCCCAGCTTGAAAAGATCTCGATGAGCAAGGCGCTCTCCCGGTTGGATGGTAGACTACAACATGGAGCGGAGAGATTGTGATCTTTAAAATCAGGGTGGCGTGTGGGATGACGTCAGCAGCGGGGTGCGTTGACTGGAAGCTGGGGCAAGCGGAAGGGGTCAGCCGTCAAGCGTGCGCAGGGGGCGGAAGTTGACCTTTACCAACGTGGGTCGTGCTGGCGACAAGACGTGCGAGGAAGTCGCTAAAGGGTTTGGGGCTAGCAGCTGCTATTGTTAGTGTTCGGGTAGGGCTGTGAGGAAGGACCAGCCATCTCTGGAGGATCTCCGTCACCACGAAGAGAAGGTAGGTGCCTCTATATTCAAATCGCACACACTCACTACAATCAACACTATTATTATTAATAGTATTAGTATTAGTATTATTATTATAGCGACCTCGAAACGAAGGAAAGTAAATGTCGACCCAAGCGGAAACTCCTGACTGCAAATACGGCCGAGCTCGACTTTGCCTTTCATCCCTTTCGGGAAATACTGGGTTCCATATATTTGACTCCGTGCTCCCCTCAAACACTGCAGGCCTCAGCAAAATTATTAATATAACCTCTTAAACAACAGAACGTTAATTAATATGGTATTCTTCAATCGATTTCCCCTCATTTTACTAATTAATCAATTAATTAAACTGTTTTACTAGCATTTTATCAATTAATTTACTTTATATCCCATGTAACGGTGGTTCATAGGTGTTCATAAACAACCGATCATCATTTCAGTTTAGAAGTTGTTATTTTAGTCCAGAAAATATATTGGCGATGTTTCGCTTGTCGTAGCACAAGTTTCCGTCGATTTCCGTAAAAAATGTAAACACTGAATCGGCCATACATACATACATACATACACACACACATACATACACACACACACACATACATAGATACATACACACACACATACATGCAGACATACATATACACATACACCGAGTAAAAAATTTCAGTTATCTCTCTCTTTCACACATTACTCTCTCTGGTTCTTCACACACACTAACAGAAGCACTTCACTTACACAACATACTGTCTGTCTCCCACACTCCATCAAACACACACACACACATGTACATCAATGCTTCCCATGCACGGTAACTTCAAAAGAACTTCCCTCGTCATACAATCGCTTTCTCTTAGTCTCTTTCGCTCTCATTACTTATGTAAAAAAATAAAAGTTTTTTACGGAAATCGACAGAAACTTGTGCTACGACAAGCGAAACATCGCCATACAGGCGATACATATATACATATATATATATGTATATGTAAAAATATACAAACTGGGACAGGAACGCTAAACATTTAGAAGACGATACAAAAAACACGGACGGGACATTCGAAGCCTTCAATCTTCAGTCAAGAACTGAATCATCTTCACAATTTTGGCTGATTAATCTTGAGATTGCTCCGATCTGGCCAGCCCCAAAGGAAAATCTAAGCCAAGCACATTAGATTCCTTGGAAGAAAGCCTCGAATGTGTACAAAACAAGGACAGAAAACCGGACGATGTTACACGAATAAAAATACAAAAATACGTAAAAACAATAATGATAATAATAATAACAACAAAAACAGGACATTTAATCAGCCGAAATTGCAAAGATGATCCGGTTCTTGACTGAAGATTGAAGGCTTCGAATGTCCCGTCCGTGTTTTTTGTATCGTCTTCTAAATGTTTTGAGTTCTTGTCCCAGTTTGTATTTTTTTACATATACATATATATAGTGGCGTCCGTACACTTTTTGGTCTAATCATCATCATTGTTTAACGTCCGTTTTCCGCGCTAGCATGGGTTGGACGGTTCAACCGGGGATCTGGGAAGCCAGAAGGCTGCACCAGGCTCCAGACTTATCTGGCAATGTTTCTACAGCTGGATGCCCTTCCTAATGCCAACCACTCTGAGAGTGTAGTGGGTGCTTTTACATGCCACCCGCACAGGTGCCAGGCGAGGCTGGCAACGGCCACGGTCGGATTGGTGCATTTTACATGCCACCGGCACGGAAGCCAGCCGAGGCGTCGCTATATATAGCTGAGGGTGATGACAATGACGGTTGCACCCGTCGGTTTCAATGTATGCATGTTTGAAGGAGAAGACTTGGGTTAAAGAGAGTAAAAGAAAGAAAGAAAGAAAGAAAGAAAGAATCTGCATCTATTTGCAATGGATGTGTGGAAGGGAATTTGAGTTCAGAAATGGATTTTGCAATGAAGTCACAATGGAGACACTAAGGATTTTGATTGAGCGAATGTGTCTGTCGGTTGCAGGATATAGGTCTGCTATTCTTCATTTTCATCAACTCAAATTCTTCTCACAACATCCTGACACATTTCTAAAAACATTGAAAGACTGACCAGCTGAGTGTACACTTTGTGTGTGGAGGCGCAATGGCCCAGTGGTTAGGGCAGCGGACTTGCGGTCATAGGATCGCGGTTTCGATTCCCAGACCGGGCGTTGTGAGTGTTTATTGAGCGAAAACACCTAAAGCTCCACGAGGCTCCGGCAGGTGATGGTGGTGATCCCTGCTGTACTCTTTCACCACAACTTCCTCTCACTCTTACTTCCTGTTTCTGTTGTACCTGTATTTCAAAGGGCCCGGCCTTGTCACTCTCTGTGTCACGCTGAATATCCCTGAGAACTACGTTAAGGGTACACGTGTCTGTGGAGTCCTCAGCCACTTACACGTTAATTTCACGAGCAGGCTGTTCCGTTGATTTGGATCAACCGGAACCCTCATCGTCGTAGCCGACGGAGTGCTTCCATCCACACTTTGTGTATCCAATCAGTTACTTGTGGATGTGTGCATAACTGCAAGGACAAATCCCTATTCACTTTAGTAAGTGCATATATTTCAGTATAGTGTGGGTACACAGGTGCACTATCCCTTGGTATTCTACATTTTAAACAAAATAAGGGTGCTAAGCAGTGGTTTATATAAATGCATTGTTATTACCATTTTGGATACGTCAGTGGCAGGTCCATACTTATACATTTGCCATTTACTGTGTTTTGTCATGGAGAAAATTTCTTCTTTGTAGAGAAATGGTGTAAATACACCTAAATCAGATTTACACCATTTGTCTAGAGCCAGAAATTTTACACCATGGAAGTGGATCCAGGCAATGACTTTCCCCAACATGTCAAATCAAACTCTAGAGACTTTATTGATTGCTTCGGCTTATCCTTATATCTAAGGACAGGTCTTCCTCTGCCATGATATCCATCCATTTTTTGGCCGTAAAGAAGAATTTTTTTTAATGAAATAATTTGTCAACACGCTTTGGATGCTGGACATACCACATATTTTTAAGGTTTTGACATTTGATGTCTTATCTTGCTATTTTGTTGCATACATTGCGCAAACACATGTGAAAAAAGTTTCAAGTTTTTTTTTATTTCTCTCTAGAAGGGAGTCCATGCTTCTGCCCCCTACAGAACTATGGTCAAAAACAAAATACAAGAAATGTATAAATCGGGTTCACACACACACACACACATATATATACTCTTTACTCTTTTACTTGTTTCAGTCATTTGACTGCGGCCATACTGGAGCACCGCCTTTAATCGAGCAACTCAACCCCGGGACTTATTCTTTTGTAAGCCCAGTACTTATTCTATCGGTCTCTTTTGCCGAACCACTAAGTAACGGGGACATAAACACACCAGCATCGGTTGTCAAGCAATGTAGGGTGACAAACACATATATATATTTATATATATACGACGGGCTTCTTTCAGTTTCCGTCTACCAAATCCACTCACAAGGCTTTGGTTGGCCTGAGGTTATAGAAGACACTCGCCCCAGGTGCCACGCAGTGGGACTGAACCCGGAACCATGTGGTTGGTAAACAAGCCACTTACCACATAGCCACTCCTGCGCCTATATATATATACACGACGGGCTTCTTTCAGTTTCCGTCTACCACATCCACTCACAAGGCTTTGGTCGGCCCGAGGCTATAGTAGAAGACACTTGCCCAAGGTGCCACGCAGTGGGACTGAACCCGGAACCATGTGGTTGGTAAACAAGCTACTTACCACACAGCCACTCCTGCGCCTATATATATATATATATCGAATGAAATCCACATCGGAAAGAGCTACTATTCATTTCATACTACAACAATACTTGAACAGGCATATTTATAAAATACGCCATGTATGTTAAGGGCCATTCAGCCAAAGAATCCAAGCCAAGTCTGACTGGAACACGGAGCAGCACTCATGTCACACTGTCCTACCCTTACTTGCGAAGAAAGTGGATGATGATGATGAAGAAAGCACAACAAAGACAAAATCAATGTCATTCAAAACTTTTATTCCTTATTCCCATTCCTTTATTCTCTCATAACAAATTCCTCAAAAATCCAGCACAATCATCTTCAGAAATCAAAGTCATTGCTGCGTTGATATATACATTATATTGAAGAAGGCGCCAAGCTGGCAGAAACGTTAGCACACCGGGCGAAATGTGTAGTCGTATTTTGTCTGCCGTTACGTTCTCAGTTCAAATTCCGCCGAGGTCGACTTTGCCTTTCATCCATTCAGGGTTGATAAATTAAGTACCTATTTCTTTGCTACCCACACAAGGCTAAACACCGAGAGGACAAACAAGGACAGACAAAGGGATTGAGTCGATTACATCGACCCCAGTGCGTAACTGGAACTTAATTCATCAACCCCGAAAGGATGAAAGGCAAAAGTTGACCTCGGCGGAATTTGAACTCAGAACGTAATGGCAGACAAAATACGGACACACATTTTGCCCGGCGTGCTAACGTTTTTGCCAGCTTGCCACATTATTTAAGTACCAGTTACGCGCTGGGGTTGATGTAATCGACTTAATCCGTTTGTCTGTCCTTGTTTGTCCCCTCTATGTTTAGCCCCTTGTGGGTAGTAAAGAAACACATACATTATATTGAAGTAGTTATTCATAAATTTCATATTGCCATTCATTAACTTGAAGTTGATAACATCAGGCTTAACGAGGAAAGAACCCTGTCTTTTAGCAAACAAAATACTCATAATTGTTGTCCTGTTCTAATTTATTTCCATTTTCATAATGTTACACCTGTGTATGAACACTCACGTGTGTACCTAAGTTACTTTTTTGAGAGAATGATTTACCACAGGTATCACACTGATATGGTTTCTCCCCAGTATGAATACGTCTGTGATTAGTCAAGGTACTTTTATTAGAGAATGAAATACCACAGATATCACAATGATATGGCTTCTCTCCCGTATGAATACGTTTGTGATGAGTTAAATTGCCAAGCTGAGAAAATGATTTACCACAGATATCGCACTGATATGGTTTTTCGCCAGTATGAATACATTTGTGAATAACCAACTGACTAGTATAAGAGTATGATTCACCACAGATGTCACAATGATATGGCCTCTCTCCCGTATGAATACGTTTGTGATATGTTAAAGAGCTATTCTGAGAAAATGATTTACCACAGATATCACACTGATATGGTTTTTCCCCAGTATGAATGCGTTTGTGACAAGTTAAAGTTCTATTTTCAGAAAATGATTTACCACAGATGTCACAGTGATATGGTTTTTCCCCAGTATGAATGCGTTTGTGACCAGTCAAATGACTATATTCAGAAAATGATTTACCACAGATATCACAGCGATATGGTTTTTCCCCAGTATGAATGCGTTTGTGACTAGTCAACTGACTATTTAGAGAGAAAGATTTACCACAGATGTTACAATGATATGGCTTCTCTCCCGTATGAACACGTTTGTGGCGAGTCAAATGACTACAGTGAGAGAATGATTTGCCACAGGTATTGCAATGATATGGCTTCTCTCCTGTATGTGTACGTATGTGAACAGTCAAGGAACTACTTCGAGAGAAAGATTTACCACAGATATCACAATGATTTGGTTTCTGTCCCGTGCGAACACTTTTGTGACTAGTTAAAACATCATTTTCAGAAAATGATACACTGCAGGTATTAGAGTGATATGGTTTCTCACCTGTATCAGTGTTTTTTGCTTCAGTTAAAGGATTCATCATGAGAGGATAATTTGTCATAAGTATCACAATGATAGTGTTTATTTCATTTCTATGAGAATGTTCAGTTGTGTCACAATTGTCAAAGAATGATCTAATGCTGTGTTTCTTTCATCAGTGATCTTATAGAAGGTGTAAACTGTTATCCAAGCTTAGTTAACCAGTAAATTGATCATCTCCACTACATTCCAGATAACGAAGACCAGTAAATGTTGCTGTTAATTGCATTGTCCAGAAGAAATACTTTCCCATCATTTGTCGAAGATTTTATTTATATAAAGAGGCTGATGCATTGATGAATGTGCCTCAGAAATATATCGTCTTCCTTTAATTGATGAAAGCCAACAAAAATATCCGACGCACATCTGAACGAAGAAATTTCTTTTACGTCAACATGATGTGATATTCTGAAATAGAAAAAAAGAAGCAGTGAGATAAAGA
Organism: Octopus sinensis; assembly: GCF_006345805.1. Taxonomy (NCBI): domain Eukaryota; kingdom Metazoa; phylum Mollusca; class Cephalopoda; order Octopoda; family Octopodidae; genus Octopus; species Octopus sinensis. The sequence goes on from NC_043023.1 coordinate 13,112,919, forward strand.
GAATCATTAAACGACATAGTAATTCAACATTGCAAATCTTACAACATCAACACTGTCATTCCCTAGGGTTTGGGGTGGGGGAAAGGGTAACTTTTTTCTTCAGAAATGTAAATAAACCATATCTGTTTCTTAAACAAGGGACATATTCATACGGCACAGAATGTTTTCACCTCAATAGACGTCATTAATTGGTTGAAATTGCAGAAAAAAACAGCAAATATCTTACAAACTATAGAATTTTCTCAATAAAGCCAAAAGAAAAAGATGTTTTATAAACACATTCTACCAGTATACGAAGTTTAAAAGTGTTTAGTTACGTGGAAATTATTAAAACACAACTTTTTAATACTACTAAGTATAATGAGGCCCTAGGTACATGCAACCACCACTTTTTTCATACCTTCAAATTTTACCACAATCTAAATGCAACCTAAATCACCACACAGTACATCACCGAACACCCCTTAGGTTCCCTTCTTGTCTCGAGACAGTGTTCACCCGGGGTGGGTTGAGCTGGCTTCATTCATCCTCAATGCTGCATCTCTCACAAATGCCGACCACACCTGATGTTTTGAGGCTAAGGACCGCGTTCCCCAACCACTCATTCATGATATTCATCCACCCCTTAAGTAATCTCCAGCAACTGTATTTGACTTCCCAATGTCTTAATTTTAAAAAACATGTCCTACCCATCTACACTGAATTCTCATCAGCATGCTTTGCCCCATACAGAAATATGCTCAAAATACAAGACTTCTATTCACTTAGAAATGCCAGTCCTGGTGGTACTTAAGAAATCCATCCGAACGTGGCCGTTGCCAGTGCCACCCAGACTGGCCTTGTGCCGGTGCAACGTAAAAAGCACCATCCGATCGTGGCCATTTCCCAGCCTCACCTGGCCCCTGTGCCGGTGGCATGTAAAAAGCACCATCCGATCGTGGCCGTTTGCCAGCCTTGTCTAGCACGTAATAGCACTCACGGAGTGGTTGGCGTTAGGAAGGGCATCCAGCTGTAGAAACATTGCCAGATCAGACTGGGCCTGGTGCAGCCTTCTGGCTTCCCAGACCCCAGTTGAACAGTCCGACCCATGCTAGCATGGAAAGCAGATGCTAAACGATGATGATGACATCATGTTCACATACACACACTTACATATCATCATCATTGTTTAACGACCGTTTTCCATGCTATATATGGTTCAACTGGGGTCTGGGAAGCCAGAAGGCTGCACCAGGCCCAGTCTGAGCTGGCAATGTTTCTACGGCTGGATGCCCTTCCTAACGCCAACCACTCCGTGAGTGTAGTGGGTGCTTTTTATGTGCCACCGGCACAGAGACCAGACGCAGCTGGCAATGGCCACGGACGCATGGTGCTTTTTACGAGCCACTGGCACAGAAGACAGTCAGGGCGGCGCTGGCTACGGCCACGTTCGGATGGTTCTCTTACGTGCCACCGGCACTGGTATCACAGCTACAAATTCCATTGATGTTGATAGATTACGATTTTGATTTTCACTTGCCTCAACAGGTCTTCACAAGTGGAGTTTTGTGTCCCAAGAAGGAAAGGAACGCATAAGTGGGCAGGCTACATATATATACCAAATTATATACACAACATAGGCGTGGGAGTGGCTGTGTGGTAAGTAGCTTGCTTACCAACCACATGGTTCCGGGTTCAGTCCCACTGCGTGACACCTTGGGCAAGTGTCTTCTACTATAGCCTCAGGCCGACCAAAGCTTTGTGAGTGGATCTGGTAGACGGAAACTGAAAGAATCGTCGTATATATGTATACACACACACATGTATATATGTTTGTGTGTCTGTGTTTGTCCCCCCCAACATTACTTGACAACCGATGCTGGCGTGTTTATGCCCCTGTAACTTAGCAGTTTGGCAAAAGAGACCGATAGAATAAGTACTAGGCTTACAAAGAATAAGCCCTGGGGTCGATTTGCTTGACTAAAGGCAGTGCTCCAGCATGGCCACAGTCAAATGACTGAAACAAGTAAAAGAGTAACCAAAAGAACTGCTACTAGTTTCATGCTATTATGATGCTTGAACAGGAATATCTATAAACTATGTATTTCAAGCCGAATCTAATTGAAACTTGGAGCAGCACTCTGGCTTGACAGCTCAGGTCACACTTTCCCACCCAAACCAGAATAAAAATGGATGGTAAAGGATGATGAAGATGATGATGATGATGATGAAAGCACAACAAAGCCAAAATCAAACTCACTTTAAACTTTTATTCCTTATTCCCATTCCTTTATTCTCTCATAACAAATTCCTCAAAAATCCAGCACAATCATCTTCAGAAACCAAAGTCATCTCTGTGTTGCTATATTTAGATATATAAATGATATTGAAGTTGTGATTCATGAATTTCATGTTGACATCCAAGAAACTGAAGTTGATAATGTCAAGCTTGAAGAGGAATAAACCCTGTCTTTTAGCAGACAAAATATTCATAATTGTTGTCATATTTTAATAAATTTTGATATTGATACAGTTACACTTGTGTATGAACACTCAAATGTGTACTTAAGAGGCATTTTTGAGAGAATGACTCACCACAGATATTACAATATGGCATGTCTCCTATATAAATAAGTTTGTGATTAGATAAATTGATCTTTTGAGAAAATGATTTACCATAGATATCACACTTATATGCGTTTGCGACTGGTCAAGTTACTATTTCTAGAGAATGATTTACCGCAGATATTACAATGATATGCTTTGTCTCTTGTATGTGTATGTTTGTGACTAGATAAAATGTTATTTTTAGAAAATGATTCACTACAGATATCACAAAGATATGGTTTTTTCCCCAGTATGAATGCATTTGTGTCTAGTCAACTGATAATTCCTAGAGAATGATTTACCACAGATATCACAGTGATATGCTTTCACTCCTGTATGTGTAGCTTTGTGTTGAGTTAAGGTATCACTTCGAGAGAAACATTTACCACAGATATCACAATGATATGGCTTCTCTCCAGTATGAATACGTCTGTGATTAGTCAAGTCACTGTTTGCAGTGAATGATTTACCACAAATGTCACAATGATATCCTTTCTCTTCTGTATGTGTAAGTGTATGTTTAGTCAAACCACCACTTTGAGAGAATGATTTGCCACAGATATCAAAATGATATGCTTTCTCTCCTATATGAGTACGTTTGTGACGAGTTAAGGTGCTATTTTCAGAAAATGATTTGCTACAGATATCACAACGATATGGTCTTTCCCCAGTATGAATACGTATGTGACTAGTCAAGTGACAATTTTGGGAAAACGATTTACCACAGACATCACAGTGATGTGGTTTCTCTCCTGTATCAATGCATTTGTCTTTGGTTAAGACTCTTTCTTCAGTGAATGATTTACCACAGATATCACAGTGATATGGCCTCTCACCTGAATCAGGTTTGTTTGGTTTTCTTAAATCATTCATTATAAGATAATAACTTCTCATACGTATCACAATAATAATGATTTTTTCATTTCTATGAATATATCTGTGTTCAGTTGTGTCAGTATTTTCAGAGAATAATTTAACACTGTGTTTCTTTCATCTGTGTTCTTGCTTAACATCTAAAACGGCAGATGTAGACTGTTAAAACTTTTGTAAATTTATCCAAGCTTAATTAACCAAGCAATCACCTTCTCTAAACTCCAAACAGCGAAGACAACAAAAATGTTGCTCTTAATTCCATCGTAGAAGAAATATTTTCTTATTGTTTGTTGTTGATGTATTGATGAATGTGCCTTATGAATATATGGTCTTCCTTTAATTGATGAAAGTCAATCAAAATATCAGAGGCATGTCTAAATGAAGAGATTTCTTTAACGTCAACATGATGTGATATTCTGAAACAGAAAAAAAGAAGCAGTGAGATAAGGAGAATCGTTAAACGACATAGTAATTCAACATTGCAAATCTTACAACGTCAACACTGTCATCCGTTTAATGCCTATGTTTGCATGGGTCAGAATTCACTGAGGCTTTGAAAGTTTTACATCATTCTGTACATAGATGAAGAGTTTCTACATTTCTCTAAATTCTTACCTGTTTTCCCCCATTAATTTTTTTCATTGGCATGAAACCACCTCAATTCTGAGAAGAGGGTCTTTTCTTTCCTTCAAAAATCGGCACGAACTTTCCGGACAACCAAATACATATATAATTCTATGATATACTTGCAGAATCGTTCACATGCCGAACAAAATGCATAACAGCATTTCGTCCGTCTACACTCTAGAAGTTCAAATCCCATCGAGGTAGAATTTGGCTTTCATCCTTTCGAGGTAAAAACAAACAAGAAACATTAGCGCACATTGTTCCATGGAAGCGACGTCCGCTTCTCCCACCAATTTTCTGAACTTGTGTCTAAAGTACAAAAGATTATTGTCATCAACACTATTATTATTATTTATTATAGCGACCTGGAAATACTGGGTTCCATATATTCCACTTCGTGCCCCCCTTAAACTCTGCAGGCCTCGGAAAATTTCAAACCTACATCATTACTATTATTAATATAACTTATTAAACAACAGGACGTTAATTAATATGGTATTCTTCAATCGGTTTCCCCGCATTTTACTAATTAATCAATTAATTAAACTGTTTTACCAATTAATTTACTTTATATCCCATGTAACGGTGGTTCATAGGTTTTCATAAACAACAGATCAACATTTCAGTTTGGAAATTATTAATTAAGACGATTAAATATATTTTCTTAATTGTTATCAGGTTCCCGCTTCGAAAAATAATTACTGTAACATCGAGAGGTTCACATAATTCTATTATTCACATTATTATCAGTAGTAGTAGTAGTAGTATCACTATTACAGCCTTAAAGTAAATCTTTATCAACTTACCGTATTCACAAATAAGCAACGAGTCAGTGAAGCAGTAATTAAGCTCCTTAATTAAGAATTTAAAAGAAACGAGGTTGAAGTGTTGTAGAGGTTATTTCCCTTTAGATGATTGTATTTCCTCAGTTCTCCGATAGATGACTCTACTAACTTTTCTTTGTCCCTTTCTGTCAGGAACCTCCCTTCAACTTTTTTCAAATTTTCATCTCAATAGACGTCATTGATTGGTTGAAATTGAAAAAAACAGCAAATATCTTAGAAACTATTGAATTTTCTCAATAAAGTCGAGAGAAAAAGATGTTTTATAAACACATTCTACCAGTATACGCAGTTTAAAATTCTTCAGTTTCATAGAAATTATTTTTAAAATCTGCCGTTCAAACCGAAAAGATCCCAAATTTCCTCCCAATTATTTGAATCTAAACATTTTAATTCCTTTTTAAATGATTGTATTTAAATTCTCCAGTAGAGCCATCTATTGGAGCATAGCAGAAATACAATCATGTAAAGGGAAATAACCTCTACAACACCTCAACCTCGTTTCTTTTAAATTCTTAATTAAGGTGTTTAATTACTGCTTCACTGACTCGTTGCTTATTTCTGAATACGGTAAGTTGATAAAGATTTACTTTAAGGCTGTAATAGTGATAATACTACTACTAATAATAATAATGTGAATAATAGAATTATGTGAACCTCTCGATGTTACAGTAATTATTTGTCGAAGCGGGAACCTGACAACAATTAAGAAAATATAATTTGCTCGCCTTAATTAATAACTTCCCTAACTGAAATGTTGATCTGTTGTTTATGAAAACCTATGAACCACCGTTACATGGGATATAAAGGAAATTAATTGGTAAAATGAGAGTAAAACAGTTTAATTAATTGATTAGTTATTAAAATGAGGGGAAACCGATTGAAGAATACCATATTAATTAATGTTCTGTTGTTTAAGAGGTTATATTAATAATAGTAATGACGTAGGTTTGAAATTTTGCCGAGACCTGCAGTGTTTGAGGGGAGCACGAAGTCGAATATATGGAACCCAGTATTTCCCGAAAGGGATGAAAAGCAAAGTCGACCTCGGCCGTATTTGCAGTCAGGAGTTTCCGCCGAGGTCGACATTGACTTTCCTTCGTTTCGAGGTCGCTATAATAATAATAATATATTTCTTTACTACCCACAAGGGGCTAAACACAGAATGGACAAACAAGGACAGACAGATGGATTAAGTCGATTACATCGACTCCAGCGCGTAACTGGTACTTAATTTCTCGACCTCGAAAGGATAAAAGGCAAAGTCGACCTCGGCGGAATTTGAACCCAGAACGTAACGGCAGACGAAATAGGGCTACGCATTTCGCCTGGCGTGCTAACGTTTCTGCCAGTCCTCCGCCTTAGACTATTATAATAATAATAATAGTGTTGATGACAATAATCTTTTGTACTTTAGACACAAGTTCAGAAAATTGGTGGGAGAAGCGGACGTCGCTTCCATGGAACAATGTGCGCTAATGTTTCTTGTTTGTTTTTACCTCGAAAGGATGAAAGCCAAATTCTACCTCGATGGGATTCGAACTTTTAGAGTGTAGACGGACGAAATGCTGTTATGCATTTTGTTCGGCATGTGAACGATTCTGCAAGTATATCATAGAATTATATATGTATTGGGTTGTCCGGAAAGTTCGTGCCGATTTTTAAGGAAAGAAAAAGGTCAATAAATACTTGCCAATACATTTTTAATCAACCAAATATGAACCCTTTTTGTTGCATAATGCGTCTCCATCATTCCTTTAACTTGAAAATACCCTCTTCTCAGAATTAAGGTGGTTTCATGCCAAAGAAAAAAGGTAATGGAGGAAAACAGGTAAGAATTTAGAGAAATGTAGAAACGCTTCATCTATGTACAGAATGTTGTAAAACTTTCAAAGCCTCAGTGAATTCTGACCCATGCAAACATAGACATTAAATGGCTGACAGTGTTGATGTTGTAAGATTTGCAATGTTGAATTACTATGTCGTTTAATGATTCTCTTTATCTCACTGCTTCTTTTTTTCTATTTCAGAATATCACATCATGTTGACGTTAAAGAAATCTCTTCATTTAGACATGACTCTGATATTTTGATTGACTTTCATCAATTAAAGGAAGACCATATATTCATAAGGCACATTCATCAATACATCAACAACAAACAATAAGAAAATATTTCTTCTACGATGGAATTAAGAGCAACATTTTTGTTGTCTTCGCTGTTTGGAGTTTAGAGAAGGTGATTGCTTGGTTAATTAGGCTTGGATAAATTTACAAAAGTTTTAACAGTCTACATCTGCCGTTTTAGATGTTAAGCAAGAACACAGATGAAAGAAACACAGTGTTAAATTATTCTCTGAAAATACTGACACAACTGAACACAGATATATTCATAGAATTGAGAAAATCATTATCATTGTGATACGTATGAGAAATTACTATCTTATAATGAATGATTTAAGAAAACCAAACAAACCTGATTCAGGTGAGAGGCCATATCACTGTGATATCTGTGGTAAATCATTCACTGAAGAAGGAGTCTTAACCAAACACAAATGCATTGATACAGGAGAGAAACCACATCACTGTGATGTCTGTGGTAAATCATTCTCTCGAAGAGGTTCCTTGAGTAGACACATACATACACATACAGGAGAGAAACCACATCACTGTGGTGTCTGTGGTAAATCATTCTCTCTTAGAGGTTCCTTGAATAGACATATACATACACATACAGGAGAGAAGCCATTTCATTGCAATATCTGTGGTAAATCATTCTCTCAAAGTCGTTCTTTGACTATTCACGTACGTACACATACAGGAGAGAAGCCATATCGTTGTGATATTTGTGGTAAATCATTCTCTCGAAGTGGTGTCTTGTCTCAACACAAACGTACACATACTGCAGAAAAACCATATAATTGTGACATCTGTGGTAAATCATTTTCTGAAAGTGGCCACGTGACTAGGCACAAGCGTACTCATACAGGGGAAAATCCATATCAGTGTGATATCTGTGGTAAATCATTTTCTGAAAGTGGCCACGTGACTAGGCACAAGCGTACTCATACAGGGGAAAATCCAAATCAGTGTGACATCTGTGGTAAATCATTTTCTGAAAGTGGTGTCTTGTCTCAACACAAACGTACACATACGGGAGAAAAACCATATCATTGTGACATCTGTGGTAAATCATTTTCTCATAGTACCACTTTAACTAATCACAAACGTATTCATACAGGAGAGAAGCCTTATCATTGTGAAATCTGTGGTAAATGTTTCTCTCAAAGTAGTGAGTTGATTAGTCACAAACGTATTCATACAGGAGAGAAACCATATCGTTGTAATATCTGTGGTAAATCGTTTTCTCTTTATACCACTTTGACTCGTCACAGACGTATTCATACAGGAGAGAAACCATATCATTGCAATATCTGTGGTAAATCATTCTTTCAAAGTGGTTCCTTGACTAGTCACATACATACACATACAGGGGAGAAGCCATTTCATTGCAATATCTGTGGTAAATCATTCTCTAGAAATAATGTGTTGACTCGTCACAAATTTATTCATACAGGAGAGAAGCCTTATCATTGTGAAATCTGTGGTAAATCATTTTCTGGAAAGTGTCAACTGACTAGTCACAACCGTTTTCATACTGGTGAAAAACCATATCCATGTGATATCTGTGGTAAATCATTTTCTAAAAGTACCATGTTAACTAATCACAAACGTATTCATACAGGAGAGAAGCCTTATCTTTGTGAAATCTGTGGTAAATGTTTCTCACAAAGTAGTGAGTTGATTCGTCACAAACGTACACATACAGGAGAGAAGCCATATCATTGTGATGTCTGTGGCATGTCGTTTTCTCTTTATACCAGTTTGACTTGTCACAGACGGATTCATACAGGAGAGAAACCATATCGTTGTGATGTCTGTGGTAAATCATTCTCTAGAAGTAGTGACTTGACTGTCCATAAACGTATTCATACAGGAGAGAAACCATATCATTGTGATGTCTGTGGTAAATCTTTCTCTCAAAAAGGCCACTTAAGTACACATGTGAGTATTCATACACAGGTGTAACAATATCAGTATCAAAATTTATTACACCGGGACAACAATTATGAATATTTTGTCTGCTAAAAGACAGGGTTTATTCCTCTTCAAGCTTGATGTCATCAACTTCAGTTCTATCGCTGTCAATATGAAATTCATGAAGATGAACCTCAGTATCATGTATGTGTCTAAATATATTAAAACAGTGATGATTTCTGAAGAAGATGGTGCTGGATTTTTGAGGAATTTCTTACGAGAGAATGCAGGAATGGAAAAATGAATACAAGCTTTAAGAGACATTGAGTTTGTCTGTGTTTTCATCATCACCATCCTAATCCTAATCCACTCTGAAAGTGGTGACTTGACTAAAGACAAAGCTACACATACAGGAAAAACGGCCTCTTAAGTACACGTGTGAGTCTACCAAATCCACAAGTGTAACCGTATCAGTATTAAAATTTATTACACCATGACAACAATTATGAATATTTTGTCTGCTAAAAGACAGGGTTTATTCCTCTTCAAGCTTGACATTATCAACTTCAGTTTCTTGGATGTCAACATGAAATTCATGAATCTCAACTTCAATATCATTTATATATCTAAATATATCAACACAGAGATGACTTTGAGTTCTGAAGAGGATTGTGCTGGATTTTTGAGGAATTTGTTATGAGAGAATAAAGGAATGGGAATAAGGAATAAAAGTTTTGAGTGACATTGGTTTTGTCTTTGTTGTGATTTCATCATCATCATCTTCATCATCCTTTACCATCCATTTTCTATGCAGGCATGGATGGGAAAGTGTGACAGGTGCTGGCAAGTCGGAGTGCTTCTCCAGGTTCCAGTCAGACCTGGATTGTGTCGTTCTATATTTGAGAGATTAGGAATTATGTACATTATTTACTTTAGACTGATATTCGTCCTCGTCTTGTTGTTAACACAGTATTTCAACTGGTATACTCTCCAGCCTTCATCAGGTGTCTTGGGGAAATACCTTAGGAATGATAACCTAGGTTCAAAATTTCCCCAATACACCTGATGAAGGCTGGAGAACATATCAGCTGAAACGTTGTGTGAACAACACGATGAGGACAAATATCAGTCAAATGTGGGTTTGGCTTGGTTTCTTTGGTTATATGCTCTTAAGATACATGGCGCATTTTATAAATATTCCTGTTCAAGTATCGTAACAGCATGAAACAAGTTGTAGCGCTTTCAGTTGTGTATTTAATTTGATATATAAAGTGAGATAGGGGTTATGAGTGTAACCCACTATGGGATATCATTTATCCAATATACTGCCAGTAAAGTACCCAGAAAGGCTAATACATAAATGCTAAGAATTGCAATGCAATTCATTTATTGTATTATATGGGCGAAGGTAAAATGTTTCACCTCAAATTCATAATACAAAATAAGAAAATGGAGGAATAGATTTCTTTCAATCATCAACTTCCAGATAATACCAATTCATATAATTTATTAACTAATTATTTAGGAACATCCAGATCAAACAGAACAAAACAGTACACATCAATGAGTAATATAATACCATAAGAACATATATTTTATATTTATTTATATGTATTTTTTCTTATGGTATTATATTACTCATTGATGTGTACTGTTTTGTTCTGTTTGATCTGGATGTTCCTAAATAATTAGTTAATAAATTATATGAATTGGTATTATCTGGAAGTTGATGATTGAAAGAAATCTATTCCTCCATTTTCTTATTTTCTTATTTGATATAAATATATATATATGTGTGTGTGTGTGGACAGGATGTCAGTCTGATAGCTAGAATAAGTGTATACAAGTCTCGTATTTTGAGTGTGTTTATGTCTGGGGCAGAAGCAGGGACTCACTTCGATAGGGAAATAGAAATCTCCAAACCTTTCAAATGTGGTGTTTGCACCTTAGCATGTGCAACCAAATGGCAAAATAAGACATCAAATGTAAAAGTCTTAGAAAAATGTGATATGTCCAGTATTCAAAGCATGTTGATGAGGATTCAGTGAAGATGGGTAGGACATGTTTTTCAAATGAAAAGTGAATGCTTTCCAAAAATTCAGCAGGATGAACTATTAGCGCTAAACTATTAAGCACAATCCATGCATAATGAAGCCAGTAGCACCCAGTCGAACAAACACTTCCGTGCATGCGTAATGCAATAATGGTGATGTTCTTAACTGTTATATGGGAATGTAAATATGTTTGCAAATTGTTTGTTTTTTACTTGTTATTCTGTGTTCTGAATAGTTTTTATTTTAATAAATGTTGCTTACTGCAAGTTATGGATGATTCTTTTATGACTTCATTGCTTTCAGGCTTAGCTTAAGGTATTTTCACACCTGACATCACAAAATGCGTCTGAATAAACATTGCCAGACAGCAAATAGAGACTCGGATATGGCTTAGAAAGTATTTTTTATTTTTAACCTCATATATAGTACGCACTAGGGATTCTTACCTTTAAATTTTGGGAAAAAAATTATATAATATAATGAAATTATTGTATACAGTGCTCAGGTGCATCACAACTTGTCAAAAGTGCATATAAAGTATATGCAGTAATGTACAAATGTCTGGGAAGCGAACAGTGTATGAGTCAGATACATGTTTGTGTGTGTATGGAGGGGAGAAAATCAGGTGTAGTGTTGGCGAATCTCACAGCCACTCCTACACCTGTTGTTTATTCCGCTCTCATCAACTACACACGTTTAGGGTGAACACAAATGGCCGTCTGAATTCTCAGCCCTTCCTCGTGACAAATCAGAATTCCCTTCTTTGCTCACTAGTTAGATTGCAGTGAAATTCCTGTCTATAAGTCGTCTGTCACCACTTCGAGAGAATGATTTACCACTGATATTGCAATATATGTTTCTTTCTTACCCACAAGGGGCTAAACATAGAGGGGACAAACAAGGACAGACAAACAGATTAAGACGATTACATCGACCCCAGTGGTTAACTGGTTCTTAATTTATCGACCCCGAAAGGATGAACTTCTCAAATATGTCCAGGGCGAAACTCTATTCAAAATAACTCGGATATTTTCCCTCACTTTTCATTCAATGTTCGTAGTGTGTTCCACTTATAATTATGAAATTCTTTCTTAAAATAAACTTGTTGGATCTCTAATCATTTCACGAACATCAAATAGGAAATTATCCTTCTAATGTACATATATTATCTGTTTCTTTCTTATCCACAAGGGTCTAAACATAGAGGGGGCAAACAAGGACAGACAAACAGATTAAGACGATTACATCGACCCCAGTGGTTAACTGGTTCTTAATTTATCGACCCCGAAAGGATGAACTTCTCAAATATGTCCAGGGCAAAACTCTATTCGAAATAACTCGGATATTTTCCCTAACTTTTCATTCAATGTTCGTAGTGTGTTCCACTTATAATTATGAAATTCTTTCTTAAAATAAACTTGTTGGATCTCTAATCATTTCACGAACATCAAATAGGAAATTATCCTTCTAATGTACATATATTATCTGTTTCTTTCTTATCCACAAGGGGCTAAACATAGAGGGGGCAAACAAGGACAGACAAACAGATTAAGACGATTACATCGACCCCAGTGGTTAACTGGTTCTTAATTTATCGACCCCGAAAGGATGAACTTCTCAAATATGTCCAGGGCGAAACTCTATTCGAAATAACTCGGATATTTTCCCTAACTTTTCATTCAATGTTCGTAGTGTGTTCCACTTATAATTATGAAATTCTTTCTTAAAATAAACTTGTTGGATCTCTAATCATTTCACGAACATCAAATAGGAAATTATCCTTCTAATGTACATATATTATCTGTTTCTTTCTTACCCACAAGGGGCTAAACATAGAGGGGGCAAACAAGGACAGACAAACAGATTAAGACGATTACATCGACCCCAGTGCTTAACTGGTACTTAATTTATCGACCCCGAAAGGATGAAATTCTCAGTCGACCTCGGTGGAATTTGAACTCACAACGTAACGGCTACACATTTCGCCCGGCGTGCTAACGGTTCTGCCAGTTCCCCACCTTTACTGTTTATCTTTGTTTTTCTTCACTTATGCAAATATTCATACACACAAACACTTTTCCCTTGCTATCAATTTAATTATCATCTTCTTTCTTCATGTTTTCATGTGTTAACTATCCCATATTACCTATATCATCTATACAAGGGAGTACTGAAAAATTCTTGACTTTGGGTAAAAGAAAATAGAGGAGGATCAATTAATAATGATTTTATTCAATATATTCCCTTCTCAGATTCACACTTATTGCAGTGGTCCTTCAGTTTTTCTAAGTCCTGTAAAAAGAACTTAGAATACTGGGCCTCCAACCAAGCTTTTCCTGATACCCTTAAAACCAGGAACTTTTCAGAACTCCATTATGTATCTTTCCATCTATCTATGTATATACATACATATATACATACATACGTACGTACATACATACATACATATATATATATATACATACATGGTGGCTGCCCCCTCATTATCAAGTATGGCCATTGCACAAAGCTTAATCAATGTTGTTATTGTGCAACACCTATGCAAGAAGATTTTATTTAAGTAAGGAAAGGTTGTGCACTGAGTCAATCCCACTCACTAAGCAACAGCAGCCATAATCCGAAAAGAAGAACAAGTCAACATCATCGGTAACCACTGAGTTGCAGGTTTTATGCCGGAGTTGTCCCAGTTACCTGAGTTACCTTCGCCTAGAAGGATGCCCTAACAAAGGCTAGGAGTCCTTCACTCCCAATGGTTTAACTGCGTGATCGGGTATTCAATCCGATTATTTCTATGTCCCCGCACTTGACATTTAAGACATTTATTGGATGGTCGTTGACTCTCAAGAGTTCCTCCGCCCTCTGATGGGTTTTGTTTTTCATCCCGCAGGGTGACCAATAAACACCCTCCTCACCAAGCGAGCTTGGTGGGGTTGCAAGCTTCGTCGCCGACGACCCGACCATGCAACAGGTTGTACTGGGTTACATGTTACCAGTAGCACTTGAAAGTGACCTGACATACATATATACATACATACATATACACACACACACAAGGGGATGATAAAAATTTACTGGCTTAATACACAAGGATTAATTAATTATGATTTTATTCAACATATTTCAGCTTCTCACACTTATTGCTGTAGTCCTTCAGTTTTTCTAAGCCCTGCAAAAGAACTCGGAAAGTCGGACCTCCAACTAGGACTTTCACAATTCCCCTAAAGCGAGGAACTTTTCAGCATCTCCTTATATGTAATGTAATGGTATGTATTAACATACAAAGCACACAATTCTAGAGCATAAATAAGTTATATATTTAATAATTAAATATTCAGAGACACCATCCATATGGAAAACAACAGTTAGTGTTCACATATTTAAGTAAAGAATATGAAAAATTTAACTAGAAATAATTATGTACCAAAGATAAAACAATATCAGCCTAAGACTAATATCCTATTTATTTCGTAAAGTATAATGCACAACTTGGGATATGTTTCGCTCTTATTATGCCCTCATCATTGAAACAGACTTCATCCTAATTGCTGACATATATGGCTTCTCTCCTGTATGTGTACATATGTGGCAATGTCCCACACATATCTGAAGCAACAATAATGGACCTCAGCCCATCTGTGTCATCATTATAAATATGTGTGTGTGTGTGTGTGTGTGTGTGTGTGTGTATGGCAGTCACTCAAGATGGTTTCAATGTTTATATTTGAAGGAGAAGTCTTAGGAGAGTAATAGAAAGAAAAAGACAAAACACTTAGAAGAGCTGTATGTATGTTCCTTCTCGAGCCATGCCTGGCTCATAAGGGCCAGTTTCACGGTTTCCTTGGCATATAGGTTCCCCACCTGGACGGGACGCCAGTCCGTCGCAGGTGAGCTGCAAGATGCAGGAGGAAAGAGTGAGAGAATGTTGTGGCGAAAGAGTCAGCAGAAGTTCGCCATTACCTTCTGCCGGAGCCGCATGGAGCTTAGGTGTTTCACTCATAAACACACACACACATCACCCAGTCTGAGATTCGAACCTGCGACCGTGAGTCCTCTGCTCTAACCACCAGAAGAGCTGCATCTATTTGCAATGAATGTGTGAATGTAATTTGAGTCCAGAAATGGATTTTGCTATGAAGTCACAATGGGGACATTGATGACTTTGATTGCGCAAAGGATTGGGCGAATGTGTCTGTTGGTTGGAGGATATAGGTCTGCTATTCTTCTTTTTCATCAACTCAAATTCTTCACATGGCATCCTGACACATTTTACACCATACAGATGGTTCTAGGCAATGGCTTTCCCAGGATATCACGTCAAGCTGTAGAGATTTTATTTATTGCTTAAACTTATCCGTATATGTAAGGAAATGTCTTCCTCTGCCACTTGTTGGCCTTACAGAAGAATATTTGGAATGCGATCATTTCGTCTTTGGAAAACATCTCCTGCACCCATTTGCACTGAATTCTCATCTGTATGCCTTGGATACTGGACATATTACATTTTACTAAAATTTTTACATTTAATGTCTTATCTTGCCATTTTGCTGCATATGTTGTGTTGCAAACACCACATGCCAAAAAATTTCAGTTTTTCTCTTTCTTCGTAGAAGGGAGTCCATGCTTCTGCCTCATATAAAAAAAATACTCAAAATACAAGATTTCTATTATTTTAGTTGTCAGACTGATATCATGTTCACACAAATACATATATCAAATTAAATACACAACTGAAAGCACTACTACTTGTTTCATACTGTTATGATTCTTGAACAGGAATATTGATAAAATGCGCCATGTATCTTAACCCTTTCATTACCGTATTTATTTTGAGATGTTCTCTGTTTCCTTCAATTAATTTTAAAGAATTTAGAAAAATAACTTCATTATCATTAAGCTAGTGTTAGGAACATAAATTGTGACTAAGGTTTGGTGGAAGATTTTAATTCAAAATTTATGAAAACGAGACATTTATATTAAAGAGCCAGAGGTGGTTTCAGGTAGGTTGGTATTAAAAGGGTTAAGAATTGTTTCTCTATTATATATTTTAACCCTTTTGTTACTGTATATATTTTGAGATGCTCTGTGTTTCATTCAATTAATTTTAAATATAACAAAGAATTATTAAAATAATGTAGTCATCATTAAGGTAGTGTTAGGAACATAAATTGTGACTAAGGTTTGGTGGAAGATTTTAATTCAGAACTTATGAAAACAAGACATTTGTACTACAGAGCCAGAGCAGGTTTCAGCTGTGTTGGTATTGAAACGGTTAAGGGCATAGAGCCAAAGAAACCAAGCCCAATCTGACAGGAACATGGAGCAGCACTCTGGCTTGCCAGGTCATGTCACACTTACCCATCCAAGTCTGGATCGAAGACGGATGCTAAAAATGGATGTTAGATGATGATGATGAAAACACAACAAAGACAAAATCAATGTCACTTAAAACTTTTATTCTCTCAAAACAAATTCCTCAAAAATCCAGCACAATCATCTTCAGAAGCCAAAGTCATCTCTGTGTTGATATATTTAGATATATAAATAATATTGAAGTTGAGATTCATGAATTTCATGTTGACATCCAAGAAACTGAAGTTGATAATGTCAAGCTTGAAGAGGAATAAACCCTGTCTTTTAGCAGAAAAAATACTCATAATTGTTGTCATGTTTTAATAAATGTTAATATTGATACAGTTACACTTGTGTATGAATACTCAAATGTGTACTTAAGTGGCCTTTTTGAGAGAAACATTTACCACAGATGTTACAATGATATGGCTTCTCTCCTGTATGAATACGTTTATGTCTAGTTAACGTGGTACGATGAGAAAATGATTCACCACAGATATCACAATGAAATGGTTTTTTCCCCAGTATGAGTACGCATGTGCCTAGCCACGTGACCACTTTCAGAAAATGATTTACCACAGATATTGCAATGATATGGCTTCTCTCCTGTATGTGTACGTACGTGACTAGTCAAATGACTATTTCTAGAGAATGATTTACCACAGATATTACAATGATATGCTTTCTCCCCTGTATGTGTACGTACGTGACTAGTCAAGGAACTACTTTGAGAAAATGATTTACCACAGATATCACAGTGATATGGCTTCTCACCTGAATCAGGTTTGTTTGGTTTTCTTAAATCATTCATTATAAGATAGTAATTCCTCATACGTATCACAATGATAATGATTTTTTCAATTCTATGAATATATCTGTGTTCAGTTGTGTCAGTATTTTCAGAGAATAATTTAACACTGTGTTTCTTTCATCTGTGTTCTTGCTTAACATCTAAAATGGCAGATGTAAACAGTTAAAACCTTTGTAAATTTATCCAAGCTTAATTAACCAAGCAATCACCTTCTCTACATTCCAAGCAGCAAAGAAAACAAAAATGTTGCTCTTAATTCTATCGTAGAAGAAATATTTTCTTATCGTTTGTTGTTGATGCATTGATGAATGTGCCTCAGAAATATATGGTCTTCCTTTAATTGATGAAAGTCAATCAAAATATCAGAGGCATGTCTAATTGAAAAGATTTCTTTAATGTCAACATGATGTGATATTCTGAAATAGAAAAAAAGAAGCAGTGAGATAAAGAGAATCATTAAAAGTCATAGTAATTCAACATTGCAAATCTTACAACATCAACACTGTCATCCATTTAATGTCAATGTCTGCATGGGTCAGAATTCACTGAGGCTTTGAAAGTTTTACAACATTCTGTACATAGATGAAGCGTTTCTACATTTCTCTAAATTCGTACCTGTTTTCCTCCATTACCTGTTTTCTTTGGCATGAAACCACCTTAATTCTGGGAAGAGGGTATTTTCAAGTTAAAGGAAAGATGGAGACGCATTGTGCAACAAAACGGTTCATATTAGGTTGATTAAAAATGTATTGGCAAGTATTTATTGACCTTTTTCTTTCCTTCAAAACCCCGCCACGAACTTTCACTCCGGACAACACCCAACAAATATAATTCTATGTATACTAAGCAGATCGTTCACAAGCCGAACAAAATTCATGAACCGCCTTTCCCAATTTTCGTCCGTCTACACTACTAGAATTTTCAAATCCCCATCGAGTCGAATTTGCTTTTCATCTCCTTTCGAGTTAAAAACAAACAAGAACATTAGCGCACAGTTGTTTCCATGGAAGCGACGTCCGCTTCTCCCACCAATTTTCTGAACTTGTGTCTAAAGTACAAAAGATTATTGTCATCAACACTATTATTATTATAAGTATTAGTATTATTATTATAGCGACCCCGAAACGAAGGAAAGTCAATGTCGACCTCAGCGGAAACTCTCTTTCATCCCTTTCACGAAATACTGAGTTCCATGTATTCGACAGGGGTCCATGGAAGCGACGTCCGCTTCTCCCGCCAATTTTCTGAACTTGTGTCTAAAGTACAAAAGATTATTGTCATCAACACTACTATTATTATTATTATTATTATACACTAAGGCGGCGAACTAGCAGAAACGTTGGCACGTCGGGCAAAATGCATAGCTGGATTTCGTTTGCCGTTACGTTCTGGGTTCAAATTCCGCCGAGGTCGACGTTGCCTTTCATCCTTTCAGGGTCGATAAAATAAATACCAGTTACGCACTGGAGTCGATGTAATAGACTTAATCCGTCTGTCTGTCCTTGTTTGTCTACTCTGTGTTTAGCCCCTTGTGGGTAGTAAAGAAATATGTTATTATTATAGCGACCCCGAAACGAAGGAAAGTCAATGTCGACCTCAGCGGAAACTCCTGACTGCAAATACGGCCGAGGTCGACTTTGCCTTTCATCCCTTTCGGGAAATACTAGGTTCCATATATTCGACTTCGTGCTCCCCTCAAACTCTGCAGGCCTCGGCAAAATTTCAGACCTACATCATTACTATTATTAATATAACCTATTAAACAACAGGACGTTAATTAATATGGCATTCTTCAATCGGTTTCGCCTCATTTTACTAATTAATTAATTAATTACACTGTTTTACTCTCGTTCTACCAATTAATTTACTTTATATCCCATGTAACGGTGGTTCATAGGTTTTCCTAAACAACAGATCAACATTTTAGTTTGGAAATTATTAATTAAGACGAGTAAATATATTTTCTTAATTGTTGTCAGGTTCCCGCTTCGAAAAATAATTACTCTAACATCGAGAGGTTCACATAATTCTATTATTCACATGATTATTATTAGTTTAGTAGTAGTATTAACACCTTTACAGACTTAAAGTAAATCTTTATCAACTTACCGTATTCACAAACAAGCAATGAGTCAGTGAAGCAGTAATTAAGCACCTTAATTAAGAATTTAAAAGAAGCGTGGTTGAAGTGTTGTAGAGGTTATTTCCCTTTAGATGATTGTCTTTCTTCAGTTCTCCAATAGATGGCTCCACTGACTTTTCTTTGTCCCTTTCTGTCAGGAACCTCCCTTCAACTTTTTTCAAATTTTCATCTCAATAGACGTCATTGATTGGTTGAAATTAATAAAATTAAACAACAAATATCTCACAAATTATAGAATTTTCTCAATAAAGCCAAGGGAAAAAGATGTTTTATAAACACATTCTACCAGTATACGTAGTTTAAAAGTGTTTAGTTACGTGGAAATTATAATTAAAAACTGCCGGTCAAACGGAAAAGATCCCAAATTTCCTCCCAATTATTTGAATCTAAACATTTTAATTCCTTTTTAAATGATTGTATTTAAATTCTCCAGTAGAGCCATCTATTGGAGCATAGCAGAAATACAATCATCTAAAGGGAAATAACCTCTACAACACCTCAACCTCGTTTCTTTTAAATTCTTAATTAAGGTGCTTAATTACTGCTTCACTGACTCGTTGCTTATTTGTGAATACGGTAAGTTGATAAAGATTGACTTTAATGATGTAATAGTGATAATACTACTACTACTAATAATAATAATGTGAATAATAGAATTATGTGAACCTCTCGATGTTAGAGTAATTAATTGTCGAAGCGGGAACCTGACAACAATTAAGAAAATATATTTATTCGTCTTAATTAATAACTTCCAAACTGAAACTTTGATTACATACTTTTTTTTGTTTCCAAAATCTTTTCCGGGGACTGTGGGATATCGTAGAATTTCGATCTGCAATAAGGAAAAAAAAATAAACGGTTTGACCCGATCATAAAAACCTATTTCTTTCCTACCCACAAGGGGCCAAACAGATTAAGTCGATTACATCGACCCCAATACGTAACTGGTACTTAATTTATCGATCCCGAGTGGATGAAAGACAGTGTAGACCTCGGCGGAATTTGAACTCAGAACGTAAGAACATACGAAATATGGCTGTGCATTTCGCCCGTCTTGCTAACGTTTCTGTGTAATAGGTGTAAAAGAACTTGCTCTAAACGAATATCACAAAAAAAAAAAATGCGAAAGGGAGTGTGGGAGAGGCCCCGAATAGTCACATCTTCAGTCCATGGCCTTTAAACTATAGTGTTTGAGCCGGGGCCTGAAAGAATTTCAAAATAGTGTAATTGGTGTAAGACTACTTGTTCTAAACGATTATGAAGAACATACAGACACACACACAAAGAGAAATGGTTTGTTTATGACAGGTGTGACTTGAACTGAATTTAAATAAGCAAGAAAGATATTATCAAAGAAAAGGCCATTGCACCATCTTTAGTACCTGTTGTTGTTGTTCAAGTACCCTGACTTCGTAATATGCTGCAGACTCCTTCTTTTTATTAGGAAAAGGGGGGTGGGAAACCGGCCCCCCACCTCCCTATCCCGGAATCGTTTGAATGGGTTTTTTTTTCTTGTTTAATGAATTATGGTGACCACCTAATGTACCCCGAAACACTTTGGGGGGTGGGGTCGAGAAAACGGGGTATGGGGTGGGTGGAACCCACGGAAATTTCACACTCCAACCATTTTCATATATTTTTTACTGTTTGTTTCTTTACAAATATTTTTAGATAACATTTTGCAGAAATACGTTTTCGAGAGAGTGTGGATTGCATTAGCAAGAAGCACTTCGTCAGTTGTGACGACGAGGATCAACGGAACAGCTTGCTCATGAAATTAACTTGCAAGTGGCTGAGTACTCCACAGACAAGCATACCTTAACGTGGTTCTCAGGGAGATTCAGCGTGACATAATGTGACAAGGTTGGCCCTTCGAAATAAAAGTACAACAGAAAGGGTGAGAGAAAGTTGTGGTGAAAGAGTACAGCACGGTTCACCACCATCCCCTGCCGGAGCCTCGTAGAGCTTTTGGTCTTTTTGCTCAATGAACACACACGACGCCAGGTCTGGGAATCGAAACCGTGATCCTACAACCACGAATCCGCTGCCATAATCTCTGAGCCATTGCACCTTCACAAGATGAGCACTCCATCAGTTACGATGATGAGGGTCCCAGCTTGTTCATGAAATTAACGTGAAAGTGGCTGAGTACTCCACAGACACGTGTACCGTTGATGTAATTCTCGGGGAGATTCAGCATCACACAGAGTGCGATAAGGCTGGCCCTTTGACATATAAACGCTACTCATTTTTGCTAGCTGAGTGGACTGGAGCAACGTGAAATAAAGTGTCTTGCTCAAGGACACAACACGTCACCGGGAATTGAACTCACAACCTTACGGTCATGATCCGCATGCCCTAACCACTAAGCCACGTGCCTTCATGGATTACATTGGATTTAAAAACAGTAAGTGAAAGTGCTGAGGTTATAGAAATTAGTGGTAACGAGGTCTAGGAAAACAGGTAAGTATTTAGAGAAATGTTGAAGCGATTCATCTCTATACAGAATGTTGTAAGAGTTTCAAAGCCTCAATGGATTCTGACCCATGCATATAATAAGATTTTGCGATACCACTGAAGTTTAGGTAAACTTTGTCACTCACTCACACACTCTCTCTCTCTCTCTCTCCCCACAAAGATGAAACCCTTTAGTTACCCAATTTCGGCCCCAACAATTACAAAGGGAAAATGGATTTGTTTTTGAAATCCATTTTGCAATCTGGGATTAATATATCTGCCGATGCCAGTGCCTCCTTGACTGGCTTCCGTGCCGGTGTCACGTAAAAAGCACCAATCCTATTGTGGCTGTTGCCAGCCTCGCCTGGCACTTGTGCCGGTGGTACGTAAAAAGTACCCACTACACACACGGAGTGGTTGGCATTAGGAAGGGCATCCAGCTGTAGAAACACTGCCAGATCAGACTGGAGCCTGGTGCAGCTATCTGGTTTATAGACATTAAATGGATGACGGTGTTGATGTTGTAAGATTTGCAATGTTGAATTACTATGTCGTTTAACGATTCTCTTTATCTCACTGCTTCTTTTTTTCTATTTCAGAATATCACATCATGTTGACGTTAAAGAAATCTTTTCATTTAGACATGCCTCTGATATTTTGATTGACTTTCCTCAATTAAAGGAAGACCATTTATTCATAAGGCACATTCATCAATGCATCAACGACAAACGATAAGAAAATATTTCTTCTACGATGGAATTAAGAGCAACATTTTTGTTGTCTTCACTGTTTGGAATGTAGAGAAGGTGATTGCTTGGTTAATTAAGCTTGGATAAATTTACAAAAGTTTTAACTGTTTACATCTGCCGTTTTAGATGTTAAGTAAGAAAACAGATGAAGAAACACAGTGTTAAATTATTTTCTGAAAATACTGACACAACTGAACACAGATATATTCATAGAAATGAAAAAATCTTTATCATTGTGATACGTATGAGAAATTACTATCTTATAATGAATGATTTAAGAAAACCAAACAAACCTGATTCAGGTGAGAGACCATATCACTGTGATGTCTGTGATAAATCATTTACTGAAGAAAGCGTCTTAACCAAACACAAATGCATTGATACAGGAGAGAAACCATATCACTGTGATATCTGTGGTAAATCATTTACTGAAGAAAGAGTCTTAACCAAACACAAATGCATTGACACAGGAGAGAAACCATATCACTGTGATGTCTGTGGTAAATCATTCTCTCAAAGAGGTTCCTTGACTATTCATATACGTACACATTCAGGAGAGAAGCCTTATCGTTGCAATATCTGTGGTAAATCCTTCTCTGAAAATAGTCATTTGACTAATCACACACGTATTCATACTGGGGAAAGACCATATCGCTGTGATATCTGTGGTGAATCATTTTCTCAAAGGAGTCACTTGACTAAACACGAATATACACACACAGGAGAGAACCCATATTATTGTAATATCTGTGGTAAATCATTTTGTTATAAAAGCACTTTAATTTCTCACAGACGTACACATACAGGAGAGAAACCATATCATTGTGATATCTGTGGTAAGTCATTTTCTAAAAACAGTCACCTGACTAGGCACAAACGCGTTCATACTGGGGAAAAACCATATCCATGTGATATGTGTGGTAAATCATTTTCTCATAGTACCACTTTAACTAATCACAAACGTATTCATACAGGAGAACAGCCTTATCATTGTGAAATCTGTGGTAAATGTTTCTCTCAAAGTAGTGATTTGATTCGTCACAAACGTACACATACAGGAGAGAAACCATATCATTGTGATATCTGTGGTAAGTCATTTTCTAAAGACAATCATCTGACTATGCACAAACGTACACATACAGGAGAGAAACCATATCATTGTGATATCTGTGGTAAGTCATTTTCTAAAAACAGTAATCTGACTATGCACAGACGTACACATACAGGAGAGAAACCATATCATTGTGATATCTGTGGTAAGTCATTTTCTGAAAACAGTCACCTGACTAGGCACAAACGCATTCATACTGGGGAAAAACCATATCCATGTGATATCTGTGGTGAATCATTTTCTCATCGTACCACTTTAACTAGTCACAAAAGTATTCATACAGGAGAAAAGCCTCATCATTGTGAAATCTGTGGTAAATGTTTCTCTCACAGTAGTGATTTGATTCGTCACAAACGTACACATACAGGAGAGAAACCATATCACTGTGATATTTGTGGTAAATCGTTTTCTCATAATACCACTTTGACTAGGCACAGACGGATTCATACAGGAGAGGAACCATATCATTGTGATGTCTGTGGTAAATCTTTCTCTCAAAAAGGCCACTTAAGTACACATGTGAGTATTCATACACAGGCGTAAAAATATCAATATCAAAATTTATTACACCGGGACAACAATTATGAATATTTTGTCTGCTAAAAGACAGGGTTTATTCCTCTTCAAGCTTGATGTCATCCACTTCAGCTCCATCGCTGTCAATATGAAATTCATGAAGATGAACCTCAATATCATGTATGTGTCTAAATATATTAAAACAGTGATGATTTGTGAAGAAGATGGTGCTGGATTTTTGAGGAATTTCTTACGAGAGAATACAGGAAAGGGGAAAATGAATACAAGCTTTAAGAGACATTAAGTTTGTCTGTGTTTTCATCATCACCATCCTCATCCTCATCCACTCTGAAAGTGGTGACTTGACTAAAGACAAAGCTACACATACAGGAGAGAAGCCATATCATTGTAATATCTGTGGTGAGTCCTTCTTTGAAAAACGGCCTCTTAAGTACACGTGTGAGTATTCATCCACAAGTGTAACCGTATCAGTATTAAAATTTATTACACCATGACAACAATTATGAATATTTTGTCTGCTAAAAGACAGGGTTTATTCCTCTTCAAGCTTGACATTATCAACTTCAGTTTCTTGGATGTCAACATGAAATTCATGAATCTCAACTTCAATATCATTTATATATCTAAATATATCAACACAGAGATGACTTTGGTTTCTGAAGAGGATTGTGCTGGATTTTTGAGGAATTTGTTTTGAGAGAATAAAGGAATGGGAATAAGGAATAAAAGTTTTAAGTGACATTGATTTTGTCTTTGTTGTGTTTTCATCATCATCATCTAACATCCATTTTTAGCATCCGTCTTCTATCCAGACTTGGATGGGAAAGTGTGACATGAGCTGGCAAGCCAGAGTGCTGCTCCACGTTCCTGTCAGATTGGGCTTGGTTTCTTTGGCTCTATGCCATTAACCCTTTCAATACCAACCCAGCTGAAACTGGCTCTGTAGTACAAATGTCTTGTTTTCATAAGTTCTGAATTAGAATCTTCCACCAAACCTTAGCCACAATTTATGTTCCTAACACTAACTTCATGATAATGAAGTTATTTTACTAAATTCTTTGTTAAATTTAAAATTAATTGAAAGAAACACAGAGCATCTCAAAATATATACAGTAACAAAAGGGTTAAAATATATAATAGAGAAACAATTCTTAACCCTTTTGATACCAACCTACCTGAAACCACCTCTGGCTCTTTAATATAAATGTCTTGTTTTCATAAATTTTGAATTAAAATCTTCCACCAAACCTTAGTCACAATTTATGTTCCTAACACTAGCTTAATGATAATGAAGTTATTTTTCTAAATTCTTTAAAATTAATTGAAGGAAACAGAGAACATCTCAAAATAAATACGGTAATGAAAGGGTTAAGATACATGGCGCATTTTATCAATATTCCTGTTCAAGAATCATAACAGTATGAAACAAGTAGTAGCGCTTTCAGTTGTGTATTTAATTTGATATATGTATTTGTGTGAACATGATATCAGTCTGACAACTAAAATAATAGAAATCTTGTATTTTGAGTATTTTTTTTATATGAGGCAGAAGCATGGACTCCCTTCTACGAAGAAAGAGAAAAACTGAAATTTTTTCGCATGTGGTGTTTGCAACACAACATATGCAGCAAAATGGCAAGATAAGACATTAAATGTAAAAATTTTAGTAAAATGTGATATGTCCAGTATCCAAGGCATACGGATGAGAATTCAGTGCAAATGGGTGCAGGAGATGTTTTCCAAAGACGAAATGATCGCATTCCAAATATTCTTCTGTAAGGCCAACAAGTGGCAGAGGAAGACATTTCCTTACATATACGGATAAGTTTAAGCAATAAATAAAATATCTACAGCTTGATGTGATATCCTGGGAAAGCCATTGCCTAGAACCATCTGTATGGTGTAAAATGTGTCAGGATGCCATGTGAAGAATTTGAGTTGATGAAAAAGAAGAATAGCAGACCTATATCCTCCAACCAACAGACACATTCGCCCAATCCTTTGCACAATCAAAGTCATCAATGTCCCCATTGTGACTTCATAGCAAAATCCATTTCTGGACTCAAATTACATTCACACATCCATTGCAAATAGATGCAGGTCTTCTAGTGGTTAGAGCAGTAGACTCATGGTCGCAGGTTCGAATCTCAGACAGGGCGATGTGTGTGTTTATG
This sequence comes from Octopus sinensis, assembly GCF_006345805.1. Taxonomy (NCBI): domain Eukaryota; kingdom Metazoa; phylum Mollusca; class Cephalopoda; order Octopoda; family Octopodidae; genus Octopus; species Octopus sinensis. The sequence goes on from NC_043023.1 coordinate 13,139,268, forward strand.
AGTGAAACACCTAAGCTCCGGCAGAGGGTAATGGCGAACTTCTGCTGACTCTTTTGCCACAACTTTCTCTCACTCTTTCCTCCTGCATCTTGCAGCTCACCGGCGTCCCGTCCAGGTGGGGAACCTATATGCCAAGGAAACCGGGAAACTGGCCCCTATGAGCCAGGCATAGCTCGAGAAGGAACATACATACGGCTCTTCTAAGTGTTTTGTCTTTTTCTTTCTATTACTCTCCTAAGTCTTCTCCTTCAAATAGAAACATTGAAACCATCTTGAGTGACTGCCATACACACACACACACATATATAATGATGACACAGATGGGCTGAGGTCCATTATTGTTGCTTCAGATATGTGTGGGACATTGCCACATATGTACACATACAGGAGAAAAGCCATATCTCTTTTACTTGTTTCAGTCATTTGACTGTTGCCATCCTGGGGCACCACCTTTAATCGAGCAACTCAACCCGGGACTTGTTCTTTGTAAGCCTAGTACTCATTCTATCGGTCTGTTTTGCCAAACCACCATGTTACGGGGACATACCAGCATCGGTTGTCAAGCAATGCTAGGGCGACAAACACAGACACACAAACATATATACGACGGGCTTCTTTCAGTTTCTGTCTACCAAATCCACTGACAAGGCTTTGGTCAGCCCGAGGCTATAGTAGAATACGCCTGCTCAAGGTGCCACGCAGTGGGACTGAACCCGTAACCATGTTGTTGGTAAACAAGCTACTTGCCACACAGCCATTCTTGCACCTATCATTGCAACACCTGTGGTAAATCAATCTCTCGAAATGGTGACAGACGCCTTATAGACAGGAATTTCACTGCAATCTAGCGAGTGAGGAAAGAAGGGAATTCTGATTAGTCATGAGGGAGGGCTGAGAATTCAGATGGCCATTTGTGTTCACCCCAAACGTGTGGAGTTGATGAGAGCAGAATATACAACAGGCACAGGAGTGGCTGTGTGGTAAGTAGCTTCCTTGCCAACCACATGGTTCCGGGTTCAATCCCACTGTTTGGCACCTTGGGCAAGTGTCTTCTAATATAGCCTCGGGCCAACCAAAGCCTTGTGAGTGGATTTGGTAGACGGAAACTGAAAGAAGCCTATCGTATGTATATATATATATATATATATATATATATATATAGGCGCAGGAGTGGCTGTGTGGCAATTAGCTTGTTTACTAACCACATGGTTCCGGGTTCAGTCCCACTGTTTGGCACCATGGGCAAGTGTCTTCTACTATAGCCTCGGGCTGACCAAAGCCTTAGGAGTGGATTTGGTAGACGGAAACTGAAAGAAACCCGTCATTTATATGTATATATGCATGTGTGTGTTTGTACCCCTAGCATTGCTTGACAACTGATGCTGGTGTGTTTGTGTTCCCGTTACTTAGCGGTTCGGCAAAAGGAGACCAATAGAATAATTACTGGGCTTACAAAAAGAATAAGTCCCGGGGTTGAGTTGCTCAACTAAAGGCGGTGCTCCAGCATGGCCGCGGTGAAATGACTGAAACAAGTAAAAGAGTAACACTTTTTTTCCTGGTTAATTTTACATATATATTTCTTTACTGCCCACAAGGGGCTAAACATACAGGGAACAAAGGGATTAAGTCGATTACATTGACCCCAGTGCGAAACTGGTACTTTATTTGTTGATCCCCAAGGATGAAAGGTAAAGTTGACCTCGGCGGAATTTGAACTCAGAACGTAATGACAGACGAAATACCTATTTCTTTACTACCCTCCAGGGGCTAAACACAGAGGGAACAAACAAGGACAGATATAGGTATTGAGTCGATTACATCGACCCCAGTGTGAAACTGGTACTTAATTTATCGACCCTGAAAGGATGAAAGTCAAAGTCTACCTCGGCGTAATTTGAACTCAGAACGTAACGACAGACGAAATACCGCTAAGCATTTCGCCAGGTGCGCTAATATGTCTGCCAGCTTGCCGCTTTTTTTAATTTTACGTATAGCTTAAGGTCCATACTCAGTGGTTAGAGTGTCGAGGTTACGATCATGAGGTTGTGAGTTCAAATCCCGGACCGGGCTGCATGTTGTGTTCTTGAGCAAGACACTTTATTTCACTTTGCTCCAGTTCACTCAGCTGTAGAAATGAGTTGCAACACCACAGGTGCCAAGCTGTATCGGCCCCTTTGCCTTTCCCTTGGATAACACTGGTGGCGTGGAGAGGAGAGGCCAGTATGCATGGGCGACTGCTGGTCTTACATAAACAACCTTGTCCAGACTTGTGCCTGGGAGGGTAACTTTCTGGGTGCAATCCCATGGTCTGTTTCGTGACCGAAGGGGGTCTCAAGGTCCACAACATGGTGGGAGATAAAAAGGGTGGGTCATGATGAGTACTCCAGGTAATGTCTCAGTGGATAGAATGCCACATCACATGTGGGATATTCAAAGTGTAATTAGCTTTAATGATAACAAAGGGGGATGGCATGACACTGTTCACCTCCAAGACATTTGTACATTACTGCATATACTTTATACGTACTTTTGACAAATTGTGGGGCACCTGAGCAACTGTATACAATAATTTCATCATCATATATAATTTTTTCCCCAAAATTTAAAGGTAAGAATCCCTAGTGCGTACAATATACAAGGTTAAAAATGAAAAATATCTTCTAAGCAATATCCGAGTCTCTATTTGCTATCTGGCAATGTTTATTCAGACGCATTTTGTGATGTCAGGCATGAAAATACCTTAACCCTTTCGTTACTATATTTCTGACCAAATTACACCCCTTATGTGTTTCAATTAATTTCTAACGTAATCATAAATTTAGTCTGGTTTCATTAAACAACTATAACTTTTTTAGTTATCGATATATTAATCTGATTTTTGGAAGATAATTTAATGAAATATTCTCAACCAATTCTATACTATAATTTTTGTCACAAAGTGACTCTAATTGCAGGTAGATACAGGTAAATTCAACAAAATATAAAATTATTAAAATTTGTTCAAACAAACATCGCTATAGAAAATGGGTTATTAGCTAGTATTCAATTGGGTATACAAGAAAATTTTACGATAGAATTTGTTATTCTGGGTAACTTTCTGATACCCATAATAATATTTATGGCAAAATAGTCTTAATTTCATTTAAGGTTGTGGGAAACCACAAACTATCCTTTCTTTCGCTTTGTTTACGTTTAGCGTAATGGTTCGTTTCCGCCGTAATGATTTCAAATAGGCTCATTCGAAAAAGTAAAAAGAAATAGTCTAAGGCTTTACTCTTCTTGGAAAGTCTGTGGCTTGGTCCAGTTACTTCAGAAAAATCACCGAAAGAAACAGTTTTTCAATTTTCACTCCATTCAGGTGCCAATTCATTTTCTTTATCGCTGTCGGAGATCTCGGATTCATTGTTTTCACTTTTGGAAAATGAAACATCAGATTCATTATCAAATACCATGGGCTTTTTTTTTTCAGTCATAGAGTTAGACTTATGAAGGTCTTCAGTAGAAAATCCTTCGAATTCTGACTCGCTGCTTGATATAATGAAATTTGTATCCATTTTTTGTCAGAATTACAAATTTTGAAAACACAATAGGAACAAATTTCGGAAAAAAATCTCCCAAAATTCACGGAATTAAAATTACACTTCGATTATTGTACAAAACTGTGTTTTCACGAATGTACTAAAGAGATTTGCTCTGATATTCTCATTTAAATATGAATAGGTAAATTTGGGCGGTTTGGTCACATTAACCAAAATTTTTTTCGGGCGGCTTTGGGCGGCTTGGTAACGAAAGGGTTAAGCTAAGCCTGAAAGCAATGAAGTCATAAAAGAATCATCCATAACTTGCAGTAAGCAACATTTATTAAAATAAAAACTATTCAGAACACAGAATAACAAGTAAAAAACAAACAATTTGCAAACATATTTACATTCCCATATAACAGTTAAGAACATCACCATTGTTGCATTACGCATGCATGGAAGTGTTTGTTCGACTGGGTGCTACTGGCTTCATTATGCATGGATTGTGCTTAATAGTTTAGCGCTAATAGTTCATCCTGCTGAATTTTTGGAAAGCATTCACTTTTCATTTAAAAACATGTCCTACCCATCTTCACTGAATTCTCATCAACATGCTTTGAATACTGGACATATCACATTTTTCTAAGACTTTTACATTTGATGTCTTATTTTGCCATTTGGTTGCATATGCTATAGTGCAAACACCACATTTGAAAGGTTTGGAGATTTTCTATTTCCCTATCGAAGTGAGTCCCTGCTTCTGCCCCAGACATAAACACACTCAAAATACGAGACTTGTATACACTTATTCTAGCTATCAGACTGACATCCTGTCCACACACACACACACATATATATATATATATATATATATATTTATATCAAATTACAAAATAAGTAAATGGAGGAACAGATTCATTTCAATCATCAACTTCCAGATAATACCAATTCATATAATTTATTAACTAATTATTTAGGAACATCCAGATCAAACAGAACAAAACAGTACACATCAATGAGTAAAATAATACCATAAGAAAAAATACATATAAATAAATATAAAATATATGTTCTTATGGTATTATATTACTCATTGATGTGTACTGTTTTGTTCTGTTTGATCTGGATGTTCCTAAATAATTAGTTAATAAATTATATGAATTGGTATTATCTGGAAGTTGATGTTTGAAAGGAATCTATTCCTCCATTTTCTTATTTTGTATTATGAATTTCAGGTAAAATATTTTACCTTCGCCCATATAATACAATAAATGAATTGCATTGCAATTCATTTATGTATTAGCCTTTCTGGGTACTTTACTGGCAGTATATTGGATAAATGATATCCCATAGTGGGTTACACTCATAACCCCCATCTCACTTTATATATCAAATTAAATACACAACTGAAAGCGCTACGACTTGTTTCATGCTGTTACGATACTTGAACAGGAATATTTATAAAATGCGCCATGTATCTTAAGAGCATATAACCAAAGAAACCAAGTCAAACCCACATTTGACTGATATTTGTCCTCATCGTGTTGTTCACACAACGTTTCAGCTGATATATTCTCCAGCCTTCATCAGGTGTATTGGGGAAGTTTTAAAACCTGGGTTCTCACTCCTAAGGTATTTCCCCAAGACACCTGATGAAGGCTGGAGAGTATATCAGTTGAAATACTGTGTTAACAACAAGATGAGGACGAATATCAGTCTAAAGTAAATAATTCCTAATCTCTCAAATATAGAACTACACAATCCAGGTCTGACTGGTCCCTGGAGAAGCACTCTGACTTGCCAGCACCTGTCACACTTTCCCATCTATGCCTGCATAGAAAATGGATGGTAAAGGATGATGAAGATGATGATGATGAAATCACAACAAAGACAAATTCAATGTCACTCAAAACTTTTATTCCTTATTCCCATTCCTTTATTCTCTCAAAACAAATTCCTCAAAAATCCAGCACAATCCTCTCCAGAAATCAAAGTCATCTCTGTGTTGATATATTTAGATATATAAATGATATTGAAGTTGAGATTCATGAATTTCATGTTGACATCCAAGAAACTGAAGTTGATAATGTCAAGCTTGAAGAGGAATAAACCCTGTCTTTTAGCAGACAAAATATTCATAATTGTTGTCATGGTGTAATAAATTTTAATACTGATACGGTTACACTTGTGGATGAATACTCACACATGTACTTAAGAGGCCGTTTTTCAAAGAAGGACTCACCACAGATATTACAATGATATGGCTTCTCTCCTGTATGTGTAGCTTTGTGTTTAGTCAAGTCACCACTTGACAGCGATGGAGCTGAAGTGGATGACATCAAGCTTGAAGAGGAATAAACCCTGTCTTTTAGCAGACAAAATATTCATAATTGTTGTCATGGTGTAATAAATTTTGATATTGATATTTTTACGCCTGTGTATGAATACTCACATGTCTACTTAAGTGGCTTTTTTGAGAGAAAGATTTACCACAGACATCACAATGATATGGTTTCTCTCCTGTATGAATCCGTCTGTGCCTAGTCAAATTGGTATTATGAGAAAACGATTTACCACAGATATCACATGGATATGGTTTTTCACCAGTATGAAAACGGTTGTGACTAGTCAGTTGAATCTTTTCAGAAAATGATTTACCACAGATTTCACAATGATAAGGCTTCTCTCCTGTATGAATAAATTTGTGACGAGTCAACTGACTATTTGTAGAGAATGATTTACCACAGATATTGCAATGAAATGGCTTCTCCCCTGTATGTGTATGTATGTGACTAGTCAAGGAACCACTTCGAGAGAATGATTTACCACAGATATTGCAATGATATGGTTTCTCTCCTGTATGAATACGTCTGTGACAAATCAAAGTGGTAGAAAGAGAGAATGACATGCCACAGACATTACAACGATATGGTTTCTCTCCTGTATGAACACGTTTGTGACGAATCAACTCACGATATTGAGAGAAACATTTACCACAGATTTCACAATGATAAGGCTTCTCTCCTGTATGAATACGTTTGTGATTAGTTAAAGTGCTACTATGAGAAAATGATTTACCACAGATATCACACTGATATGGATTTTCCCCTGTATGAGTACGCTTGTGCCTAGTCACGTGGACACTTTCGGAAAATGATTTACCACAGATGTCACAATGATATGGTTTTTCTCCCGTATGTGTACGTTTGTGTTGAAACAAGACACCACTTCGAGAGAAAGATTTACCACAAATATCACAACGATATGGCTTCTCTCCTGTATGTGTACGTACGTGAAAAGTCAAAGAACGACTTCGAGAGAAACATTTACCACAGATTTCACAATGATATGGTTTCTCTCCTGTATGAATACGTTTATGACTAGTCAAATTGGTATTATGAGAAAATGATCTACCACAGATATCACATGGATATGGTTTTTCACCAGTATGAACACGTATGTGCCTAGTCAGTTGACTCTTTTCAGAAAATGATTTACCACAGATATCACAACGATATGGTTTCTCCCCAGTATGAATACAGTTGTGCATAGTCAGATGATTGTTTTCAGAAAATGATTTACCACAGATATCACAATGATATGGCTTCTCTCCTGTATGTGTACGTCTGTGACAAATTAAAGTGTTTTTATGACGAAATGATTCACCACAGATATTACAATGATATGCTTTTTCTCCTGTATGTGTATGTATGTGACTATTCAAGGAACCTCTTTCAGAGAATGATTTACCACAGACATCACAGTGATGTGGTTTCTCTCCTGTATCAATGCATTTGTGTTTGGTTAAGACTCTTTCTTCAGTAAATGATTCATCACAGACATCACAGTGATATGGCCTCTCACCTGAATCAGGTTTGTTTAGTTTTCTTAAATCATTCATTATAAGATAATAATTTCTCATACGTATCACAATGATAATGATTTTTTCAATTCTATGAATATATCTGTGTTCAGTTGTGTCAGTATTTTCAGAGAATAATTTAACACTGTGTTTCTTTCATCTGTGTTCTTGCTTAACATCTAAAACGGCAGATGTAAGCAGTTAAAACTTTTGTAAATTTATCCAAGCTTAATTAACCAAGCAATCACCTTCTCTAAACTCCAAACAGCGAAGACAACAAAAATGTTGCTCTTAATTCTATCGTAGAAGAAATATTTTCTTATCGTTTGTCATTGATGCGTTGATGAATGTGCCTTATGAATATATGGTCTTCCTTTAATTAATGAAAGTCAATCAAAATATCAGAGGCATGTCTAAATGAAGAGATTTCTTTAACGTCAACATGATGTGATATTCTGAAATAGAAAAAAAGAAGCAGTGAGATAAAGAGAATCATTAAAAGTCATAGTAATTCTACATTGCAAATCTTACAACATCAACACTGTCATCCATTTAATGTCTATGTCTACAGGGGTCGGGGTTCATTAAGGCATTGAAAGTTTTAAAACATATGAAAATGGTTGGAGGGTGAAATTTCCGTGGGTTCCACCCACTCCCTACCCCGTTTTCTCGACACCCCCAAAAGTGTTTCATGGCACGTAAGGTGGTCACCATAATTCATTAAACGAGAAAAAAACAAACAATTCCAACGATACCGGGATAGGGGTTTCTCACCCCCTTTTCCTAATAAAAAGTAGGGGTTCGCCGTAATTTACGAAGTCAGGTGACTTGGGACTACATTCATCTTTTCATGTTGTGGTTTAGACACTATCTTTTTTTTTTTTTTTTTGTGCCCCGGTCAGACGCTTTCGGAAATTCACGATGTGAATTTTCCGAGGCCTTTTCCCCCCGAGTCCCATTTCGCGCATTTTTCTTGTCATATTCGTTTAAGGCAAGTTGTTTTACACCTATTACACTATTTTCTTTTGGGTTTTTATAATCGGGTCAAACGCTTTAATTTGATCCGATTATTTTTTTCCTTAGGGAAGATCGTGCAGGTGAAAGTATCAAAGCTTACCCGAAATTCTACTATATCCCACAGTCCCCGAAAAAGAATTTGGTAACAAAAAAAGGGTTAATATAGGGCGTAACAATATCAGAAAATCAAAAAAAAAATGTTGTAATAGGTGTGTAAAACAACTTCCTATGAACGAATATGAAAAAAAAATTCGCGCCGCGAAAGGTGGGTGGGGAGAGGCCTCGGAAAATTCATCGGGAAGTTCCGAAAGCGTCTGAGGAGCTGACCCGCAAAAACAAAAAAAAATAGTGTAAATGTGTAAAACAACTTGCTCTAAACGAATATGACAAAAAAAATGCGCGCTCGCGAAAGGGGGGTGGGGGAGAGGCTTCGGAAATTTCACATCTTCAGTCCACGGCCTTTAAACTAAGAAAAAATAGTGTAATTGGTGTAAAACTACTTGTTCTAAACGAGTATCAAGAACACACACTCACACATGAATCATAAACTCCGTATTTCGCAAAAAAAAATAATAAAGAGAAGAAATTCTGGAAAAAGTGAAGAATGTTGGATCTCATTCCTTGGTTAAAGCTATTTTAAAACATTAAATTTATGCTTTTCTTTGAAATAGTTCAGATATATGCCATTCTTCTCACTTATTAAGATGCATTTATCAGAAAAAAAGAGACAGAAAAAATTATTATTTTGTGTTAATCCTTCCCTAATTATCCTTTATTAATTAGTTTTGGCGTGTATTTTTTTTCCCAATTTATTTTTTTCACCTTTACAACACTGTTTAGTAAAGCAATTAATTATCTTTATAATTGCATATTTGACTTAATCAAAATTCTCTAGATGTAATATATACTAAGTAATGCATCCTTCATTTATGTGTTCCGTTTTGTATTATGCATGCGTGACTGTTTGTATGTAAGTGTGTTTTAACTGTGCACATGAATGTGAATATTAAAGAACATATTTATTTACTATGATTGTTATTTTCAGAACAAATAAATCTTTTGGCTGTTATGTTATTGATGTTATTATTATTGCTAGTTAAAGGGTGGTGACTTGGCTGAATATTTTGAGTCTTGTAGTATGTAGTTGTGTTAGTCAATATTCTGAGTTCAAATCCAACTCATTTCTTTATCATCATTATCGATGGACCACCACTCAAGAGGTATGTATATTATCATTTTCGTAACATAATTTCTGTAGTATTTCAAGATGTTTTGCTGACACGTATTTTGAGTCACATGGCGGAGATCCAACATTTCTTCACTTTTTCCAGAATTTCTTCTCTTTATTTATTTTTTTTTGCGAAATACGGAGTTTATGATTCATGTGTGAGTGTGTGTTCTTGATACTCGTTTAGAACAAGTAGTTTTACACCAATTACACTATTTTTTTCTTAGTTTAAAGGCCGTGGACTGAAGATGTGAAATTTCCGAAGCCTCTCCCCCACCCCCCCCCTTTCGCGAGCGCGCATTTTTTTTTGTCATATTCGTTTTAGAGTCAAGTTGTTTTACACACATATTACACACCTATTTTTTTTTTTTTGGTGCCCGGTCAGCTCCTCAGACGCTTTCGGAACTTCCCGATGTAATTTTTCGAGGCCTCTCCCCCACCCCCCTTTCGCGTGCGCGATTTTTTTTTCATATTCGTTCATAGGAAGTTGTTTTACACCTATTACACACATTTTTTTTTTGATTTTCTGATATTTGTTACGCCCTATATTAACCAAAAAAAGTATGTAATCAAAATTTCAGTTTGGAAGTTATTAATTAAGACGAGTAAATATGTTTTCTTAATTGTTGTCAGGTTCCCGCTTCGAAAAATAATTACTGTAACATCGAGAGGTTCACATAATTCTTTTCTTTACATTATCATTATTATTAGTAGTAGTAGTAGCAGTATTATCACTTTTACAGCCTTAAAATGAATCTTTATCAACTTACCGTATTCACAAATAAGCAATGAGTCAGTGAAGCAGTAATTAAACACCTTAATTAAGAATTTAAAAGAAACGAGGTTGAGGTGCTGTAGAGGTTATTTCCCTTTAGATGATTGTATTTCTGCTATGCTCCAATAGATGGCTCTACTGGAGAATTTAAATACAATCATTTAAAAAGGAATTAAAATGTTTAGATTCAAATAATTGGGAGGAAATTTGGGATCTTTTCGGTTTGAACGGCAGATTTTTTAAATAATTTCCACGTAAATAAACACTTTTAAGCTTCGTATACGGGTAGAATGTGTTTATAAAACATCTTTTTCTCTCGACTTTATTGAGAAAATTCAATAGTTTCTAAGATATTTGCTGTTTTTTTCAATTTCAACCAATCAATGACGTCTATTGAGATGAAAATTTGAAAAAAGTTGAAGGGAGGTTCCTGACAGAAAGGGACAAAGAAAAGTCAGTGGAGCCATCTATTGGAGAACCGAAGAAATACAATCATCTAAAGGGAAATAACCTCTACAACACTTCAACCTCGTTTCTTTTAAATTCTTAATTAAGGAGCTTAATTACTGCTTCACTGACTCGTTGCTTATTTGTGAATACGGTAAGTTGATAAAGATTTACTTTAAGGCTGTAAAGGTGATAATACTACTACTAAACTAATAATAATCATGTGAATAATAGAATTCTGTGAATCTCTCGACGTTACAGTAATTAGTTTTCGAAGCGGGTACCTGACAAGAATTAAGAAAATGGCGATCTTTCGTCGGTTACCGTAAAAAAATTTTTTATTTATATATATGGGCTTGCGGGAACTTTTGAAGTAATATACATACATATACACATACACCGAGTAAAAAATTTCAGTTATCTCTTTCTTTCACACATTACTCTGGTTCTTCACACACACTAACAGAAGCACTTCACTTACACAACATACTGTCTGTCTCCCACACCCCATCAAACACACACACACACATATGTACATCAATGCTTCCCATGCACGGTAACTTCAAAAGAATTTCCCTCGTCATACAATCGCTTTCTCTTAGTCTCTTTCGCTCTCATTACTTCAAAAGTTCCCGCAAGCCCATATGTAAAAAGAAAAATATTTTTTTTACGGAAATCGACGGAAAGGTCTACTGGAGACGAAAGATTGCCCGTCCTGTTGTTTAAGAGGTTATACTAATATAGTAATGATGTAGGTTTGGAATTTTGCCGAGGCCTGCAGTGTTTGAGGGGAGCACGAAGTCGAATATATGGAACCCAGTATTTCCCGAAAGGGATGAAAGGCAAAGTCGACCTCGGCCGTATTTGCAGTCAGGAGTTTCCGCTGAGGTCGACATTGACTTTCCTTCGCTTCGGGGTCGCTATAATAATAATAATAATAATAATAATAATAGTGTTGATGACAATAATCTTTTGTACTTTAGACACAAGTTCAGAAAATTGGCGGGAGAAGCGGACGTCGCTTCCATGGACCCCTGTGCGCTAATGTTTCTTGTTTGTTTTTACCTCGAAAGGATGAAAGCCAAATTCGACCTCGATGGGATTTGAACTTCTAGAGTGTAGACGGACGAAATGCTGTTATGCATTTTGTTCGGCATGTGAACGATTCTTTTAGTATATCATAGAATTATATATGTATTGGGTTGTCCGGAAAGTTCGTGCCGATTTTTGAAGGAAAGAAAAAGGTCAAATACTTGCCAATACATTTTTAATTAACCAAATATGAACCGTTTTGTTGCACAATGCGTCTCCATCTTTCCTTTAACTTGAAAATACCCTCTTCCCAGAATTGAGGTGGTTTCATGCCAAAGAAAAGAGGTAATGGGGGAAAACAGGTAAGAATTTAGAGAAATGTAGAAACGCTTCATCTGTGTACAGAATGTTGTAAAACTTTCAAAGCCTCAGTGAATTCTGACCCATGCAAACATAGACATTAAATGGCTGACAGTGTTGATGTTGCAAGATTTGCAATGTTGAATTACGTTTAATGATTCTCTTTATCTCACTGCTTCTTTTTTTCTATTTCAGAATATCACATCATGTTGGCGTTAAAGAAATCTCTTCATTTAGACATGCCTCTGATATTTTGATTGACTTTCATCAATTAAAGGAAGACCATTTATTCATAAGGCACATTCATCAATGCATCAACGATAAGAAAATATTTCTTCTACGATGGAATTAAGAGCAACATTTTTGTTGTCTTCGCTGTTTGGAATGTAGAGAAGGTGATTGCTTGGTTAATTAAGCTTGGATAAATTTACAAAAGTTTTAACTGTTTACATCTGCCGTTTTAGATATTAAGCAAGAAAACAGATGAAAGAAACACAGTGTTAAATTATTCTCTGAAAATACTGACACACCTAAACACAGATATATTCATAGAATTGAAAAAATCATTATCATTGTGATACGTATGAGAAATTATTATCTTATAATGAATGATTTAAGAACACCAAACGAAACTGATTCAGGTGAGAGGCCATATCACTGTGATGTCTGCGGTAAATCATTCACTGAAGAAAGAGTCTTAACCAAACACAAATGCATTGATACAGGAGAGAAACCATATCACTGTGATGTCTGCGGTAAATCATTCTCTCAAAGGGGTTCCTTGAGTAGACACAAACTTACACATACAGGAGAGAAGCCACATCATTGTGATATTTGTGGTAAATCATTTTCTGAAAGTAGTCCCTTGATTAGACACAAACTTACACACACGGGAGAAAAACCATATCATTGTGATATCTGTGGTAAATCTTTCTCTCTAAATAGTAACTTGACTAAACACAAATATACACATACAGGTGAGAAACCACATCACTGTGACATTTGTGGTAAATCATTCTCTCAAAGTAGTCCCTTGATTAGACACAAACTTACACATACAGGAGAAAAACCATATCAATGTAATATCTGTGGTAAATTATTTTCCCAAAATTATCACTTGACTAGTCACAACCGTATCCATACTGGTGAAAGACCATATTGTTGTGATATCTGTGGTGAATCATTTTCTGAAAGTGGTCACCTGGCTAGGCACAAGCGTACTCATACAGGTGAGAAGCCATATCATTGTAACATCTGTGGTAAATCTTTCTCTCTGAATAGTAACTTGACTAATCACATACATACACATACAGGAGAGAAGCCATTTCATTGCAATATCTGTGGTAAATCATACTCTAAAAATAGTCATTTGACTCGTCACAAACATATTCATACTGGAAACAAAGCATATCACTGTGATGTCTGTGGTAAATCATTTTCCCAAAATTGTCACTTGACTAATCACATACGTATTCATACTGGGGAAAGACCATATCAGTGTGATATCTGTGGTGAATCATTTTCTCAAAGGTGTCACTTGACTAAACACAAACTTACACATACAAGAGAGAAACCATATCATTGTGATATTTGTGGTAAATCATTCTCTGGAAATAGTAACTTGACTAGGCACAAACATGTTCATACTGGGGAAAAACCATATCCATGTGATATCTGTGGTAAATCGTTCTCTAGAAATAGTCAGTTGACTAATCACATACGTATTCATACTGGGAAGAAGCCCTATCATTGTAATATCTGTGGTAAATCTCTAAGTGGTGATTTGTTTAGACACAAACGTACACATACAGGAGAGAAGCCATATCGTTGTGACATCTGTGGTAAATCATTTTCTGTAAGCGGTCACTTGACTAATCACATACGTATTCATACTGGGGAAAAACCATATCATTGTGATATCTGTGGTGAATCATTTTCTCATAATAGCTCTTTAACTTATCACAAACGTGTTCATAAAGGTGAGAAGCCATATCATTGTGATATTTGTGGTAAATCTTTCTCTCTAAATAGTAACTTGACTAATCACAAACGTACACATACAGGAGAGAAGCCATATCACTGTGATGTCTGTGGTAAATCATTCTCTAGAAATAGTCATTTGACTAGTCACAAATGCATTCATGCTGGGTAAAAACCATATCAGTGTGATGTTTGTAGTGAATCATTTTCTCAAAATAACATTTTATCTAGTCACAAACTTATTCATATAGGAGAAAAGCCATATCATTGTAATATCTGTGGTAAACCATTCTCTGCAAATGGTATCTTAAGTACACGTGTGAGTATTCATACACAAGTGTAACTGTATCAATATCAAAATTTATTAAAATATGACAACAATTATGAATATTTTGTCTGCTAAAAGACAGGGTTTATTCCTCTTCAAGCTTGACATTATCAACTTCAGTTTCTTGGATGTCAACATGAAATTCATGAATCTCAACTTCAATATTATTTATATATCTAAATATATCAACACAGAGATGACTTTGGTTTCTGAAGATGATTGTGCTGGATTTTTGAGGAATTTGTTTTGAGAGAATAAAGGAATGGGAATAAGGAATAAAAGTTTTGAGTGACATTGATTTTGTCTTTGTTGTGTTTTCATCATCATCCTCTAACATCCATTTTTAGCATCCGTCTTCTATCCAGACTTGGATGGGAAAGTGTGACATGAGCTGGCAAGCCAGAGTGCTGCTCCACGTTCCTGTCAGATTGGGCTTGGTTACTTTGGCTCTGTGCCCTTAACCCTTTCAATACCAACCCAGCTGAAACCTGCTCTGGCTCTGTAGTACAAATGTCTTGTTATCATTAATTTTGAATTAAAATCTTCCACCAAACCTTAGTCACAATTTATGTTCCTAACACTAGCTTAATGATAATGAAGTTATTTTTCTAAATTCTTTGTTATATTTAAAATTAATTGAAAGAAACAGAGAGCATCTCAAAATAAATATGGTAATGAACGGGTTAAAATATATAATAGAGAAACAGTTCTTAACCCTTTTGATACAAACCTGACTGAAACCACCTCTGGCTTTGTAGTACAAATGTCTTGTTTTCATAAGTTTTGAATTAAAATCTTCCACCAAACCTTAGTCACAATTTATGTTCCTAACACTAGCTTAATGATAACGAAGTTATTTTACTAAATTCTTTGTTATATTTAAAATTATTTGAAAGAAACAGAGCATCTCAAAATAAATATGGTAATGAAAGGGTTAAAATAGATAATAGAGAAACAGTTCTTAACCCTTTTGATACAAACCTGACTGAAACCACCTCTGGCTCTTTAATATAAATGTCTTGTTTTCATAAGTTCTGAATTAAAATCTTCCACGAAACCTTAGTCACAATTTATGTTCCTAACACTAGCTTAATGATAACGAAGTTATTTTACTAAATTGTTTGTTATATTTAAAATTATTTGAAAGAAACACAGAGCATCTCAACAGAAATATGGTAATGAAAGGCGTATTTTATAAATATTCCTCTTCATGTATCGTAACAGTATGAAACAAGTAGTAGCTCTTTCAGTTGTGTATTTAATTGGATGTGTGTGTGTGAACAGGTTGTCAGTCTGATAGCTAAAATAAGTATATAAATCTCGTATTTTGAGTGTATTTATGTCTGGGGCAAAAGCATGGACTCCCTTTTACAGAGAAATAAAAGAACTTTTTTTGCAGCAAAATAGCAAGATAAGACATTAAATGAAAAAATCATTATCATTGTGATAAAGTATGAGAAATTATTATCTTATAATGAATGATTTCGGGCTCGATAAATAAAGTACTAGTTATGCACTGGGGTCGATGTGATCGACTTTATCTGTTTTTCTGTCCTTGTTTGTCCCTTCTGTGTTTAGCCCCTTGTGGGTAGTAAAGAAATAGGTATTTCGTCTGCCGTTACGTTCTGAGTTCAAATTCCGCCGAGGTCAACTTTGCCTTTCATCCTTTCGGGGTCGATAAATTAAGGACCACTTACGCACTGGGGTCCATGTGATCGACTTAATCCGTTTGTCTGTCCTTGTTTGTCCTCTCGGTGTTTAGCTCCGTGTGGGTAGCAAAGAAATAGGTACTTAATTTATCGACCCTGAATGGATGAAAGGCAAAGTCGAACTCGGCGGAATTTGAACTGAGAACGTAACGGCAGAGGAAATACGACTACACATTTCGCCCGGTGTGCTAACATTTCTGCCAGCTTGGCGCCTTCTTCAATATAATGTATATATCAACGCAGCAATGACTTTGATTTCTGAAGATGATTGTGCTGAATTTTTGAGGAATTTGTTATGAGAGAATAAAGGAATGGGCTAGCACTTATATATACTTATATATATATACATATATATATATATTCATATATATACATACATATATATACATACATACATATATATATATATACATATATATACATACATATATACATACATATATATATACATACATGTATATATATATATATATACATACATATATATATATATATACACACATATACATATATACACATATACATATATATATATATACACATATACATATATATATATATATATAGTGGAGGCACAACTATGTATGTATGTCCAAATAAGTAGACATATGTTAGTATAAGAGTGCCTGCCCATGTGTTTGTATATATATATATATATACACATACATACATATACATATGTGTGTGTATATATCCAAATGCACACAACATGTGTGTGTGTTTTGCTATTGTGTATATATGTATATGAGTATGTGCATATATGTGTGTCAGAATATGTATCAGTCTATGTCGAAATATCTTTTTGTCTACTCCAAAGAACCCTTGTCAACATATAACAACCAATCCTGAAGATGTGCTGACTCCTCACTCAGCCGATTCTACAGTTATTACAACAGCCTCTGATCCTAGAAACTAACTAGATGCACACCAACAATTCCCAGACCAAACCCCATCTTTGCACTACCCCCATGGTTAATCTTTCATCACCAAAACATTATCCCTCTGAAACACCCAACCAGTCCATGTTTTCTCCAGCAGACATTGACTTATAATGTTCAAGCTAAATACTCATATTTATCTTAAGAGTCTCACATGACAAGTGAAGGTCATTGATGGACCGACTCCTTCCTCATGAATAAAATATTAAAAGACAAAAAAAACCCACACATTATAGGCGCAGGAGTGGCTGTGTGGTAAGTAGTCTGTCTACCAACCACATGGTTCCGGGTTCAGTCCCACTGTGTGGCACCCTGGGCAAGTATCTTCTACTATAGCCTCGGGCTGACCAAAGCCTTGTGAGTGGATTTGGTAGACGGAAACTGAAAGAAGCCCGTCGTATATATGTATATATATATATATATGTATGTGTGTCTGTGTTTGTCCCTCTAGCATTGGTTGACAACCGATGCTGGTGTGTTTACGTCCCCGTCACTTAGCGGTTCGGCAAAAGAAACCGATAGAATAAGTACTGGGCTTACAAAAGAATAAGTTCCGGGGTCGAGTTGCTCGATTAAAGGCGGTGCTCCAGCATGGCCGCAGTCATGAAACAAATAAAAGAGTAAAAGAGTACATTGCAACACCACCATTATCTCCCATGACCTACACCAACACCCATCACTTCCACCACCATTTTCACTATTCCACTAACACCCCCTCCAACATCCCCACCCACCCACCACCATCTACCCAAACATCACTATACCTGCTTAGAAATAGGTTGACCACCAGCTTCAAGAATGCTTCAGAAACAATGTAGATATGTACAACCCTTAGTTTCAGCTTCTTGCCCATTATAAAGATATAACTGTTATCATACCGTGCCCTATTTTCTCCCTTCTACTTCTCTCTCCATTTGTCTTGTCCCCTAACCACCCTATATTATAGTAGCCCTATTAACGAGAGCAGAGGCTACTCACTCTCCTGGCGAAATCAGGTCAGTTGAGTCATCTGGCCCCATGTTCTGTTTTTTGGCAAGTTCTGATTTCTTATTCCTGGCACGTAAAAAGCACCATCTGAACGTGGCCGATGCCAGCGCTGCCTAGACTGGCTTCCGTGCCCATGGCATGTAAAAAGCACCATCCAAATTGTGGCCGATGCCAGCGCCACCTTAAGTGGCTTCCGTGCCGGTGGCACGTAAAATGCACCAATCCAATCGTGGCCGTTGCCAGCCTCGCCTGGCACCTGTAGAAACACTGCCAGATCAGACTGGAGCCTGGTGCAGCCTTCTGGCTTCCCAGATCCCCGGTCAAACTGTCAACCCATGCTAGCATGGAGAACGGACGTTAAACGATGATGATGAGATCTATTTACCTGATCAAAACAGTTGTTTTGCAAGGTGTAACATTTTGGCTCATCGGTAAGGAACATGTCTGCAACAGCTACAGTGAACTACAACACATCTGTGTTATTAACTATTCTTCCGCTATGATTTTGATGACTCTCGGATTGTTGGCGTTAGGAAGGGCATCCAGCTGTAGAAACTCTGCCAAATCAAGATTGGAGCCTGGTGCAGCCATCTGGTTCGCCAGCCCTCAGTCAAATTTTCCAACCCATGCTAGCATGGAAAGCGGATGTTAAATGATGATGATGATGATATATAATGTAAAAAGCACCCACTACATTCTCAGAGTGGTTGGCATTAGGAAGGGCATCCAGCTGTAGAAACTCTGCCAAATCAAGATTGGAGCCTGGTGCAGCCATCTGGTTCGCCAGCCCTCAGTCAAATTTTGCAACCCATGCTAGCATGGAAAACGGATGTTAAACGATGATGATGATGATGATGATGATGAAAAGAGAACAAAGGCAAAATGAATGACACTTAAAACTATTATTATTCATTATTCATATTCCTTTATTCCCATAAAATAAATTCCTGAAAAATCCAGCACAATCATCTTCGGGAATCAATGGCATGGCTGTGTTCATATATTTCCATATACACATGATAATGAGGTCCATATTCACGGATTTCAATCCCACCACGTGGCTTCTTGGGCAAGTGTCTTCTACTATAGTCCCGGGCCGACCAATGCCTTGTGAGTGGATTTGGTAGACGGAAACTGAAAGAAGCCCGTCGTATATATATATATATATATATGTGTGTATGTGTGTGTTTGTGTTTGTCCCTCTAGCATTGCTTGACAACTGATGCTGGTATGTTTACGTCCCCGTCACTTAGCGGTTCAGCAAAAGAGACTGATAGAATAAGTACTGGGTTTACAAAGAATAAGTCCCGGGGTCGATTTGCTCGACTAAAGGTGGTGCTCCAGCATGGCCACAGTCAAATGACTGAAACAAGTAAAGAAAGAAAGAAAGAAATTCCTTTATTCCCTCAAAATAAATTCTTGAAAAATCCAGCACAATCATCTTTGGGAATCGACGGCATGGCTGTGTTCATATATTTCCATATACACGGATTTCATATTGACATTAATGGAACTGAAGTTGATAACATCAAGCTTGAAGATGAACAAACCTTGTCTGTTAACACAAAATATTCATAATCGTTTTCCTGCTGTAATAAATATTGATATCGTTACACTTGTTTATGAATACTGTAAATCCCCGAGTATAGTCCGCCCTCGAGTATAATAAGCAGGGGATTTTTAGGGGGCTGTACCTCCAAAAAACCTAAACCTTGTGTATAATACGCACCTCTTCTCTAACTTGAGCCGTGCGTAATTAAGCCAGTAGCACCTAGTCGGACAAACACCTCCGTGCATGCGTAATACAATAATGGTGATGTTCTTAACTGTTATATGGGAATGTAAATCTGTTTGCAAATTGTTTTTGTTACATGTTATTCTGTGTTCTGAATACTTTTATTTTAATAAATGTTGCTTATTGCAAGTTATGGATGATTCTTTTATGACTTCATTGCTTTCAGGCTTAGCTTAAGGTATTTTCGCGCCCGACATCACAAAATGCATCTGAATAAACATTCCCGGACAGCAAATAGAGACTCAGACATTGCTTAAAAAATAATTTTCATTTTTAAACTCTTATATAGTGCGCACTAGAGATTTTGACCTTGAAATTTTGGGAAAAAAATCCGGATTATACTCGAGGATTTATGGTACTCACATCTGTACTTCAGTGGCGTTTTGGAAAGAATGACTCACCACAGATATCACACTGATATGGGTTTTCTCCAGTATGAATACGTCTGTGACTAGTCAAGTGATTATTTCTAGAGAATGAGGTTCCACAGATACTACAAAAATATGCTTTCTCTCCTGTATGTGTAAGTTTGTGTTTAAGCAAGTGAATTTTTTGAGAGAAAGATTTACAACAGATATTACAATGATATGGCTTCTCTCCTGTATGAATACGTTTGTGAATAATTAAAGCGTTATTTTCAGCAAATGATTTATCACAGATGTCGCAATGATACGGCTTTTCTCCTGTATGTGTAGTTCTGTGTTTACTCAAGTCTCCACGTCGAGGGAATGATTTACCACAGATATCACAAGGGTATGGCTTCTCACCCGTATGAATACGTTTGTGTATTGTTAGATGACCCGATTCGGAGAATGATTTATCACAGATATCACAGTGAAATGGTTTTTCCCCGGTATGAGTACGCTTATGAATAGTCAGCTTACTAGTTTCAGAAAATGATTTACCACAGATGTCACATTTATGAGGTCTTTCCCCAGTATGAACACGTCGGTGCCTAGTCAATTGACTGTTTCTGGAGAATGATTTACCACAGATATCACAATGAAATGGTTTCTCTCCTGTATGTGTAGGTCTGTGTTTAATCAAGTCTCCACTCTGAGAGAATGATTTACCACAGATATTGCAATGATACGGCTTCTCCCCTGTATGAGTACGTATGTGACGGGTCAATACAATACTTTGAGAGAATGATTTACCACAGACATTACAGTCATACGGTTTCACTTTCGTCTGAATGCATTTCTGTTTAGTTAAGACTCTTTCTTCAGTGAAAGGCTTCTCTTCTGTATCAGCGATTTTTGGTTCATTTAAATTACTCATTTTAAGAGAATAATTTGTCATACATGACACAAAGATGTCTTTTTCATTCCAATGAATATGGTAGCATTCAGTTGCGTCACTACTTTCAGAGAATAATTTAATATTTACGGAGATGTACTTGCATAGCAGCACGGATTATTGTCAGTGAACAGGTCGCGGTCTTAAAGCGACGAAAATATTTTGACAAATTAAACTTAAATGTTGAAGTGAATCGAACGGCTTTTGTGTGTTTCTTAAATGTCTTACAAACACCTTCTACACAGCAATTATATATATATGTATATATATTTATATATATACATAGCATGGAATTTTGTCAGTGAACAGGTAGTGGTCTTAAAGCGACGAAAATATTTTGACAAATTAAACTTAAATGTTGAAGTGAATCGAACGGCTTTTGTGTGTTTCTTGAATGGCTTACAAACACCTTCCACGCTGCAATTTAATATATTTTTTTATCTCTGATTTTGTTTAATATCCAAAACAGATGAAAACTGTCAAGTCCTTTGTAAAGTTAATCAAGTTTATTTAACCTGTAATGCAATCATCTTCTCTACATTCCACACAGCGAAAACAAGAAAATGTTGCTGTTATTTCCATTGTCCAGAAGAAATATTTTCCAATTCTTTTATCATAGATTTTTACTTATATAGAGTAGTTGATTTATTGATGAAAGAGCTTTGTAAATTCCTCGTCTTCCTTTAATTGATGATGCGGAATAAAATCATCGGATGTGATATTCTGAAATAGGAAAAGATACAATAAGAAAAGAGAGGATGAATGGTGAAATGACATAATAATTCAACATGGCAAATATTACATTAACTTTCATCCATTAAATGTCTGTGTTTGCATGGACCACAATCCATTGAAGCATTGAAATTTTTACAACATTTTATCCATGGGTGAATCGTTCTTACATTTCTCTATTTTTTTTTTCTTTTATTCGTTTCAGTCATTTGACTGCGGCCATGCTGGAGCACCGCCTTTAGTCGAGCAAATCGACCCCAGGACTTATTCTTTTGTAAGCCTAGTACTTATTCTATCGGTCTCTTTTGCCGAACCGCTAAGTTACGGGGACGTAAGCACACCAGCATCGGTTGTCAAGCAATGTTGGGGGGGACAAACACAGACACACACATACATATAGGCACAGGAGTGGCTGTGTGGTAAGTAGCTTGCTTACCAACCACATGGTTCCGGGTTCAGTCCCACTGCGTGGCAACTTGGGCAAGTGTCTTCTACTATAGCCTCGGGCTGACCAATGACTTGTGAGTGGATTTGGTAGACGGAAACTGAAAGAAGCCCGTCGTATATATATATATGTGTGTGTGTGTGTTTGTCCCCCTACATTGCTTGACAACCGATGCCGGTGTGCTTATGTCCCCGTCACTTAGCGGTTCGGCAAAAGAGAACGATAGAACAAGTACTGGGCTTACAAAGAATAAGTCCCAAGGTCGAGTTGCTCGATTAAAGGCGGTGCTCCAGCATGTGCTCCAGTCAAATGACTGAAACAAGTAAAAGAGTATATATACGACGGGCTTCTTTCAGTTTCCGTCTACCAAATCCACTCACAAGGCTTTGGTCGGCCCGAGGCTATAGTAGAAGACACTTGCCCAAGGTGCCACGCAGTGGGACTGAACCCGGAACCATGTGGTAGGGAAACAAGCTACTTACCACACAGCCACTCCTATCCCTATATATTTATATTTTCCTCATTTTTTCTTTGCTTTCAAATGTTACCCCTGTAAAGCGGCATGGCCCGATGGTTTGGCCATGAGTTTGATACCCAGTGGTACACTGTGCCCCCAAGTCACTTTATTTCACATTGACTCAGTACACTCAGCTGGCAAAAATAAGTTGCACCTGTAATTCAAAGGGCCATCCTTGTCATATTGTGTGTCATGCTAGATGCTCCTGAGGACCATGTTAAGGGTCCACATGTCTGTAGAATGCTCAACCATTTGCATGTTCCTTCTAACACAAAGACACACACATAATTGTATGAATCATACAGATTCGATGCACCAAATTCCCTCATAAGGCTTTAGTTGGCCCAGGGCTATAGTAGAAGGCACTTTGTCGAGATGCCACATACTGGGGATGAACACAGGACCACTTGGTTTGGAAGCAAATATATGGTTCAATATCCTTTATTTATAATTTAGAGAAATATTTGGCTGCTATTTCCAGCAGCTTGTGTGATCTATGTAAAAGCCCTTTTACTGAACAAGGCCCTCATCATTGTCAGCATTTTAACATCCACTCTTCCGAGCTTCAGGCAGATATTCTACAGCTGGATGCCCTTCCTGTTGCCAATCCTCACCTGTTTCCAAGTGAAGTGATTTTCCACCAAGCCCAAACATGTTTACACGGAACATGGGAAAGAAAGAACATCGCCTCCATGATGATAAGGCTTTAGTTGGCCCAGGGCTATAGTAGAAGGCACTTTGTCGAGATGCCACATAGTATATAATAATAATAATATAATAATGAAATTATTGTATACAGTGCTCAGGTGCACCACAACTTGTCAGAAAGTGCATATAAAGTACATGCAGTAATGTAGAAATGTCTGGAAAGCGAACAATGTATGAGTCAGATACATGCTTGTGTGTGTATGGAGGGGAGGAAATCAAGTGTAGTGTTGGCGAATCTCAGGAAGCATGGAAGTTTTGAAGGATGCAGTGCTCCGACAACCAACAACCGATGCCGGCAGTTTGTTCCATGCTTCAGCAACTCTAAACGTGAAAAAATGTTTCCTAAAGTCATGGAAGGAGCTGTGCTGTTTTGTGACTTTGTAAACATATCCACGGGTGTTAGACAGGTGGAGTTTTTAAATAATAATAATAATGAAATTATTGTATACAGTGCTCAGGTGCATCACAACTTGTCAAAAGTGCGTATAAAGCATATGCAGTAATGTAGAAATGTCTGGGAAATGAACAGTGTATGAGTCAGATACATGCTTGTGTGTGTATGGAGGGGAGGAAATCAAGTGTAGTGTTGGCGAATCTCAGGAAGCATGGAAGTTTTGAAGGATGCAGTGCTCCGACAACTAACAACTGATGCCGGCAGTTTGTTCCATGCTTCAGCAACTCTCAGTGTGAAAAAATGTTTCCTGAAGTCATGGGTGCTGTGGTGTGGGTCAACACAGGACCACTTGGTTTGAAAGCAAATACATGTACCTAAAACTACAGATAGCTTTCTATGTCATGCTACAGGTCTTAGGATACGTACGGAAAGCGTGTATAAAATTAGTTTGTTTGTTAATTGTTTAAATCACTTTCCATTGCTTTCGAGGTCTTTTTACACGTGTAACAATTAAATTGATTTAACAATTAAGAAAAAAAATTAGGGTTAGGGTTAGTTACAGGATGTCTCAGTTTTAGACATAGCAAATGTTGTTTACCTAAATGGAGGTAATCGATTGGTTAAAATTGCTGAAATGCTCGGATTTTCAGACGAAATATCTTAGAAACTATAGAATTTTCTCAATAAAGCCAAGAGAAAAAGATGTTTTATAAACACATTCTACCAGTATACGAAGTTTAAAAGTGTTTAGTTAACTAGAAATTGTGTTGAAATCTGGCTATCAAAAGGAAAAGATCCGGTATAAGTACCGGATACGTTTCGAGAAAGTGTTTATATATATATATTATATATATATATATATATATATATATATATATATATATATATTGATAAAACGGTAAGATAACAAAAGAAAGAAAGAGACCTCAATATTATGTAAATAGAGGAAATTTATCTATACAATATGTTACATTACTCGGTAGTCAAGATAAAACTCTGAGTTTCAGATGCCGAAGTGGAAATCCACAACACCATCTCTTCGGTTATCTGGCTATTTTCAGATAACCGAACAGATGGTGTTGTGGATTTCCACTTCGGCATCTGAAACTCAGAGTTTTATCTTGACTACCGAGTAATGTAACATATTGTATAGATATATATATATATAATATATATATATATATATGGGGGGTTGGGGTTAGGGGTGGGAGAAAAGGGTTTTTGTTATCTTTAGAAATGTAAACAAAGCCACTTCCGGTACCTATACCGAAGGATCGCCTTGTGTTTTTCTGTTTTATTTACTTTGTTTAACAAAAATTATTTATTTTGGGTTTTAATTACTTTGCTAGGTAGTCGTTTTAGGATCGACTAGTCACGACTAGCTAACCGGATGCGCGCAATAGCGCATCCGGGACCACTGTTCGCTTGTAGTACCGACCACTCTTCTTAAGTAATACCGTAAATGAAGAATAAAAATTCACTAAAGAGGACCAAAAAACTATTTTAATTCTGTTGATTCGTTGCAAGACGTTGGCGGCATTCTAGTAAAAAAAGGAGAAGATCCGGAAAGGATCTCCGTCCATCAAAAGGAAAAGATCCGGAGGGGAATATATTGTGAGATGGTAACTTACTGTGAGAGAAGGGCATCGCGACCCCATGTGTTGGGAGTCGAAGCAAAGAGAGAACCAGCAGCATCAGTTGTAGGGCAGTAAGGGACCTGACTTTCCAAAAGGAAAAGGGGAACAGTCTTGGCAATTGGGATCCTTTATACGTCATTCACAATTTCCATTCAAGGCTGTTGTGATTTGCACATGCGCCGTCGCTGCCTGATTTGTCTCTTTCCGGGTTATTTTTTTATGTTTAGCCCT
Organism: Octopus sinensis; assembly: GCF_006345805.1. Lineage (NCBI taxonomy): Eukaryota > Metazoa > Mollusca > Cephalopoda > Octopoda > Octopodidae > Octopus > Octopus sinensis. Next base: position 13,165,210 of record NC_043023.1, read on the forward strand.
GAGACAGTCCAAGGGGAGACGACGGGAATGCTACGTTGTTGGGTACTACTTGACAACAGGAGCCCCGGTGCGCGCACTTGCGTAATCGCGCATCCGCGCTTGCTAGTCGTGACGAGTCGAGCCTTACTTTATGTTTTTGTGTTTTGTTTACTTTGTTTAACAAGAATTAGTTTGTGTAAAAAATTATTGGATGTTTTCGGTTTGACCGCCAGTTTTTAAAATAATTTCCACGTAACTAAACACTTTTAAACTTCGTATACTGGTAGGATGTGTTTATAAAACATCATTTTCTCTTGGATTTCTTGAGAAAATCCTATGGTTTGTAAGATATTTGGTCTTAATTACTTACATTATAAATTAGGGTATCTGCGAGATACCACCATGCTGAAAATAGCAGCCATGATCCGACTCTATGGTGGTTTCTAGCGCGTAGAGCCATCTCGGGGAGAATCGGATAAATTTAATCGTATAAAGGTGAATACCTTTTTACAGCTGTGGAAAATTTAAATATTCATGGTGGTTTAATTTCGGGCACTGATGCGTAAGAATACGGTAAGTTGACAAAGATTTATTTTAAGATTGTAATGATAAAAAGATAGATAAATAATAAGGTAGTTTCCTATTTGATGCCCGTAAAATCATAGCGATCCAACAAGTTTATTTTAATAAAACATTTCATTAATTATAAGTGGAACACACTACGAACAATGAATGAAAGGTGAGGGAAAATGTTTGAGTTATTTTGAATAGAGTTTCGCCCTGGACATATTTGAGAATTGTTCAACAATCCCCGGCGATGACACAAAGCAATACAAGTCGCTGGATCTGAGAAGGATCGAACCAGTATCGTAATTGTATCGCTTTCATTGATGATCTGTAAGTATTTCGTTGGAATTCACAATACAACGGGGAACAGCAGGTTGTTGCCGCAAGACATGCTAATCGAAATGAAATGAAATTTAGACTAAAACAAATTTAATTTTACGGACATCAAATAGGAAATGACCAATAATAATGTTGAATAGGAAAATCTGTTTCCTTGTCTTTGACAAATACTTCCAAATCGAAAAGTTGAAAGCCTATTTTTGATGTTACATATGATGTACATTAATTTAAATGGTTTGTGTTAATATACAGTGGCGTAATTGATAAGTAAAATGAGAGGAAAGCCAGTGAAAAATATATTGATTGGATAATTTACAATTTAAGACATTATTATTATTATTATTATTATTATTATTATTATTATTATTATTATTATTTATTATTATTATTATTATTATTATTATTATTATTATTATTATTATTATTATTATTATTATTATTATTATTATCTGTATTTTGTTGTCTGTATTTTTGTGCTTTATAATCTAACACACTTACCGATAAAATTTCCATTTATTTCTTATTTTTATTTTCCTTTTGAAAAGGTTGCGAGACGCAACGGAAATTTTAGGAAAATAAAAATAAGAAATAAGTGGAAATTTTACCGGTGAGTGTGTTACATTATAAGGCACAAAAAAAAAAGAAAATGACTCTCCCCAGACACAACAGAATATGCTTCAACACACGAACTCATGTAAAGAATCTTGCAAACCAAATCCGAAAACGAAATGTATTTCGTTGTAATTCACAATAAAACAGTGTTGATGTTGTAAGATTTGCAATGTTGAATTGCTATGTCATTTAACTATTCTCTTTATCTCACTGCTTCTTTTTTTTTCTATTTCAGAATATAGCATCCTGTTGACATAAAAGAAATTACTTCATTCAGATGTGCCTCTGATATTTTTATGAACTTTCACCAACGAATGGAAGATGATATATTTATAAGGAGCATTCATTAATACATCAACCTCTTTATATAAATACGAGCAAAACTGCCTCCCCCCACACACACACCGTTCAATGGACGGTGCTGAGTTGTCAAACATTTAAACCAAATTTTCTCAAAACAACTTGTCCGACCGTCCCATAGGCCTCCCCTTTGAGAAACACTGATTTAACCTAAATTTCAGACTCCGTGCATTTTTCTCACGTACGCGTAGTATTGATCGCAACGCGCGTTTCCACGGCTTTATCGATCGCATTCTCACCTGGAGTCGATTCTTGTAATTTTTTCAAGACTTACACATGCCCTGATACCATCGGTATCTACATATCAAATTTGAGCGCAATTGGATGGAGGATGCCCGAGATCCTACAAGACACACAGACAGACAGAATGGATTTTATATAATAGATAACCTATGAAAAGAGCAGGAATATATTTCTTCTGAATAATAGAATTGACAGCAACATCACTTTACAGGTTAATTAAGCTTGGATAACTTTCCAAAGGAGTTGACAGTTTATATTGGCTGTTTTAAATATGAAATAAGATCACGGGTGAAAGAAACATAGCATCGAATTACAAGTATTCTCTGAAAATAGTGACACAACAGCAGATATTTATAGAACATATTCATAGAAATGGAAAAACCACGATCACTATGATATGTATGACAAATTATTCTCTCATAATGAATAAATTAACTGCAAGAAAAAATATTGATACAGGAGAGCAACCATATCAGTGTGATATCTGTGGTAAATCATTTTCTGAAAATAGCGTTTTAACTAGTCACAAACGTATTCATACAGGTGAGAAGCCATATCATTGTGATATCTGTGGTACATCATTTTCTCAAAATTGTCACTTGACTAAACACAAACATACACATACAGGTGAGAAGCCATATCGTTGTGATACCTGTGGTAAATCATTCTCTCAAAGTGGTAACTTAACTAGACATAGACGTACACATACAGGAGAAAAGCCATATCTTTGCAATACCTGCGGGAAATCATTCTCTGAAGATGGGCACTTGAAAATACACAAATGTATTCATACAGGTGAGAAACCATATCATTGTGATATCTGTGGTAAATCATTCTCTCAAAAGAGTGTCGTGACTAAACACAAACGTACACATACAGGAGAGACACCATATCAGTGTGATATCTGTGGTAAATCATTCTCTGAATCTAATAACTTGAAAGCACACAAACGTATTCATACAGGTGAGAAGCCATATCATTGTGATACCTGTGGTAAATCATTCTCTTGTAACAGCAATTTAACTAGTCACAAACTTATTCATACAGGAGAGAAACCTTATCATTGTAATATCTGTGGTAAATCTTTCATTAGACATAGCGAATTAACTACACATAAGCGAGTTCATACTAGAGAAAAGCCGTACCAGTGCAACATCTGTGGTGAATCTTTCTCCTATAGAGCTAGTATATCTATACATAAGCGTATTCATACAGGAGAGAAGCCATATCATTGTGATATCTGCAGTAAATCATTCTCTTATAGAGCTAGCCTAACAATACATAAGCGTGTTCATACTGGAGAGAAACCATACCAGTGTGATATTTGTAGTAAATCATTCTCTCAAAGTAGTGACCTAACTAGACACCAGCACATTCATACAGGAGGGAAGCCATAACTTTGTGATATCTGTGGTAAATCATTCTCTCAAAAAGGCCACTTGACTATACCTATTTCTTTACTACCTACAAGGGGCTAAACACAGAGAGGACAAACAAAGTTGATTATATCGACCCCAGTGCAAAACTGGTACTTTATTTATCGACCATGAAAGGATGAAAGGCAAAGTCGACCTCGGTGGAATTTGAACTCAGAACGTAACGGCAGACAAAATACCTATTTCTTTACTACCCACAAGGGGCTAAACACAGAGAGGACAAACAAATGGATTAAGTCGATTACATCGACCCCAGTGCAAAACTGGTACTTTATTTATCGATCCTGAAAGGATGAAAGGCAAAGTCGACCCCGGCGGAGTTTGAACTCAGTATGTAACGACAGACGAAATACCTATTTCTTTACTACCGACAAGGGGCTAAACACAAACGGCACAAGAAGGACAGACAAACGGATTAAGTCGATTACATCGACCCCAGTGCAAAACTGGTACTTATTTAATCGACCCCGAAAGGATGAAAGGCAAAGTCGACTTCGGCGGAATTTGAACTCAGAACGTAATGGCAGACGAAATACCTATTTCTTTACTACCCACAAGGGGCTAAACACACAGAGGACAAACAAGGACAGACAAATAGATTAAGAAATACCTATTTCTTTACTACCCACAAGGGGCTAAACACAGAGAGGACAAATAAGGACAGACAAACGGAATAAATCGATTATATCGTCCCCAGTGCATAACTGGTACTTATTTAATCGACCCCTGAAAGGTAAAGTCGACCTCGGTGGAATTTGAACTCAGGACGTAATGGCAGACGAAATACCTATTTCTTTACTACCCACAAAGGGCTAAACACAGAGAGGACAGACAAACGGATTAAGTCGATTATATCGACCCCAGTGCAAAACTGGTACTTATTTAATCGACCCCCGAAAGGATGAAAGGCAAAGTCGACCTCGGCGGAATTTAAACTCAGAGAGTAACGGCAGACGAAATACCTATTTCTTTACTACCCACGAGGCGCTGAACACAGAGGGGACAAACAAGGACAGACAAACGGATTAAGTCGATTATATCGACTCCAGTGCATAACTGCTACTTATTTAATCGACCCATAAAGGATGAAAGGCAAAGTCGACCTTGGCGGAATTTGAACTTAGAGAGTAACGGCAGACGAAATACCTATTTCTTTACTACCCACAAAGAGCTAAACACAGAGTGGACAGACAAACGGATTAAGTCGATTATATCGACCCCAGTGTGAAACTGGTACTTATTTAATCGACCCAAAAAGGATGAAAGGCAAAGTCGACCTCGGCGGAATTTGAACTCAGAGAGTAACGGCAGACGAAATACCTATTTCTTTACTACCCACAAGGGGCTAAACATAGAGGGGATAAATAAGGACGGACAAACGGATTAAGTCTATTACATCGACCCCTGTGCAAAACTGGTACTTATTTAATTGACCCCAAAAGGATGAAAAGCAAAGTCGACCTCGGTGGAATTTGAACTCAGAACGTAGCAACAGACGAAATACCTATATCTTTACTACCCACAAGGGGCTAAACATAGAGGGGACAAGCAAGGACAGCCAAACGGATTAAGTCGATTATATCGACCCCAGTGCATAACTGGTACTTATTTTATCGACCCCGAAAGGATGAAAGGCAAAGTAGACCTTGGCAGAATTTGAACTCAGAATGTAATGACAGACGAAATACCTATTTCTTTACTACCCACAAGGGGCTAAACACAGAGGGGATAAACAAGGACAGACAAACGGATTAAGTCGATTACATCGACCCCAGTGCAAAACTGGTACTTTATTTATCGACCCCGAAAGGATGAAAGGCAAAGTCGACCTTGGCGGAATTTGAACTCAGAACGTAGCGGCAGATGAAATATGGCTACGCATTTCGCCCGGCGTGCTAACGATTCTGCCAGCTCGCACTTGACTATACATGTGAGTATTCACACACAAGCGTGACTATTTTGTCTGCAAAAGGCAGTTTTATTTTCTCATCAGATTTGACGTTATCAACATCAAATTCAGCAATGTCATCCGGAACGTTGTATAACTATGGAAATATATCAACACAGCAATGTGGAGGCACATGGCTTAGTGGTTAGAGCAGCGGACTCACAGTCAAGGGATCGCGTGTTCGAATCTCAGACCGGGCGATGTGTGTGTTTATGAGCAAAACACCTAAGTTGAAGGTAATGGCAAAACTTCTGCTGACTCTTTTGCCATAACTTTCTCTCACTCTTTCCTCCTGCATCTTGCAGCTCATCTGCGATGGAACGGTGTCCTGTCCAGATGGGGAACCTATATGCCAAGGAAACCGTGAAACCGGACCTTATGAGCCAGGCATGGCTCGAGAAGGAACAAACAACATTGATTTCTAAAGATAACTGTGCTGGATTTTTGAAGAATTTATTATGAGATGATTAAGAAATGGCAATAAACAACGAAAAATTAAATTGTTGTTAGTTTTGTCTATCTTGTGGAGGCGTGTGTCTTAGTGGTTAGGGTGTCAACACCATGATTGTAAGATTGTGGTTTCGATTCCTGGACCGGTTGACGCGTTGTGTTCTTGAGCAAAACACTTCATTTTACGTTGCTCCAGTCCATTCAGCTGGCAAAAATGAGTAACGCTGCGATGGATTGGCGTCCCGTCCAGCTGGGGAACACATACGCCATAGAAACCAGGAAACTGGTGAAGAAAAAAAGGTACCCCTCCCCCCACCCCTAACCCTAAAACAGATTGAAATGCAATAGATCGATACTAGGGTCATAATTATGGGTGACAATTTCATATGAGACTGCTAGTAAAAACTGCCGTTCAAAATGAAAAGATCTGACGAAGACACTTGCCCAACTTACCACAGAGGGGGATTGAACCTGGAAGGATATTGTTGCTAAGCAAGGAACATACAACACAGCCACTCCTGCGCTTGATATGGTGCATCCGCAGAGAATATATGCATGCATACATACACACATATATACATACATACACACACAAATACATACATACATAGATACATACATACATATACAAATACATACATACACACAAATACATACATGCATGCATACATACATACATATATTCATACATACAAACACATACATACATACATATACCCATACATACACACATACATACATATATATACATACATACATGCATTCATACACACATAATTACGCATACATTCGTATATACACACATATATACATACACACATACATACATGCATTCATACACACATAATTACCAACCACATGGTTCCGGGTTCAGTCCCACTGCGTGGCACCTTGGGCAAGTGTCTTCTACTATAGCCCCGGGCCGACCAAAGCCTTGTGAGTGGATTTGGTAGACGGAAACTGAAAGAAGCCCGTCGTATATATGTATATATATATATATATATATATATATATATATGCGTGCGTGTGTTTGTGTGTCTGTTTGTCCCCCTAGCATCGCTTGACAACCGATGCTGGTGTGTTTATGTCCCCGTTACTTAGCGGTTCGGCAAAAGAGACCGATAGAATAAGTACTGGGCTTACAAAAGAATAAGTCCCGGGGTCGATTTGCTCGACAAAAAGTGGTGCTCCAGCATGGCCGCAGTCAAATGACTGAAACAAGTAAAAGGGAGATACATATATACATACATACACACACATACATATACCCATACATACATACACACATACATACATATATATATACATACATACATGCATTCATACACACATAATTACGCATACATTAATATATACACACATACATATATACATACATACACATATACATACATGCATTCATACATATATATATACATACATACGCGCATCAACAAGTTAGTCCCGCCATCTATAGGAGAATTAAAGAAATACAACACTAAGGGAAATAACCTCTACAACACTTCAACCAAGTAAATTCTTAATTAAGGTGCTTAATTACTGCTTCACTGACTCGTTCCTTATTTGTGAATACGGTAAGTTGATAAAGATTTACTTTAAGGCTGTAATAGTGATGATAATACTAATAATAAGGTAAATAATAGAATTCTGTGAATTTCTCGATGTTACAGTAATTATTTAGAAATGAAAACATAACATTAGGTTAATTTATTTCCTCGTCTTAATTAATATCTTGATTATGATCGACCGATACGTGTTATATGAAGGAAATATGGCGATATTTCGTCTCTAGTAGACCTTTCCGTCGATTTCCGTAAAAAATTTTTTTTTTTACATATGGGCTTGCGGGAACTTTTGAAGTAATATACATACATATACACATACACCGAGTAAAAAATTTCAGTTATCTCTTTCTTTCACACATTACTCTGTCTCTTCACACACACTAACAGAAGCACTTCACTTACACAACATACTGTCTGTCTCCCACACCCCATCAAACACACACACACACACACACACATACACATGTCCATCAATGCTTCCCATGTACGGTAACTTCAAAAGAACTTCCCTCGTCATACAATCGCTTTCTCTTAGTCTCTTTCGCTCTCATTACTTCAAAAGTTCCCGCAAGCCCATATGTAAAAAAAAAATTTTTTTACGGAAATCGACGGAAAGGTCTACTAGAGACGAAAGATTGCCGGAAATTAGACTAAAATGTCGTGTGACAAGTTTGGTAGGCTTCAACTAACACCATCTCCTCCGAGACCCTGCGGCGCAATTTGACCAAAATTGAGAGTATGATAGAAGGCTTGCTCTTCATTCCGTAGAAGAAAAAATTCAGATCAGGGTACTACTAGCGAACAGTGGTCCCGGGGCGCGCAGTCGCGCATCGGCGCTAGCTCGTCGTAAGTAGTCGATCCTACAATGACTACCTAGCAAAGTAAATAATATTTTTACAAAATTAAATAATTTTCGTTAAAGTAAATAAAACACCGGGTCCAGTCTTCGCTAGTAGTACCGTCCCGGTGCGCGCATCCGCGCTAGCTAGTCGTGATTAGTCGATCCTACAACAAAGTACCGTACCTAACAAAGTAAATAAAACACAAAATAAATTATTTTTTTTACACAAAGTAAACAATTTTTTAAACAAAGTAAATAACAAAAACACAGAGTAAGGATCGACTAGTCATGACTAGCAGACAACGCGCACCGGGACCACTGTTCGCTCGTAGTACCGTAGGGAAATACGTAGTAAATATGGAGATTGTTTCAAAAAACAAACAAGAAAATTACCTGAACTCTTATCCTGATTCTACTGCCTTGAAGCAGGTTATTCACATGCTAGAAATAACAGCCAAATCTCACACAAACTTTGTTTCCTTTTAATTTTCAGAAAAATTGATATTTTTTTAATAAAGTTTTCGACATATACACTGCGATAAACTAATGATAAAAATATGTAATCAATCTACTATCTATACGCACAAACACATACATGCATATATACATATATATATATATATAAACATATACATATATTTTTTCTTGGCTTTATTGAGAAAATTCTATGGTTTGTAAGATATTTGTTGTTTTTTTTTCTTCAATTTCTGCAATTTCAATCAATCAATGACGTCTATTGAGGTGAAAAAATTCTGTGCCGTGTGAATATGTCCCTCGTTTAAGAAACAGATTGAGTTTATTTACATTTGTGAAGGAAAAAAAAAGATACCCTTTCCCCCACCCTAACCCTAGCTCTCACCCTAAATCTAAAATAATTGAAATGCAATAGATCGATACTAGGGTCATAATTATGGGTGACAATTTCATATGACATCGCTCGAAAAACTGCCGTTCAAACCGAAAGGATCTCAAAGATGGATTTTTCTGAAGGGTGCAAGGAATGAAATTTAGACTGTAACACTTGTTTAGGCATGCCAGTCTTTCAACACCTCAGAGGATTCTGACCCATGTGAAAATAGGCATTAAATGGATGACAGTGATGATGCAGTAATATTTGCTATGTTGAATTACTATATCATTTATCTTATAGTCTTTATCTCACTGCTTCTTTTCTTATTTCAGAATATCCCACCTTGTTAATGTCAAAGAAATTTCTTCATTGAGATCTACCTTTGATAGTTTTATCAACTAAAGGAAGACGATATATTTATAAGGAGCCTTCATCAATACATCAATCTCTTTATATAAATAATATCTATGACAAACTACGGCGAAATATTTTTCTTGTCTTCACTGTCTGGAATGTAGAGGAGGTGATTGCTTTACAAGTTTGGATAACTTTACGAAGGACTTGACAGTTTTCACCTGCTAATTTAGATATTAAGTAAGATCACAGCTGAAAAACATAGCATTAAATTATTCCCTGAAAATACTAACTGAACTGAACACACACATATTCATAGAAAAGAAAAAAAACGAAATATCTTTGTGATATGGAGAACAAATTATTCTTTCAGAATGAATAATTTAATAAAATCTGAAAACCCTGATACAAAAGAGAAACCATATTCCTGTGATGTCTGTGGAAAATCATTCTCTCGAAGAAGCCACTTGCCTATTCACATACGTACACATACAGGAGAGAAACCATGTCATTGTGAAATCTGTGGATCATCATTCTCTTGTAATAGTCATTTGAATAGTCACAGACGTCGTCATACTGGGGAAAAACCATATCACTGTGATATATGCGATAAGTCATTTACTGGAAATAGTGCTTTAACTAGACACAAACGCATTCATACGGGTGAGAAGCCATATCAATGTAATATCTGTGGTAATTCATTTTCTAGAAGTAGTCATTTGATTAGTCACAGACGTGTTCATACTGGTGAAAAACCATATCTCTGTGATATCTGTGGTAGATCATTTTCTGAAAGTAGTACTTTAACTAGTCATAAGCGTGTTCATACAGGCGAGAAACCATATCATTGTGATACCTGTGGTAAATCATTCACTGAAAATGGTCACTTGACTAAACACAAACTGCTTCATACGGGACAGCAACCATATCACTGTGATACCTGTGGTAAATCAGTCTCTGAAATGGGTGACTTGACTAAACACCAGTGCATTCATACAGGGGAGAAGCCATATCATTGTGATATTTGTGGTAAATCATTTTCTGAAAATAACAGATTAACTAGTCACAAACGCATTCATTCTGGAGATAGGCCATATCATTGTAATATCTGTGGTAAATCATTCACTGCAAACAGTCATTTGACTAAACACAAGCGTGTTCATACTGGAGAGAAACCATATAATTGTGATATCTGTGGCAAATCATTCACTGAAAGAGGTGTCCTAACTAAACACCAGCGTATTCATACAGGAGAGAGGCCATATCACTGTAATATCTGTGGTGAGTCGTTTTCTAATGCCAGTTACTTGAAAAGGCACAAACGTATTCATACAGGAGAGAAGCCATATCATTGTGATATCTGTGGTAAATCGTTCTCTGAAAATTATAGTTTGACAAGACACAAATACATTCATTCTGGGAAAAAACCATATCAATGTGATATTTGTGATAAATTATTCTCTCAGGGTAGTGACCTAACTAATCACCAGCGCGTTCACTCTGGAGAAAAACCATATGATTGTGATATCTGTGGTAAATCATTCTCTTGTAGTAGCCACTTGTCTAATCATAAACGTATTCATACAGGAGAGAAGCCATATCACTGTGACATTTGTGGTAAATCATTCACTGCAAACAGTGACTTGACTAAACACAAGCGCGTTCATACAGGTGAGAAGCCATATCAGTGTGATGTCTGTGGTAAATCATTCTCTCAAAAATCCCACCTAAGTACACATGTGAGTGTTCACACACAGGTGTGACCCTATCAGTATGATAATTTATTAAAACTCAACAGCAATTACTAATATTCTTTTCTGCTAAGAGGCAGGTTTTCTTCTCTCTTCAAATTTCATATTATAAACCTGAATCTTCATCAATATCTACATCAAATTCTTGAATATCAACCTGAATTCCGTGTATATATGGAAATACATCAACACAACAATGCCTTTGAGGTGTCTTAACTAGATATCAGCTTATTCATACAGGGGAGACGCCTTATCAGTGTGATGTCTGTGGTAAATCATTCTCTGAAAGAGGTGTCTTAACTAGACACCAGCCTATTCATACAGGGGAGAAGCCACATCAGTGTGATGTCTGTGGTAAATCATTCTCTGAAAGAGGTGTCTTAACTAGACACCAGCCTATTCATACAGGGGAGAAGCCTTATCAGTGTGATATCTGTGGTAAATCATTCTCAAAACAATCCTACTTCAATAAACATATGAGTATTCACACACAAGTGTGACTATATAAGTATTAAAATTTATTATACCATGCCTCAAATTACATCTAGTTTTTCTGCAAAGAGACAGGGATTTTTTTTATCTCTTCAATTTTCATGGTATCAACTTCAATTTCATCAATGTCAACATCAAATTCAGCAAAGACTTTGATTTCTGAAGATGGTCATGATGGATTTTTGAGGAATTTGTTATGAGAAAATAAAGAAATGGGAATAAGGAATAAAAACTGAATCAAACTGAAATTGGTTTTATCTATGTTGTGCTTTCATCATCATCATCATCTCTTAGCAATAATTTTTCTTTATATGCTGTCATGTGTGGCACAGTGTGACATGAGCTGGCAACCCATAATGCTGCACGAGGTTCCAGTCTGATTTGTTTGGGTTTCTTTGGGTGTATTCTCCTTATGCTAACCAGTTTACAGTTTGTGCTGTGTGCTTTATATCATCATCATTATCGTTTAACATCTGCTTTCCATGCTAGCATGGGTTGGACGATTTGACTGAGGACTGGTGAATCAAATGGCTGCACCAGGCTCCAGTCTGATCTGGCAGATATTCTACAGCTGGATGCCCTTCCTAATGCCAACCACTCCGAGAGTGTTGTGGGTCCTTTTACGTGTCACCGGCATGAGGACCAGTCAAGCGGCACTGGCAATGACCTTGCTTGAATACTTTTTCGCATGCCACCGATACAAGTTCCAGTAAGGCAACGCCGGTAATGATCACGCTCGAATGGTGCTTTTTACCTGCCACACAGCATATATATATATATATATTTCTTTACTACCCACAAGGGGCTAAACAGAGGGGATAAACAAGGACAGACAAAGGAATTAAGTCGATTTTAAGCAAATGATTTTAGCATATATATATATATATATATATATTTCTTTACTACCTACAATGAGCTAAACATAGAGGGGACAAACAAGGACAGACAAACGAATTAAGTCGATATTAAGCAAATGAATTAAGTCGAATTAAGCAAATGATTTTAGCTCAATAGAGGCCATTGATTGGTTAAAATTCGAAAAATTAAACTACGTTAAACTTACAAATTACAATTTTCTCAAGAAAGCCAAGAGAAAAAAATGTTTTATTTTGACACATTCTAACAGTATACGAAGTTTAAAAGTGATTAGTTAAATAGAAATTGTGTTGAAAACTGCCGTTGAAAAGGAAAAGATCCCTTTATTAAAATAATCTGGTGTAAATTTGGAAAAACTGGAACATAAGCTATTGAGAGAATGGGACAAAGAAAATCACTGGAGCGGAACCAACAAGTCAACAGAGCCATCTATTGGAGAATTGAAGAAATACAATCGTACGAAGGAAGTAACTTCTACAACACAGTTCCCTTAATTTATTAATTAGTGCATTTAATTAGCGATCATTGGACTTGCAAATTATAACCGTATACGGTAAATTTACAAAGATTCACTTCAATGCTGTAATGGTGATAATAATACTACGAATAGCAATATAAATTATAGAATTATGTAAACCTCTCGCTGTCACTGTAATTATTTCTGCAATTTCAACCAATCAATGACGTCTATTGAGGTGAAAACATTCTGTGCCTTATGAATATGTCCCTCGTTTAAGCAACAGATTGGGTTTATTTACATTTGTGAAGAAAAAAAGATACCCTTCCCCCCACCCCTAAGCCTAACCCTAAAACAGATTGAAATGCAATAGATCGATACTAGGGTCATAATTATGGGTGACAATTTCATATGACATCGCTCGAAAAAACTGCTGTTGAAAAAGAAAAGATCCGACGAAGACACTTGCCCATGTGCCACGGAGCGGGATTGAACCCGGAAGGATATTGTTGCTAAGCAAGAACTTATAACGCAGCCACCATACATAGACACGTACACACGCACCAACAAGTTAGTATCGCCATCTATAGGAGAATTAAAGAAATACAATCGTACGAAGGGAAGTAACTTCTACAACACAACTTCCCTTAATTTATTAATTAGTGCATTTAATTAGCGATCATTGGACTCGTATTTTATATCCGAATACGGTAAGTTTACAAAGATTCACTTTAATGCTGTAATGGTGATGATAATACTACGAATAGCAATATAAATAATAGAATTATGTAAACCTCTCGCTGTCACTGTAATTATTTCGAAGCGGGAACCTGACAGCTTTAGGAAATTATAATTGCTCGTCTTAATTAATGACTTCCTAATTGAAATGTTGATCGGTTGTTTATGGAAAGCGATGATCGAATGTTATATATGATATAAGGGGAATTAAATTGTAAAATGAGAGTAAATAGGGTTAGGGAAACCGATTGAAAAATACCAGATTAATTTCTGTTGATGAGGCATTGATGAAACGGTAAACTGAGAGATTTCCTTTAAGGTTAAACTAATACTTGTAATGGTGATGATGGGGTTTCTATTTACGAAGAGTGGTCCCAAATGTTGACAGGGGACCAACATTTGTCGAGAGAAGCGAGAAGTCAGTTACATGGATCTGGGTATTTGCCGAAAGGTATGAAAAGCAAAGTCGACCGTCGGCCGTATTTGAAGTCAGGACTTTGTCCCGTGGCCGACTTCGTTCCGTTCTGTGTGAATACAATTACGGCCCACATTGCGATGATGTATGCCGACCCGTTAACCATTGTTTTTGGCTATGGAGATTCCGATTCAGAAATTAAAAAAAATATATATTATTGGCAAAACTCGCAACTTCAAAATTGCGATTTTCCCTTCTGTTTTTTCATTTTGTCACTTCCTTCGTAAATTTGGGTGAAATACGTAGAAAAGTACGGAGATTTATTTTAAGAAATAATAATAATAAAATTATCCGAACCCCCTCCCGATTCTACGGCCTTCTAACAGGTTATCCACATGTTAGAAATAACAGCCAAATCTCACAAAAAATTTGTTTTCTTTTAACTTTCAGAAAAACTTATATTTTGAAATAGAATTTTCCACATGAACACTACGATAAAATAACGAAAGAAATATGTAATCAGTCTACTGTGTCCACGCACACTCATATATAAACATGTACAAAACAATACTAAATTGCTTATAATCATGTCCATTGCACCTAGAAAGTTCCCCTCTAAAATACAAGTCCGGACAAATTTGTTAATTGAAGAACCACAGAAACCCATGCATGCCAGTCTAGCCTCTCAATGCCACCAATGTTATCCAAGGGTTAGGCACAGATTGATAGAGCAGAGCAATCGATACAGAGTATGTACAAAAATGCCTTAGAGTTTGTATTAGATTTGGCTGTTATTTCTAGCATGTGGGTAGCCTGCTAGTAGGCCGTAGACTCGGGATTGCAGGAGGTTCTTGTAATATATTTTTTTTTCCTGAAATACTCTCCTACTTATTTCAGTCATTTGACTGCGGCCATGCTGGAGCACCGCCTTTAGTCAAGCAAATCGACCCCGGGACTTATTCTGTCGGTCTGTTTTGCCGAACCGCTTAGTGACGGGGACGTTAACACACCAGCATCGGTTGTCAAGCAATGCTACAGGGATAACCCCCTCCCCCATATATATATATATACACATATATACGACAGGCTTCTTTCAGTTTCCGTCTACCAAATCCACTCACAAGGCATTGGTCGGCCCGGGGCTATAGCAGAAGACACTTGCCCAAGATGCCACGCAGTGGGACTGAACCCGGAACCATGTGGTTGGTAAGCAAGCTACTTACCACACAGCCACTCCTGCACCTTTGTTGGAATTATACAACCAAATTATTTCTGAATCATAAGCTCCGTATTTCTCAGAGTATTTTCTCCCGCAAAAAACGTCTGAAAATAGCGAAAATTGAAGAAATGGGTGTGGGTAATTGAAATTTTGAAATAGGGATTTCGGAAGTTCTTAAAAAAATTTTTTTTTTCAGAATTGTAATCTCCATACCTAAAAATGTGGGTTTCATTAAAAAACAAAACTTTTCAGTGGGGGTTTGAGATGTTTAGGCATGCCAGTCTTTCAAAACCTCAGTGAATTCTGACCCATGTGAAAATAGGCATTAAATGGATGAAAAGTGTTGATGCTGTAATATTTGCTATGTTGATTACTATATCATTTATCTTTTACTCTTTATCTCACTGCTTCTTTTCTTATTTCAGAATATCCCACCTTGTTGATGTCAAAGAAATTTCTTCATTGAGATCTACCTTTGATAGTTTTATCAACTTTCATCAACTAAAGGAAGACGATATATTTATAAGGAGCCTTCATCAATACATCAATCTCTTTATATAAATAATATCCATGACAAACTACAGCGAAATATTTTTCTTGTCTTCACTGTCTGGAATGTAGAGGAGGTGATTGCTTTAGAAGTTGGATAACTTTACGAAGGACCTGACAGTTTTCACCTGCTAATTTAGACATTAAGTAAGATCACAGCTGAAAAACATAGCATTAAATTATTCCCTGAAAATAGTCACTCAACTGAACACAAACATATTCATAGAAAAGAAAAAAACGATATCTTTGTGATATATATGAGAAATTATTCTCTCAGAATGAATAATTTAATAGAATCTGAAAACCCTGATACAAAAGAGAAGCCATATTCCTGTGATGTCTGTGGAAAATCATTCTCTCGAAGAACTCACTTCACCGTTCACAAACGTACTCATACGGGTGAGAAGCCATATCACTGTGATATCTGTGGTAAATCATTCTCTTGTAGTAGCCACTTGTCTAAACATAAACGTATTCATACAGGGGAGAAGCCGTATCACTGTGATATCTGTGGTAAATCGTTTTCTGAAAATTGCAATTTAGCTCATCACAAGCGTATTCATACAGGAGAGATGCCATATCATTGTGATGTCTGTGGTAAACCATTCACTGCAAAAAGTCACTTGACTAGACACGAGCGCGTTCATACAGGAGAGAAACCATATCCTTGTGATATCTGTGGCAAATCCTTCTCTGAAAATAGCAGTTTAACTATTCACAAGCGTATTCATACAGGGGAGAAGCCATATCAGTGTGATATCTGTGGTGAATCATTTTCTAATGCCAGTGACTTAAAAAGGCACAGACGTATTCATACGGGTGAGAAACCATATCATTGTGATATCTGTGGTAAATTATTCTCTGAAAATTATAGGTTGATTAATCATAAACGTTATCATACTGGGGAAAAACCATATCAATGTGATATTTGTGACAAATCATTCTCTCAGAGTAGTGACTTAAGTAATCACCAGCGCATTCACTCTGGAAAGAAACCATATGATTGTGATATCTGTGGTAAATCATTCTCTTGTAGTAGCAACTCATCTAAACATATACGTATTCATACAGGACAGAAGCCATACCATTGTAATATCTGTGGTAAATCATTCAATGGAAACAGTGACTTGACTAGACACAAGCGCGTTCATACAGGAGAGAAAGCATATACTTGTAATATTTGTGGTAAATCATTCCCTGAAAGAGGTGTCTTAACTAGACATCAGCGTATTCATACAGGGGAGAAGCCATATCATTGTGATATCTGTGGTAAATCATTCTCTTGTAGTAGCCACTTGTCTGATCATAAACGTATTCATACGGGTGACAACCCGTATCATTGTGATATCTGTGGTAAATCATTCTCTGAAAATCGTAGCTTGACGATACACAAATACATTCATACTGGGGAAAAACCATATCATTGTGATATCTGTGGTAAATCATTCTCTCGTAGCAGCAACTTGCCTAAACATAAACGTATTCATACAGTAGAGAAGCCATATCACTGCGACATTTGTGGTAAATCATTCACTGCAGGCAGTGATTTGACAAAACACAAACGTACACATACAGGAGAGAAACCATATCAGTGTGATATCTGTGGCAAATCATTCCCTGAAAGAGGTGTCTTAACTAGACATCAACGTATTCATACAGGGGAGAAGCCATACCAGTGTGATATCTGTGGTAAATCATTCATTGCTAAAAGTCACTTGGCTAGACACCAGCGCAGTCATACAGGAGTGAAACCATATCCTTGTGATATCTGTGGCAAATCATTCTCTCAAAATTACAGTTTAACCATTCACATGCGTATTCACACAGGGGAGAAACCATATCAGTGTAACATCTGTGGCAAATCATTCTCTGAAAGAGGTGTCTTAACTAAACACCAGCGTATTCATACAGGGGAGAAGCCACATCAGTGTGATATCTGTGGTAAATCATTCTCACGAAAATCCCACTTTAATACACATATGAGTATACACACACAAGTGTGACTGTATAAGTATTAAAATTTATTACAACTCAACTGCAATTAGTAATATTTTTCCTACTAAGAGGCAGGTTTTTTTATCTCTTCAAATTTCATATTATAAACTTCAATCTTCATCAATATCTACATCAAATTCTTGAATATCTACCTGAATGTATATATGGAAATACATCAACACAACAATGCCTTTGAGGTGTCTTAACTAGACATCAGCGTATTCATACAGGGGAGAAGCCACATCAGTGTGCTGTCTGTGGTAAATCATTCTCTGAAAGAGGTGTCTTAACTATACACCAGCCTATTCATACAGGGGAGAAGCCACATCAGTGTGCTGTCTGTGGTAAATCATTCTCTGAAAGAGGTGTCTTAACTATACACCAGCCTATTCATACAGGGGAGAAGCCACATCAGTGTGCTGTCTGTGGTAAATCATTCTCTGAAAGAGGTGTCTTAACTATACACCAGCCTATTCATACAGGGGAGAAGCCACATCAGTGTGCTGTCTGTGGTAAATCATTCTCTGAAAGAAGTGTCTTAACTATACACCAGCCTATTCATACAGGGGAGAAGCCACATCAGTGTGCTGTCTGTGGTAAATCATTCTCTGAAAGAGGTGTCTTAACTATACACCAGCCTATCCATACAGGGGAGAAGGGATAATGAATAAAAGGGTAAATTGAAATTTGTCGTCATCGTCTTCTTCTCCTCCTCCTTCTTCTCTTCAACCTCCTCCTTCTCCTCTTCAACCTCCTCCTTTTTCTTCTCCTCCTCTTCCACCTCCTTTTTTTCTTCTTTGTGTTCCACTTCTTCTCCCCCTCCTCTTCCTCCTTTTTCTTCTTCTTTGTCTACTTCCACTTCTCCTCCTCCTCCTCTTCCACCGTCTCCTTTTTCTTCTTCTCCTCTTCAACCTCCTTCTATTTCTTCTTCCAATTCTTCTCCTCCTCCCCCTCCTCTTCCACCTCCTTTTTCTTCTCCTCCTCCTCTTCCACCTCTTTTTTTCTTCTTCATGTTCCACCTCTTCAACTTCTCCCCCTCCTTTTTCTTCTTTGTCTACTTCTTCTTCTTCCACTTCTTCTTCTCCTCCTCCTCCTCCTCCTTTTCCACCTCCTTTTTCTTCTTTGTCTACTTCTTCTTCTTCCACTTCTCCTTCTTCTCCTCCTCCTCCACCTCCTCCTTCTCCTTCTTTGGTTTTGCTTATGTTGTGTTCTCATCACTGTCGCCGTTATCATCCTCATCCTTTAGTGATCCTTTCAATAACCTGTGACATGAGGTGGCAAGCCATAGTTCTACACCGGGTTCCGGTCTTATTTATTTCGGTTTCTTCGGATGTATTCTCCAAATTGTAAACGATTTACAGTTTATGCTGTGTGCTTTATATATACATACATATGTATATATATATATATATATATATATATATATATATATATATACTCTTTCACTTGTTTCAGTCATTTGACTGCAGCCATGCTGGAGCACCGCCTTTAGTTGAACAACTCGACCCCAGGCCTTATTCTTTGTAAGCCCAGTACTTATTCTATCGGTCTCTTTTGCCGAACTGCTAAGTGACGGGTACGAAAACACTCCAGCATCGGTTGTCAAGCAATGCTAGAGGGACAAACACAGACACACAAACATATAGACACACATACATATATATACATATATACGACAGGCTTCTTTCAGTTTCCGTCTACCAAATCCACTCACAAGGCATTGATTGGCCCGGGGCTATAGCAGAAGACACTTGCCCAAGGTGCCATGCAGTGGGACTGAACCCGGAACCATATGGTTGGTTAGCAAGCTACTTACCACACAGCCACTCCTGCGCCTATATATATATATATATTTTTTTTTTTTTCATTAATTAATAAATTCAGAAAATTTCTCCGCTACCAGCGGTCAAGTGAGAAAGAATAGATAGTCAATAGACTATGTAATATACATTCAAACATATAAGGGATGGCCATAATAGGACATCTGACTCACTAGAAAGAGCAGTTAAACTCCAAACCACTAATAAAATTGCTGAAACTATGCATAGTCCCGAAAAGATAGGGTAAACGTTTTTATTTCTCTTTCCCTTTCAGAATTACAACTATTAGTGGT
Source organism: Octopus sinensis (assembly GCF_006345805.1). NCBI lineage: Eukaryota > Metazoa > Mollusca > Cephalopoda > Octopoda > Octopodidae > Octopus > Octopus sinensis. The sequence goes on from NC_043023.1 coordinate 13,185,359, forward strand.
TTGGAGTTTAACTGCTCTTTCTAGTGAGTCAGATGTCCTATTATGGCCATCTCTTATGTGTTTGAATATATATATATATATTTAGGTTGCTGAATAAAGAAAATGAATGGGATAAAGAGAGTCTGCCGAATGTTGACCCAACAGAGGGACCAGCAATCCGAGTTGACAGTTCCTTAGTAGTTAAAGCAATTACAAGCATGGAAACAGGGAAAGCCCGAGGCCCATCAGGAATTACTGCAGAGCTGCTCAAAATATCTGGTAGTGTCGGCTATAGCCTACTCACCTGTATAGTTAACCAGGTGATACACGAAGGAGTCATACCCAATGACTGGTGTAGCAGCATAATAGTCAACTGCTACAAAGGTAAAGGTGACGCCCTAGATACAAATAACTACAGAGGTATCAAGCTGCTGGATCAGGTAATGAAGGTTACGGAGAGGGTTATAGCCCAACTAATTAGAGAGAGAGTTAGCTTAGATGAGATGCAGTTTGGGTTCGTGCCAGGGAAAAGTACTATCGATGCTATCTTCCTGGTGAGACAGCTGCAGGAGAAATACCTAGCCAAAGACAACCCCCTATACCTGGCTTTTGTTGATATGCAGAAAGCCTTCGACAGGGTCCCCTGATCCCTTATCTGGTGGTCAATGAGGAAACTAGGGATAGATGAATGGTTAGTGAGAGCTGTACAAGCCATGTACAGAGATGCTGCTAGTAAGGTGAGGGTGGGCATCGAGTACAGTGAAGAATTCAGGGTAGAGGTTGGGGTCCACCAAGGTTCAGTCCTTAGTCCCCTCCTATTTATCATAGTCCTCCAGGCAATAACGGAGGAATTCAAGACAGGATGCCCCTGGGAGCTCCTCTATGCTGATGACCTTGCTCTAATTGCTGAGTCTCTATCAGAATTGGAGGAGAAGTTTCAGGTGTGGAAGCAAGGTTTAGAATCGAAGGGCCTTAGAATCAACCTAGCCAAAACCAAAGTCCTAATAAGTAGGAAGGTAGACCAATCACAAATGCCTTCAGGTAGATGGCCCTGCTCGATCTGTAGAAAAGGCGTAGGTAGAAACTCTATAAGATGCACCAAATGTAAGCTATGGACACAAGAGATATAGTAATGTCAAAGGAAGACTAACTAGGAAAATAGTTTTTATCTGTGGCAGATGCTCAGGAGCAATAAACTCTGAAAATATGCAGAGACCAACTTCTACCACGTTCCAGGGAGAAAAACTATAAGTAGTTGATAGCTTCTGCTACCTAGGTGACCAAGTCAGTAGCGGGGGCAGGTGTGCTGAAAGTGTAACTGCTAGAGTAAGAATAGCCTGGGCAAAGTTTAGAGAGCTCTTACCCCTGCTGGTGACAAAAGGCCTCTCGCTCAAAGTAAAAGGCAGACTGTATGATGCATGTGTACGTACAGCCATGCTACATGGCAGTGAAACATGGGCTGTGACTGCTGAGGATTTGCGTAAGCTCACAAGAAATGAAGCTAGTATGCTCCGATGGATGTGTAATGTCAGTATTCATAATTGACAGTGTAAGTACCTTGAGAGAAAAGTTGGACCTAAGAAGCATCAATTTCGTGTGCAAGAGAGACGATTGTGCTGGTATGGTCATGTGGCGAGAATGGATGAAGATAGGTGTGTGAAAAGGTGCCACACCCTGGCAGTTGAGGGGGACCTGTGGAAGAGGTAGACCCAGGAAAACCTGGGACGAGGTGGTGAAGCACGACCTTCGAACTTTAGGTCTCACCAAGGAAATGACTAGAGACCGAGACCTATGGAAGTATGCTGTGTGTGAGAAGACACGGCAAGACCAGTGAGAACAGTCAGAATCAAAATGAAAATGAAAATCAAACCAAATCAAATCAGATATCAGAAAGCAGAACCAAAATTGAGGCCGATCAACATGAGTGGAAGTTGCAGCTGTGGTTAAGCGAACCATCCAATCATTGTGTCCGCTGCCAGCCTTGCCTGGCCCCCGTGCCGGTGGCACGTAAAAGCACCACCCGCTCGCGTCCATTGCCAGCCTCGCCTGGCCCCTGTGCCGGTGGCACGCAAAAGCACCATCCGTTCGTGTCCGTTGCCAGCCTCGCCTGGCCCCCCATGCTGGTGGCACGTAAAAGCACCATCCGTTTGCCAGCTCCGTCTGGCACCTGTGCGGGTGACACGTAAAGAGCACCCACTACACTCACAGAGTGGTTGGCGTTAGGAAGGGCATCCAGCCGTAGAAACACTGCCAGATCTGACTGGGTCTGATGCGGCCTTCCGGCTTCACAGACCCCAGTTGAACCGTCCAACCCATGCTAGCATGGAAAACGGACGCTAAATGATGATGATGATGATGATATATATATATGTATGTATATATACACATGTACATATGTATATTCATGTGTGTATGTATGTATGCATATCTAATACCATAAATGCAAATATCAGTGTCACACTTTTTCAACTTTACTCCTAGAGGTCATAGCCCAACATATCATACCATTTTGGAATCAGGCTGAATCTGTGAGTAAATTAAGAATATTCCAGGCCATATCTTGGCTGGAGATGCGAAAACTCGCATTAAGGTTGAGGCACCTCTGGCTTTACTTGGAGGGAGAGCAACAGGAGTTCCACCGCAGATTTCTATAGAGGGTTAGTGGAATTTATGTCAGAAAACAGATGATTTGAGTGTTTAACCCTTTAGTATTCAGATTATTCAATCAAACATAATGCCTATTGATTCCCATTGATTTGAATTAATCATGCATTATCTCATATCTTCAAGATCTTGATGGTGTAATTACTTAATGTAGAATAACATTGTAGGGTAGGTGTGAGAGCCTGGATCTGGTCAGTTTGAACATAAAACAGATTAGCTATTTTGGCCGGATTTGGCCGGTTTAAATACTAAAGGGTTAAGGCTTGTGTAGATGGGACTCCTTAACCTGGGTGAAGGTATATTATTTAGGAGAGGGAAACTTATATAAACCAGGTCTTTGGTTGTGAGGGTCTCCTTAAAAAGGCTGTACTATCAGTATAATTCTGACTCATAAAGTAGACTAGGCTCTCCAGCTTGCTTATAGGGGTTTGTCTAGGAGATGAAAACCTTAAAGAAAAAAACCTGAGTTGTGTTGTTTTTGGTATTGTGACACATAGGCACAGGAGTGGCTGTGTGGTAAGTAGTCCGAGGTCGACTTTACCTTTCATCCTTTCGGGGTCGATAAATTAAGTACCAGTTACGCACTGGGGTCGATGTAATTGACTTAATACCTATGTCTGTCGTTGTTTGTCCCCTCTATGTTTAGCCCCTTGTGGGTAATAAAGAAATAGGTAAGTAGCTTGCTAACCAACCACCTGGTTCCGGGTTCAGTCCCACTGCGTGTTATCTTGGGCAAGTGTCTTCTGCTATAGCCTTGGGCCAACCAAAGCCTTGTGAGTGGATTTGGTAGACGGAAACTGAAAGAAGCCTGTCGTATATATATATGTATGTTTGTGTGTCTGTGTTTGTCCCTCTAGCATTGCTTGAGAACAGACGTGTGTTTACGTCCCCGTCACTTAGCGGTTCGGCAAAAGAGACCCATAGAATAAGTACTGGGCTCACAAAGAATAAGTCCTGGGGTCGAGTTGCTCGACTAAAGGGAGTGCTCCAGCATGGCCGCAGTCAAATGATTGAAACCAGTAATAGAGAAAAGAGAGAGATGTGTTCACCATATTCTTGCTATCATCACTTCCAAAATGTGTGGCTGGTTCTACACAAGCCTTCAACACGCGAAACAAATATTTCTGTTTCGGGTTCCTGACAACTTACATTTATTCGTTCAATACGGCAGAGCTTCAAGTTGTGAATATCAAAAGGAGAGTGAAAGTGATAGGACAGGTAAAGGATATTACTGGAAGTCTCATGCTGGACCTCTGTACAGTCGGTGACCATTAGGTGATTGCCGTACCAGCACAGAACTTGTGAGTAACTGCGGATAAACGACAAGAGGTCATCCAGAAAACAGAATGCCTACAAAAAATGCAGAGGCCCGGGTCAACGAACCCCCTCCATACGGAAGCGTCATCTATGAGAGAATTGAGGAAATACAACCAGATAAAGGGAAATAACTTCTACAACACTCCAAACCACGTGCTCCCTGTAAATTATTAAGTAAGGTGCTTAATTACTGACCACCGACTCGCTCTTTATATCTGATTACGGTAAGTCGACAAAGATATTCTTTAAGGCTGTAATGATAATAATGTAAATTATAGAATTCTGTGACCCTCTCGATGTTACAGTAATTATTTGGAAGGCATAACAATAGGGAAATGTATTTGCTCGTCTTAATTAATGATTTCCGAAGTGAAATGTTGATTTGTTGTTTATGAAAACCTATTATCAACTGTTACTTGTAATATATAGTAAATTAATTAGTAAAATGAGAGTATTGTGGTATAATTAATTAGTAAAATCCAGAGTAATGTAGCATAATTAATTTGTAAAATTAGAGGACTATCATTTTACTAAAGTTAATGTGATGAAGGCTGTCACATTAATAAACGTTGTCCTGTTGTTTATGAGGCCCTGATTAATCGGTAAGTTGGCGGGGATTTCTTCTAAGGTTATACTAATAATAGTAATGATGATGATCGTTTCAGATTTTGCCAGTCGAATACATAGAACCCAGTATTTCCCGAAAGGGATGAAAGGCAAAGTTGACGTCGGCCGTCTTTGAATTCAGGACTTTCCGCTGAGGTCGACTTCGACTTTCGTTCGTTTCGGGTGCATAAAATAATATTTTTTTTTTTTGCGAAATACGGAGTTTATGATTCATGTGTGAGTGTGTGTTCTTGATAATCGTTTAGAACAAGTAGTTTTACACCAATTACACTATTTTTTCTTAGTTTAAAGGCCGTGGACTGAAGATGTGAAATTTCCGAAGCCTCTCCCCCACCCCCCTTTCGCGAGCGCGCATTTTTTTCATGATAGTCGTTTAGAGCAAGTTGTTTTACACCTATTACGCTGTTTTTGTTTTTGTGCCCGGTTCAGACGCTTTCGGAAATTCCCGATATAAATATTCCGAGGCCTCTCCCCCACCCCTCTTTCTCGAGAGCGCATTTTTTTTTTCATATTCGTTTAGAGCAAGTTGTTTTACGCATATTACACTATTTTTTTTTGGTTTTGGTGCCCGGGTCAGCTCCTCAGACGCTTTCGGAACTTCCCGATGTGAATTTTCCGAGGCCTCTCCCCCACCCCCCTTTCGCGTGCGCGAATTTTTTTTTTCATATTCGTTCATAGGAAGTTGTTTTACACCTATTACACACATTTTTTTTTTGATTTTCTGATATTTGTTACGCCCTATATTAACCTTTCATCCTTTCGGGGTCGAGAAATTAAGTACCAGTTGTGCACTGTGGTCGATATAATCGACTTAATCCGTTTGTCTGTCCTTGTTTGTGCCCTCTGTGTTTAGCCCCTTGTGGGCAGTAAAGAAATTAGGAACGTTAGTACTGTATTTCGTCTGTATTTACGTTCTGAGTTCAAATTCCGCCTACGGCGACTTTGCCTTTCGTACTTTCATGGTCGATAAATTAAGTACTAGTTGTTGACTGGGGTCAATTTAATCGACTCTCTCTCGCCGCAAAAATTCCGGTTCTTGTGCCTAAAGTAGAAAAGAATGAGACACAATGTCTGAAATTTGGCGGCAGAATGTAGGTCGATTCAATGGAACCCAGCGCGTTACTCTGCTTCTTCTTCTTCTTTATCTTACTGCTTCTTTTTCTATTTCAGAATATCACTTCATGTTAACATGAAAGAAATTTCTTCATTCAGATGTACCTCTGGTATTTTTATTGACTTTTATGGATCAAAGGAATACCATATTTTTATAAGGCACGTTCATCAATACTTCAACCTCTTTATATGAATAAAATCTTCATCAAACGATGGGAAAATATTTCTTCTGGACAATGCAATTAACAACAATATTTTTTTGCCTTCACTGTCTGGAATGTAGAGGAGATAATCAATTTACAGATTAATTAAGCGTTGATGACTTTTCAAATGAGTTAGCAGTTTACATCTTGTGTTTTAGATATTCAGTAAGATCACAGATGAAAGAATTGTAGCATTGAATTTTCTCTGAAAATAGTGACACAACTGAACACAACCATATTCATGGAAATGAAAAAAACACTATCATTGTGACATGTTTGAAAAATTATTCTCTCGTAATGAATGATTTTACTAAACGAAAAAACCCTGAAGTAAGAGAGCCATATCACTGTGATATCTGTGGTAATTCATTTGGTGAGGAAAGAGTCTTAGCTAAACACAAGTGCATTGATACAGGAGAGAAATCACATCACTGTGATATCTGTGGTAAATCATTTGGTGAAGAAAGAGTCTTAGCTAAACACAAGTGCATTGATACAGGAGAGAAATCACATCATTGTGATATCTGTGGTAAATCATTTGGTGAAGAAAGAGTCTTAGCTAAACACAAGTGCATTGGTACAGGAGAGAAATCACATCACTGTGATGTCTGTGGTAAATCATTTTCTAGAAGTGGAACTTTAACTCGTCACAAACGTATTCATACAGGAGAAAAACCGTTTCAGTGTGATATCTGTGGTAAATCATTTTCTCGAAGAGGTGACTTGCCTAAACATAAACGTACTCATACTGGTGAGAAACCATTTTATTGTAATATCTGTGGTAAATCGTTTTCTGGAAGTAGTGACTTGACTAAACATAAACGTACTCATACAGGAGAGAAGCCATATTATTGTAATATCTGTGGTAAAACATTTTCTGAAAATAGCACTTTAACTTGTCACAGACGTATTCATACAGGAGAGAAGCCGTATCATTGTAATATCTGTGGTAAATCATTCTCTTCAAATAGCTATTTGATTAGTCACAAACGTATTCATACAGGAGAGAAGCCTTATCATTGTGATATCTGTGGTAAAACATTTTCTCAAAATAGCCACTTAACTATACACAAATATATTCATACCGGTGAGAAGCCGTATCATTGTAATATCTGTGGTAAATCATTTTCTGGAAGTAGCGTCTTGATTAAACACAGACGTATTCATACAGGAGAGAAGCCATATCATTGTGATATCTGTGGTAAATCATTCTCTACAAATAGTCAGTTGACTAATCACAAGTGCAAGCCGTATCATTGTAATATCTGTGGTAAGTCATTCTCTACAAATAGCCATTTGATTAATCACAAACGTATTCACACCGAGGAAAAACCTTATCAGTGTGATATCTGTGGTAAATCATTTTCTTGTAATGGTGGCTTGACTGTCCATAAACGTACACATACAGGAGAGAAGCCATATCACTGTGATGTCTGTGGTAAATCATTTTCCCAAAATGGCATTTTAACTTGTCACAGACGTATTCATACTAGGGAAAAACCATACGAGTGTGATATCTGTGGTAAATCATTCGCTACGAATAGCTCTTTGATTAGTCACACGCGTATTCATACTGAGGAAAAACCATTTGTATGTGAAATTTGTCGGAATTCATTTTCTCAAATCAGTGCTTTAAATAATCACAGACGTATTCATACAGGAGAGAAACCATATCGTTGTAATATTTGTGGTAAATCATTCCTTACAAATAGTCATTTGAGTAGTCACAAATGTTTTAATGGGAAAAAACCATATCAGTGTAATATCTGTGGTAAATCATTCTCTGCAAACAGTCATTTGACTAATCACAAGCGCGTTCATACAGGAGAGAAGCCGTATCATTGTAATATCTGTGGTAAGTCATTCTCTACAAATAGCCATTTGATTAATCACAAACGTATTCACACTGAGGAAAAACCTTATCAGTGTGATATCTGTGGTAAATCCTTCTCTCAGTACAGTACTTTAAACAATCACAGACATATTCATAGCGGTGAAAAACCATATCAGTGTAATATCTGTGGTAAATCATTCTCTGCAAACAGCCATTTGACTAATCACAAGCGCGTTCATACAGGAGAGAAGCCGTATCAGTGTAATATCTGTGGTAAATCATTCCTTAGAAATAGTTATTTGACTGGTCACAAATTTATTCATACTGGTGAAAAACCATATCAGTGTGATATCTGTGGTAAATCATTTTCCCAAAAGAGCAGTTTACCTAGTCACAGGCGTAGTCATACAGGAGAGAAGCCATACCATTGTGATATCTGTAGTAAATCATTCTCTTCAAAAAACTATTTGATTAGTCACAAACGTATACATACTGAGGAAAAGCCATATGCATGTGAAATTTGTGGTAAATTATTTTCTCACAACATTACTTTAAATAATCACAGACGTATTCATACAGGAGAGAAGGCATATTGTTGCAATATCTGTGGTAAATCATTCCTTACAAATAGTCAGTTGACTAGTCACAAATTTATTCATACTGGTGAAAAACTATATCGTTGTGATATCTGTGGTAAATCGTTTTCTCATAATACCACTTTGACTAGTCACAGACGTATTCATACAGGAGAGAAGCCGTATCATTGTGATATCTGTGGCAAATCATTCTCTAGAAATAGTGACTTGACTATCCATAAACGTATTCATACAGGAGAGAAGCCATATCATTGTGATATCTGTGGTAAATCGTTTTCTCGAAATAGCAGTTTAACTAGTCATAGACGTATTCATACAGGAGAGAAGCCGTATCATTGTGATATCCGTGGTAAATCATTCACTGCAAACAGTCATTTGACTAATCACAAGCGCGTTCATACGGGAGAGAAGCCATATCATTGTGATATCTGTGGTAAATGTTTCTCAAAAGGGCTACTTAAATACTCATGTGAATATTCATACACAGGTGTAACGATATCAATATGAAAATTTATTACAACAGGACAACAATTATGAATATTTTGTCTGTTAAAAGACTAGATTTATTCCTATTCAAGTTTGACCGTATCAACCTTAATTTCATCATTAGCAATTTGATATTAACGAAACCCAACTTCAATATCATTTATATATCTAAATATATCAACACAGAGATGACTTTAGTTTCTGAAGGGGATTGTGCTGGATTTTTGAGGAATTTGTTATGAGAGAATAAAGGAATGGGAATAACGAATAAAAGTTTTAAGTGACATTGATTTTGTCTTTGTTGTGTTTTCATTATCATCATCATCATCATCATCCTTTACCATCCGTTTTGTATTCAGGCATGGATGGTGACAGGTGCTGGCAAGCCAGAGTTCTGCTCCAGGTTCCAGTCAGATTTGGCTTGGTTTCTTTGGCTGTATGCCCTTAAGATACATGGTGTATTTTATAAATATGCCTGTTCATGTATCAAAATAGCATGAAACTAGTGGTAGCTCTCTCGGTTATGTATTTGATTTGATATGTGTGTGTGTGTTTGTGAACACAGTGACAGTCTGGTGACTAAAATAAGTGTATACTAATCTCGTATTTTGAGTCTGGGGCAGAAGCATGGACTCCCTTTTACAGAGAAATATAAAAAAACTTGAAACTTTCCACATGTGCTGTTTGTGCAACAAAATAGCAAGATAAGACATCAAATGTCAAAACCTTAAAAATATGTGGTATGTCCAGCATCCAAAGCGTGTTGATGAGAATTCAGTGCAGATGGTTAGGACATGTTTTTCAAATGACAAATGATTTCATTAAAAAAAATTCTTCTTTACGGCCAAAAAATGGATGGATATCATGGCAGAGGAAGACCTGTCCTTAGGTATAAGGATAAGCCGAAGCAATCAATAAAGTCTCTAGAGTTTGATTTGACATGTTGGGGAAAGTCATTGCCTGGATCCACTTCCATGGTGTAAAATTTCTGGCTCTAGACAAATGGTGTAAATCTGATTTAGGTGTATTTACACCATTTCTCTATGACAAAACATGGTGAATTAGTTCGAATCTGGCACTGACATTCTTAGAATGGAAATAACATTTTACTTATAAACATCACTGCTTAGTTCTCCTACCTTGTTTAAAAAGTGAATCACCAAAGGAGGGCCAGGGATTTTGCACCTGTGTATCCACAATATATACTGACATATCTCTATATATACAAAACTGAGAATGTGTGTTTCCCTAAAACTTGAGAACTACACAACTAATTTCATTCTAATTTTACACATGCCTTACTTAGGGTCCATGTAGTTTCATGGGTAAAACAAATGTTCAACTTCTTGCCTAGGGCAAGCCCATAGCAATATCATATCTTCTCCACTATTTCAGTATTACGTGTTAAACTGTACACACATATATATACACATATATACATGCACTAGCACTATGACCCGACAACGACGGGTCATAATGCTAGTTTTTACTAAAGTAAATACAGATTTCTCCTTCCAGTTATGCATACATCCATAAATACCTCACTGAATCCACAATGTGTCATCAAAGTCATACTGGACTAAATTCACTGCATGCATTCCACTTGGATTACAGACTTGAAATCCGAATGAATGGAAGTTTCCAATAATTAATTACAAAGATGGGCTTTAGTCCAGTATTGCTGTTTCTGACATATTCTTTACTGATTAACAAAGGTGTAACATCCTGCAAAAAAACCGTTTTAATCAGGTGAATAAAGGTAAGAATTAAAAATCAGAACTTCCAAAAAACTGAACATGGTCCCAGATGACTCAACTGACCTGATTTCGCCAGGAGAGTGACTAGGTTCTGCCTTACTGAGTTTATATTAACCCTTTTGTTACCAAACCGGCTCTGGCAATGAGTATAAGGTCTTGTTTTCACAAGTTTTGAATTGAAATCTTCCACCAATCCTTAGTCACAATTTATGTTCCTAACACTAGCTTAACGATAACTAAGTTATTTTACTAAATTCTGTGTTATATTTAAAATTAATTTAAAGAAACACAGAGCATCTCAACAGAAATATGGTAATAAAAGGGTTAAATTCACCATGATATTTTTAACCCTATTGATATAAATCTGGCTGAAGCCACCTCTGGCTCTGTACTATAAATGTCTTGTTTTCATAAGTTTTGAATTGAAATCTTCCACCAAACCTTAGTCACAATTTATGTTCCTAACACTAGCTTAATGATAACTAAGTTATTTTACTAAATTTTTGTTATATTTATAATTAATTGAAAGAAACACAACACAGGTAGAGAATGGGGCAGATGGAGAGAGAAATGAAAGGGAAGCAGTGATATTTGAGCTCATAAAGGGCTGTAGGGTAAAACAAAGGGTTGAAAAGTTGGATTAGCAAGAGGTTATCCATTGATGCGACACACTCTTGGGGAAAGGTACACCTTGCAATGGTGGATTGTGGGCCTGGGTGGATGGCGTCATGGAGGGAAATCAGGGTGGTAATGCTGCGGAAGGGCTGCAATCAGTGTGTTTGGAATGGGGGCTTTTAGATGAGCTATTAATGGACAATAGTACAGCTTTTTGCACCATCACTCAATCAAATTTAACCCTTTAGCATTCAGATTTCTTTGTGAAATTTATTGCCTATTTAATTCATACTGTTTTGAATTAATCACATATTATTTTGCAACCTCAAAATTTAAATGGTGTGGCTATATATTTTTAAAATGACATTGTAGGGTAGGTGTGAGAGGTTGGATCCAGACAGTTTTAACATAAAACAGGTGGAATAATTGGGCTGGTTATGGCCGAATTAAATGCTAAAGTGTTAAGGCTGAGAGGCAACGAATATGCCGCATGGAGGCAGTCTTCGAGTTTGTTCTGCAGACAGCCATATTCCGGTACAAATGGGGACACTGCAGCAGCTGGAGGTGGAAGGGGTTATATGGTACAGGCCATAGACAAAGTAGGGTGAAGCCCCCAAATGTGTGTGTGGGACATTCCCAATCACCGATAACAGATGAACTGCACAAAGAAATGTCTCTGTGGGTGGCTATTAAGTTGGTCTGCAGAGAAGGGCCATCCGGTTAGGTAGGAGAAGGATCTGACAATTTATATCAGTGGTTCTCAACTCAGGTCCACACAGCCCCCTCAGGGTCCTATATAAGATTGAGGGGATTACGCAACAAAATATTATGGAAAACCGTAATTATATTTTAAGGGCATTCGAAAAAATTTTGCTTTACGAACGTAACATATGTACTATGTCATAAATATCAGGGACAATTGCATATGACACTGGAAATAATTGTTGCTGACAACTATCCGGACAAATTGGATTCACCTCAAGAGACGTCATTGATTGGTTGAAATTGCCGAAATGCAAGAAATTAAACAACAAATAGCTTACAAACTATAGAATTTTTTCTCAATAAAGCCAAGAGAAAAAGATGTTTTATAAACACATTCTACCAGTATACGAAGTTCAAAAGTGTTTATTTACAAAGAAATTATTTTAAAAATCTGCCGTTCAAACCGAAAAGATCCTACGTGAGTAATCTTTGTTAAAATAATCTGGTGTAATTTTGAGAAGTGGTTGTCAGAAAAACACTGAAACGAAATCAACCAGTCAGTGGAGCCATCTATTGGAGAATTAGATAAAGGGAAATAACTGTTACAACACTCCAAACCACGTGGTCCCTGTAAATTATTAATTAAGGTGCTTAATTAGTGATCACTGACTCGTTGTTTGTATCTGAATACGGTAAGTTGACAAAGATTTATTTTAAGACTGTGAAGGTGATATACTACTACTACTAATAATAATAATAATGTAATAATAGGATTATGTGAACCTCTTGATCGTAAAGTAATTATTTCGAATCGGAAACTTAACAAAATTAGGAAAATTATATTTGCTCGTCTTAATTAATAATTTCCAAACTGAAATGTTGATCTGTTGTTTATGGAAACCTATGATCGACTGTTACATGTGATATAAAGGAAATTAACGGGTAAAATGTAAGTAATATGGCATATTTAATTAGTAAAATTCGTGGAGGAATACCACGCTAATTAATGCTGTCCTGTTGTTTATGAGGCCTTGATAATAAGATTTACTTTAATGTTATATTAATAATAGCGATGATGATGATGGTTTCAAATTTTGGCCCAAGGCCAGCAATCTTTCGTGCGAGCGAGGGGAGTAGAATATATGGAACTTCGTATTTCCCGAAAGGGATGAAGGCAAAGTCGACCTCGGCCGTATTTAAACTCAGGACTTTCTGCCGAAGTCGACATTTCACTTAAATTCGTTTCTGAGTCCATAAATAATAATGAAGATAATGATAAGGGCCTGTAATTTGGAGGGGAGACGTAATTCTATTGCCTGGACCCTAGTTCTTTTTATTGCTTTTGATTTCATTGACCTCGAAAGGATGACAGGCAAAGTGAACCTCGGTGGAATTTGAACTTTCAGAGTAAAGACGGACGAGTGTTACATGTGATATGAAGTAAATTGATAAAAGATTTGGTAGATTAACGGTAATTCAGAAATGGTATAGTAGAGGCTATAGTAGAAGACGCTTGCCCAAAGTGCCACGCAGTGGACTGAACCCGGAACCATGTGGTTGGCAAGCGAGCTACTTACCACACAGCCACTCCTACTCCTGATTACAAAATGGAATAGAGGTGCAGTGATCTTTAGATGAGGAGGAGGGGGTCGTGGTGGAAGAATAATGACCAGAAAGGAGAGGGCGTGGCCACAGGAAACGACCCTAAGTGGGACATGACGTCACCGGTTAAAGACGGCCTCTTTCTTCCAGGGTCTGCGACGGGATGAAGTTGTGTGCTGGAAACGGTCTTAGGGTAGAATATACAAGTACACTTTGTTAGAATAATCTGGTGAGAATTTTAAAAGAACTTGAAGATGAAGTTATTGACAGAATGGGACAAAGTAAAAAAGAAAAACCGGAACGAGTCAGTAGCGCTCTCTATTGGAGAATTAAGGAAATACAATTATATCAGGGGAAACAACTTCTACACCACATCAACTACGTGGCCAAAAAAGCTAATTAAGGTGCTTAATTACCGATCACTGAGTCGCTGTTTATTTGTGAATTCGGTAAGTTGACAAAGATTTACTTTAAGGCTGTAATAGTGTTGATAATACTACTAATAATAATGTAAATAATAGAATTCTGTGAACCTCTCGATGTTACAGTAATTATTTTTCGAAGCGGGAACCTGACAACAATTAGGAAAATATATTTGCTCGTCTTAATTAATAACTTCCAAACTGAAATGTTGATCTGTTATTTATGAAAACCTATGATCGACTTTTACATGTGATATAAAGGAAATTAATTTATAAAATGAGAGTAATGTGGCATAATTAATTAGTAAAATGAGAAGAAACCGATTGAAGAATACTACATTAATTAACGTTGTCCCGTTGTTAATGAGGCATTGATAAAACGGTAAGTTGATGAAGATTTACTTTACGGCTGTAATGGTAATAATAATAAGGTAAATAATTACATTATTATTATTATTTTTCGAAGCGAAAACCTAACAAAATTAGGAAAATATATTTCTTCGACTTAATTAATAACTTCCAAACTGAAATGTTGATTTGTTGTTTATAAAATACAATGACCGACTGTTACATGTGATAGAACTGAAATTAATTGGTAAAATGAGAATAAAACAGCGTAATTAATTAGTAGAATGTGAGGAGTCCGATTGAAGAATTCCACATTAATATATGTTATCCTGTCGTTTATGAGGCATTGATAAAACGGTAAGTTGATAAAGATTTACTGTAATGTTATATAAATAATAGTAATGATGATGATGATTTCAAAAGTGGCCCAGGGTCAGCGATCTTTAATACGAGCGATAAGTCGATTGCATGGGTCCCGTTTTTTTGTCCGAAAGAGATGAAAGACAAAGTCGATCTCATCCGTATTTGAACTCAGGACTTTCCGCCGAGGTTGGCTTTGTATTTCATTCCATTCCGTGTAAAGAAAATAATAATGATGATGACAATAGTAATCTTTTGATAATTAAAATAATAATCATTTGTGCTTTTGACCTGAAAATTAACGGGAGGGCATAAGTGAATTACATGGAACCTAGTACTTGATTGCTTCTTATTTTTTCTACCTGGAAATGATGAAAGGCGACCTTGATGTTATTTCACTTTGACCGACAGATTTTTGAAATAATTTCTACGTAACTAAAAAAATTTTAAACTTCGTATACTGGTAGAATGTGTTTATAAAACATCTTTTTCTCTTGGCTTTCTTGAGAAAATTCTGTAGTCTGTAACATATTTACCCTAAAACGGATTGAAATGCAATAGATCGATACTAGGGTCATAATTATGGGTGGACACTAAAAAGGGAATGGTTTTGTTATCCAGCTCTGTTTACGAATGACCTCTCAGTTTATGGCCACTGGGTATCTTTTCTCTCATAAAAATCAGGGACATTTTCATATGACACCGCCAGTAAATGTTACGGCAGAAATCGTTTTCACCTCAATAGATGTCTGTGATTGGTTGAAATTGACGAAATGCAAGAAATTAAACAACAAATATGTTACAAACTACAGAATTTTCTCAATAAGGCCAAGAGAAAAAGATGTTTTATAAACACATTCTACCATTATAGGAAGTTTAAAATTGTTTAGTTACAAAGAAATTATTTAAAAAATCTGCCGGTCAAAACGAAAAGATCCTAATGATGTGTAGGGCATTCCCCATGGGCTCATCGTAGACAACATGAAGACAGGGACCTTCACTGCTGGCTAGCTAGTTAGTGAGCTGGTCCAGAAAAGGGAATTCCGGTCGGGCAACATGAAGTCTTAAATCAAACATTTTTCTGAATGGTTGTAAAGGTGAAGTGTGTAGTAAACTTGTGTGGGTATACCAATGTTTCAACGCCTCAATGAACTCTGACCCCTGTAAACATTGACATTAAATGTCTGACAGTGTTCATGTTGTAATATTTACAATGTTGAATTACTATGTCACTTAACTATCCTCTTTATCTTACTGTTTCTTTTTCTATTTCAGAATATCACATCATGTTGTCATAAAAGAAATTACTTCGTTCAGATGTGCCTTTGATATTTTTATCAACTTTCATCAACTAAAGGAAGACGATATATTTATAAGGAGCCTTCATCCATACATCAACGTTTTTATATAAATATAATCTATGACAAACAACAGCGAAATATATTTCTTGTCTTCACTGTCTGGAATGTAGAGGAGGTGATTGCTTTACCAGTTTGGATAACTTTAGAAACGAGTTGACAGTTTTCACCTGTTGATTTAGGTACTAAGATCACAGATGAAAGAAACATAGCATTAAATTATTCCCTGAAAATAGTGATGCAAATGGACACAAATATATTCATAGAAAGGAAAAAAACAATATTATTGTGATATATATGACAAATTATCCTGTCATAATGAATAATTTAACTGAACCTAAAAACTCTGATACAAGAGAGAAACCATATTGTTGTGATATCTGTGGTAAATCATTTTCTTGTAATAGTGGCTTGACTCTCCATAAACGTGTTCATACAGGAGAGAAGCCATATCGTTGTGATATCTGTGGCAAATCATTTTCTTCTAATGGTAACTTGACTATCCATAAACGTGTTCATACAGGAGAGAAGCTATATCGTTGTGATATCTGTGGTAAATCATACTCTGGAAAAAGTAACTTGACCATTCACAAACGTATTCATACAGGAGAGAAGCCATATCGTTGTGATGTCTGTGGCAGATCATTTTCGTGTAATGGTGATTTGACTAAACATAAGCGTATTCATACTGGAGAGAAGCCATATCGTTGTGATATCTGTGGCAGATCATTTTCGTGTCCTGGTGAATTGACTAAACATAAGCGTATTCATACAGGAGAGAAGCCATATCGTTGTGATATCTGTGGCAAATCATTTTCTCACAATGGTACCTTAACAGCACACAAACGTGTTCATTCAGGAGAGAAGCCATATCGTTGTGATATCTGTGGTAAATCATTTTCTTGTAAGAGTGACTTGACTAAACATAAACGTGTTCATACAGGAGAGAAGCCATATCATTGCGATACCTGTGGTAAATCATTTTCTTGTAATAGTGGTATCATAAAACATAAACGTATTCATACTGGGGAAAAACCATATCGTTGTGATATCTGTGGTAAATCATTTTCTTGTAATAGTGCATTGACTAAACATAAGCGTATTCATACAGGAGAGAAGCCATTTCATTGTGATATCTGTGGTAAGTCATTTTCGTTTAATGGTGACTTGACTAAACATAAGCGTATTCATACAGGAGAGAAGCCATTTCATTGTGATATCTGTGGCAAATCATTTTCTTATAATAGTGATTTGACTAGACATAAACGTATTCATACAAGATAGAAACCATATTGCGATATATGTGGTAAATCATTCTCTGGAAGAAGTGTCCTAACTAAACACCAGTGCAGGACAGAAACCATATCATTGTGATATCTATAGTAAATCATTCTCTAAAAAACGCCATTTATGTACACATGTGAGTATTCACACAAAAGTGCAACCATTCAGTATTAATCTTTATTACAACAATTATGGCTATTTTTTTCTGCTGAAAGGCAGGGCTATTTTTATCTCTTCAAATATGATGTTATCGACTTCAATTTCAATAATGTCAACATCAAATTCATGAATGTCATGTATATATATGGAAGTATATCAACAATGCCTTTGATTTCTGAAGATGATTGCTCTGGATTTTTGAGCAATTTGTTTTGAGAGAATAAAGAAATGGGAATAATGAATAAAAGGTTACACTGAAGTTGATTTTGTCTATGTGTTTTCATCATTGTCGCTCTTATCATCATCATCCTTTAGTGAAATTTTTTTTTTTACTGGCATGGGTGGCACAGTGTGACATGAGCTGGCAAACCATGATGCTGCACTAGGTTCCAGTCTAATTCGTTTGGGTTTCTTTGGGTGTATTCTCCTAATGCTAACCTGTTCACAGTTTATGCTGTGTGCTTTATACGTGTACATATGCACACACACACACATATATATATATGTGTGTGTATATATATATCATCATCATCAGTATCCACTGAAAAAAAAATATATATTTGGGTAAACGGTACTTGATTCCATGCAAAAAATCTGAGTTTTTTTGTTTGTCTTTATGAAAATATCAAAATTTACCCGAAATTCTTCTGGACTCCAACTTCTCCGAAAAAAATTGTGACAACAAATTCGTATGTAATCGTAATCTAAACGATCTAGAAAGTATTATCATCGTAATCTACCTCATCAGAAACTTAGTCATGGAAAATTTTTAATTGCTGTTAATCTACCAAATCATCATCATCATCATTTAACGTCCGCTTTCCATGCTAGCATGGGTTGGACGATTTGACTGAGGTCTGGCAAACCAGACTCCAATCTGATCTGGCAGAGTTTCTACAGCTGGATGCCCTTCCTAACGCCAACCACTCCGTGAATGTAGTGGGTGTTTTTTACGTGCCACTGGCACAGGGGCCAGGGCAGGCTGGCAAACGGCCACGGTCGGTTGGTGCTTTTATATGTCACCGATACAGACGCCAGTATCTGCCGCATTCAGACGGTGCTTTTTACGTGTCCCCAGCACGGGTGTCTTAACTATAATTTCTATTTGATTTTTTATTTTGATGTTCAACATCAAAATTTATTACATGAAAACAATTGTGACTGTTTTGTCTGCTAAAGGACAGAGTTTTTTCCTCTTCAAATTTCACGTTATCAACACCAGTTTTACCAGTATCAACATCAAATTCATGAATATCAACCTGAATGATGTTGTATATACAATTTACTGAAAATATGAAACACAACAAGCTTTGATTCTGAAGGTGATCGTGCTGGATTTTTGAAGAATTTGTGTATGAGAGAATAAAGAAATGGAAAAATGAATAAAGGTTAAACTGTTGACTTTGTCATCTTGTTTTTTAATCACATCATCATCATTGTCATTATCATCCTGTAGTAATATTTTCCATCCTGGAAAATAAAGAGATATTATATATATATATATATATAATATATTATATATATATAATATATATATTCATAATAATATAATTAATATATATATATATATATATTATATATATTATATATTATATATATATATCATATTATCTATCTATATATTATATCATATATATATAGTTTATATTTATATTCTATATATTATATATATATATTATATATTATATATATATTATATATTATATATATATTATTATATATTATATATATATATATTATATTATAATTTATATATATATATATATATATAATATATATTACATATATTTATGTGTGTGTGGAGGCGCAATGGCCCAGTGGTTAGGGCAGCGGACTCGTGGTCGTAGGATCGCGGTTTCGATTCCCAGACCAGGCCTTGTGTGTGTTTATTGAGCGAAAACACCTAAAAGCTCCACGAAGCTCCGGCAGGGGGTGGTGGCTACCCCTGGTGTACCCTTTCGCCACAGCTTTCTCTTGCTCTTTCTTCTGTTGACCTGCTCACTTAGCCAGCGGGGTGGCGTCAATTGAAGGCTGAAAGAATGCAAAGCGTATTGTAACCAGCGATGTGTAGCAACACCTGATAGCCTGGTCGGTCACGGTGATATGTTTATATGTGTGTGTGTGTGTGTGCATTATATATCTATATATATTTATGAAATTGTGTACATTTAAACACAAGAGAAAACTACCTTTAACAGGTAAGTTTTACATGCTAGAAGAAGCAGTCGAAACGACCAAAACCACATTTAAGAGCAATGTGGTTTTGGTCGTTTCAACTGCTTCTTCTAGCATATAAAATTACCCGTTAAAGGTAGTTTTCTCTTGTGTTTAAATGTACACTATCTTATATTGAGAATACGTCGACTATTGACTTTTATACATGCTAGGCCACTGGTGGTGAAATTCCTAAAAATATTTGCCATCCTATATATTTACATATCTATCTATATATATATACGATGGACTACTTTCAGTTTCCGTCTAACAAATCCACTCACACAGCTTTGGTCAGCTCGTGGTTATAGTAGAAGACACTTGTCCAAGGTGTCACGCAGTGGGACTGAACCTGGAACCATGTGGTTGGGAAGCAAACTTCTTACCACACATCCACTCCTGCACCTATATACGATGGGCTTCTTTTAGTTTCCGTCTACCACATCCATTCACAAGGGTTTGGTCAGCCCGAGGCTATAGCAGAAGGCTGTGTGGTAAGTAGCTTGTTTACCAACCACATGGTTCTGGGTTCAGTCCCACTGCGTGGCACCTTGGGCAAGTGTCTTCTACTTTAGCCTCGGGCCGACCAAAGCCTTGTGAGTGCATTTGGTAGATGGAGACTGAAAGAGGCCCGTCGTATATATGTATGTGTGTGTGTCTGTGTTTGTCCCCCTAGCATTGCTTGACAACCGATGCTGGTGTGTATATGTCCTCCATAACTTAGCGGTTCGGCAAAACAGACCGACAGAATAAGTACTGGGCATACAAAGAATAAGTCCTGGGGTCAATTTGATCGATTAAAGGCGGTGTTCCAGCATGGCCACAGTCAAATGACTGAAACAAGTAAAAGAGAATAAAACCATATTACGATATGCACATGAGCATCATCATCATCGTTTAACGTCCGCTTTCCATGGGTGGACGGTTCAACTGGGGTCTGGGAAGCCAGAAGGCTGCACCAGGCCAGTCAGATCTGGCAGTGTTTCTACAGCTGGATGCCCTTCCTAACGCCAACCACTCCGTGAGTGTAGTGGGTGCTTTTTATGTGCCAGACGAGGCTGGCGAACGGCCACGCTTGGATGGTGCTTTTTACATGCCACCAGCACGGAGGCAAGGCAAGGCTGGCAACGGCCATGATCGGATGGTGTTTGTTACGTGCCACCAGCATGGAGGCTAGTCGATGCGGTGCTGGCCACGGCCACATTCGGATGGTTCTCTCATCTGCCACCGGCACTGGTACCACAACTACAAATTCCATTGATGTTGATCGATTTCAATTTGATTTTTTGATTTTTAAATGTTAATATACACACCATAAAGTAGTGCAGCTTAGTGAATGAAATCTTGAAATCAGTTGTGTTGTCTTAAATATCAGTCTTTCGGAGCTCATATTGCACTGTAGTTCCAATATCTGCCACTATGTGTCTCTGTCACTCGTGATTCCTGCAATTGCTTTGAATCCAATTTTGTTTATGTCTGTTAATTGGCCACTTTCTCTTACTACTTACTTGTACTTGTGGCAACATTCACCCTGGGTGGGTTGAATCGGCTTCTTCTACCACCCTCGAGGCATCTTGAACCATGGCACCCCATGCACGACGGTCCTACACCAGTTCACCGGAGATAGTGAGCCAGTCACGGTTCCATTGGTGCAGGCTGACTACCTGCGGTCCCGTGAGCACGGAGAGGTCCTCCTTGATAGTCGTGGCTCAAGTCTTCAGATGACCGCCCGCGCGTTTCTGCCAGTTGGGAGATGGACATCATGGCTCGGTTCACCCACCCAATTCGACATTATTATTAAAATACCTCAATTCTATCAGATTCTGAAATTTTTATGTACACACACACACAAACAAACAGTATACATTGGCTGTTATTTTCAGCACAGTAGATGGGCACAAGTAACAGAGCACAGTGTCAACAGACATGCTTTCGAGAGATGTGATAAAAATAACAGCCAAATAGACCTCAAGTCAAGCAGCCCGTCATTTTTTTAAACAGGCTGTGTGGTAAGTAGCTTGCTTAACAACCACATGATTTCGGGTTCAGTCCCACTGCGTGGCATCTTGGGCAAGTGTCTTCTGCTATAGCATCGGGCCGACCAATGCCTTGTGAGTGGATTTGGTAGACGGAAACTGAAAGAAGCCTGTCGTATATATGTATGTGTGTGTATATGTTTGTCCCCCTAGCATTGCTTGACAACCGATGCTGGTGTGTTTACGTCCCCGTCACTTAGCGGTTCGGCAAAAGTGACCAATAGAATAACTACTAGGCTTACAAAGAATAAGTCCTTGGGTCGATTTAATCTACTAAAGGCAGTGCTCCAGCATGGCCGCAGTCAAATGACTGAAACAAGTAAAAAAGAGAGAGAGAGACCTAAATCAGATTTACACCATTTGTCTAGAGCCAGAAATTTTACACCATGGAAGTGGATCCAGGCAATGACTTTCCCCAACATGTCAAATCAAACTCTAGAGATTCTATTGATTGCTTTAGTTTATTCTTATCCGTAAAGATAGGTATTCCTGTCACGATCTCCATCGGCTGCAAGCTGGCAGAATCATTAGCATGCCGGGCGAAATGCTTAGCGGTATTTCGTCTGTCTTTACATTCTGGGTTCAAATTCTGTCGAGGTTGACTTTGCCTTTCATCCTTTTAGGATCGATAAATTAAGTACCAGTTACGCACTGGGGTCGACATAATCTGTCTGTCCTTTCTGTGTTTAGCCCCTTGTGGGTAGTAAAGAAATAGATATCCATCCACTTGTTTGTCATATTTTTTTAATGCATTCACTTTTCATTTGAAAAACATGTCCTACCCATCTTCACTGAATTCTCATCAACACGCTTTGGATGCTGGACATACCACATGTGTCTAAGATTTTGACATTTGATGTCTTATCATGCCATTTTGTTGCATATTTTTTGCAAACATCATATGCGAAAAGTTTGAAGTATTTTTTTTATTTCTGTGTAGAAGGGAGTCCCTGCTTCTGCCGCATACAAAGATATGCTCAAAATACAAGATTTGTATACATTTATTTTAGTTATCAGACTGATATCATGTTCAAACACACACATACATATATCGAACTAAATACACAATTGAAAGGGCTACTACTAGTTTCAAGCTATTATGATACTTGAAAAGGCATATTTATAAAATACACCATGTATCTTAAGGGCATACCGCCAGAGAAACCAAGCCAAATCTAACAGGAACCTGGAACAGCACTCTGGCTTGACAGCTCATGTTACACTTGCCCACCCAAGCCTACAGACAAAAGGATGATGATGATCAAAACACAACAAAGACAAATCAATGTCACTTTCAAATTTTATTCCTTATTCCCATTCTTTTATTCTCTCATAACAAATTCCTCAAAAATTCATAATCCTCTTAATATACATACATACATGCCAGTAGCGCCTGACTAGCACCCTCTACACTCTCGGAGTGGTTGGCGTTAGGAAGGGCATCCAGCTGTAGAAACTCTGCCAGATCAAGATTGGGGTCTGGTGCAGCCATCTGGTTCGCCAGACCGCAGTCAAATCGTCCAACCCATGCTAGCATGGAAAGCAGACGTTAAACGATGATGATGATGATAACATGATGTTGAAGTTGATATTCATAAATTTCATATTGACATTGATGAAATTGAAGTTGATAACATGAAGCTTTAAGAGGAATAAACCCTGTTATTCATCTGACAAAATATTCATAATTTTTGTCCATTTGTAATAAATTTTGACACTGACATGTCAAACTTGTGTATGAATACTCACATGTGTACGTTGGTGTCTCTTTAGTTCATTATTATAAGAAAATGATTTACCACAAATATCACAACCATATGGTATCCCTGTATGAATACTTTGGTGTGTACTTAACGTAGCACTTCTGGTGAATGATTTACCACAGGTATCACAATGATATGGCTTCTCTCCTGTATGAATACGTTGGTGCTTAATCAAGTCACTATTTCCAGAAAATGATCTACCACAGATATTACAATGATATGGCTTCTCTCCTGTATGAATGCGTTTGTGTCTAGACAATTCCCCACTTTGAATGAATGATTTACCACAGATATCACAATGATATGGCTTCTCTCCAGTATGAATACGTTGGTGTCTAATCAATTCACTACTTCCAGAAAATGATCTTCCACAGATATCACAATGATATGGCTTCTCTCCTGTATGAATACGCTTGTGTTTAATCAAGTCACCACTTCCAGAAAATGATCTACCACAGATATTACAATAAAATGGTTTCTCACCTGTATGAGTACGTTTGTGTTTAAGCACATCGCCACTTTGAGAGAATGATTTACCACAGATATCACATTGATACGGCTTTTCCCCAGTATGAATACGTTTGTGACGAGTGAGAGTGTTATTTCTGGGAAATGATTTACCGCAGATATCACACTGGTATGGATTTTCCCCAGTATGAATGCGTTTGTGATAAGTCAATTGACTATTTCTAGCGAATGAATTACCACAAATATCACAATGAAATGGCTTCTCTCCTGTATGTGTGAATGTGTGTCTAGTCAAGGCACTCCTGTCAGAGAATGACCAACCACAAATATCACAGTGATGTGGTTTTTCCCCACTATGAATACGTTTGTGACAAGTCAAAGAACCCCTTTTAGAGAATGATTTATCACAGACATCACAGTGATGTGATTTACCTCCTCTATGAATGCATTTGTGTTTGGTTAAGACTCTTTCTTCACCAAATGACTTACCACAGACATCACAATGATATGGCTTCTCTCTTGTATCAGAGGTTTTTGGTTTAGTCAAATTATTCATTATGAGAGAAAAATCTGTCATAAATATCACAATAATAGTGTGTTTTTCAAAATTCTGTGGATGTTAGTGTTTAGTTGTGTCACTATTTCCAGAGAATAATTTAATCTTATGTTTCTTTCGTTTGTGATTTTACTCAATGTCTAAAATAGAAAATGTAAACTGTGAAATCTTTTGTAAAGTTATCCAACGTTAATTAACCTGTTAATTGATAATCTCCTTTACATTCCAGACAGTGAAGAAAAACAATGTTGTGAAATACAATGTCCAGAAATTTTTTCCCATCATTTGTCGAAGATCAAATTTATATTAAGAGTTTGATGTATTGATGAATGTTTCTTGTAAATACGTGGACGTCCTTCAGTCAATAAAAACATCAGAGGCACATCTGAATGAAGAAATTTCTTTTATGTTGACACGATGTGATATTCTGAAATAGGAAAAGAGGCAGTAAGATAAAGTGGATGGTTAAACAACAGAGTAATTCAATTTTACGACATCAATTGTCATCCATTTAATATCTACGTTTGCATGGGTCAGAATCCATTGAGGCATTGAAACTTTTACAACATTCTGTATATAGATGAATCGCTTCAACATTTCTCTAATTATTTATCTGTTTTCTTTCTCTTCTCTCCTTTCACCTGTGAAGTGGCATGGCTTAGTGGTTAGGGTATTTCACTCACAATTGTAAAGTTGTGAGTTTGATACACAGTGGTGCAATGAGTCTCCAAGCCATTTTATTTCACTTTGCATCAGTCCACTCAGGTGTCAAAAATGAGTTTCACCTGTAATTCAAAGGGCCAGTCTTCTCACCATCCGTGTCATGCTGTACCTCACTGAAGACTATATCAAGGGTCCCCATGTCTGTGGAATACTCAGCCATTTGCATGTTAATTCCATGAGCAGGCTTTTCAGTTGATTGGATAAACTAAAACACAGAGTGTCAGTTACTGTTTTACCCAGGGACTGTGGCTATGCTGGAGTACTTCTCTTAGAGATTCCATTTAAAAATACCAATTTTTAAGAAAGTGACGAGGAAACGAAGTCGGTGGGGTACATTTAAGTAATTACCCCAGACGGATTTGTAGTTATTCTATCAGAATTAATTAGGCAAGTTTCCTCTTATTGTGCAGTAATTAAACGTAAAGAACATGTATCGATTTTGAATTACCGTTAATCTACGAAATCTTTTATCTATTTACTTTCTATCACATGTAACGATTTTGATTTACCGTTAATCTGCCAAATCTTCTGAAATATAGTCATGGAAAATTTCATTAAAAAATACCAATCTAAAAGTGAGTAGGAAAGAAAGTCAGTGGGGCACATTTATGTACTTATACCAGACCGATTAGTTAGTCTATCACAATTAATTAGGCACCTTTTCTCTCATTATGCAGTAATTAAATGTAACAAACATCAAACGATTCTGAATTACCGTTAATCTACGAAATCTTTTATCTATTTACTTTCTATCACATGTAACTCTCATCGGACTTTACTCTGAAAGTTCAAATTCCACCGAGGTTCATTTTGCCTTTCAGACTTTCGAGTTCAATAAAATAAGAAGCAGGGGTCTTAATACAATAGAATTACACCTCCCAACTAAATTACAGGCCCGATGCCTTAAGTAAAAATGCTTATCATCATCATCATCGTCGTTATTATCCATACACTCTGAAAAGAATTTAAGTCAAATCTCGACTTCGGCAGAAAGTTCTGAGTTCAAATACGGCCGAGGTCGATCTTGCCTTTCTGGAAATACTGGGGTCCATATATTCTTAATTCTTTATTACCCACAAGGGGCTAAACACAGAGGGGACAAACAAGGACAGACAAACGGATTAAGTCGATTACATCGACCCCGGTGCGTAACTGGTCCTTAATTTATCGACCCCGAAAGGATGAAAGGCAAAGTCGACCTCGGCGGATTTTGAACTAAGAACGTAGCAGCAGACGAAATACCGCTAGGCATTTCGCCAAGCGTGCTAACATTTCTGCCAGCTCGCTGCCTTGGGGTCCATATATTCTACTTCTCGCTCACATGAAAGGTTGATGACCTGGGCCAAAATTTGGGGTGGGGGTACCCAGCTATCCATGATTTTGGAACATTGTTCCTCACCCCTTTAGAACACAGATCGCCATTGCAATTCTTTTCTCCACTTTGTCTTTTCAGTACAAAATGAAACATGTAATTCTTCCTTTTCCGAATTTGGCAACGATGGAAAGTGTAGAAGGTAGCTTCCACAGATAGAAACAGACACCAAACCCACACAAGTCAAAAATATATCTCTTCCATAGCTAGAAATAGCTGCCAAATCCCACACAATTCATAGTCAACGCTCTTCCATAGTTAGAAATAGCTGCCAAATCCCACATAAATCAAAGATATATCTCTTCCATTGCTAGAAATAGCTGCCAAATCCCATATAAATCAAAGATATATCTCTTCCATTGCTAGAAATAGCAGTCAAATCCCGCACAAATCATAGACATTTTTCTTTCACAGCTAGAAATATCAACCAAATCTCGCACAAATCATAGAATCTCTTTTACGTTGCTAGAAATAGCAGCAAAATCCCGCATAAATCAAAGATATATCTCTTCCATAGCTAGAAACAGCAGCCAAATACCACACAATTTATGGTCGTCTCTCTTCCACAGTTAGAAATTGCAGCCAAATCCCGCATAAATCAAAGATATATCTCTTCAATAGTTAGAAATAGCAGTCAAATCATGGTCATCTTTCTTTCAAAGCTGGAAATATCAACAAAATATCGTACAAATCATAGAATCCCTTGTGAGTTGCTAGAAATAGCAGCCAAATCCCGCACGAATCACGGACATCTCTCATTCATAAAACATAGAAAAGACACAAAGAATTGAGGCGCCAAAAACCGAAAGTCTCCAGAATTAAAAAACATTAAATCTTTTCATTGTTTAATACTTACGCAAAGGTTTCATAAAGGACAGTGGTGTTGTTTATATATGTGTGTATATGGCAGTTGAAAAATGCATTATAAGTACGTATTTTAAGTATTATAAACGTATTATTATTATCAGCTGATTAAAAGAAATTCATTCGGAGTACGTTTGACCCGGAAGTCAACATCAAGTAGGAACCACGTTCAATGCGCATGCGTCTCTCGATCATGAAATATGACATCAAAGACTAATTACCTCCCTTTAACAAACGGTAGAATGCTTTCGATTTGTAGGTTCGATCCACAGCAACAATTAATCCATTCATCGTGGGCCCCGTGTTTTAAAGTGTTGTTTATAGTTTAATAACCTTTCTTGACGCCAACCTCTTCCCTGCCTTTTATAGCATAGAGTGACATGCTTTCCTGTCGAAATTCCTTCTATGTATAACAGAAAATCACCAGTCAATGACTTTAGATTTATTCATACACAAAAACAAATATAATAGTTTGCACCAGCTGCATATTTGTTCTGCAGCTCTACACAAACTACCTCACTGGATATTCCAATTGTCATTCATCTCCCCGTTTTTCTCAAACTCTTTCATTAGTTCTTCTCATCTCAAACTGCTTTAACCCTTTCGTGACCAACCTGCCTGAGACTGCCTCAGGCTCTGTACTACAAATGTCTTGTTTTCAAAAGATCTGAATTAAAATCTTCCACCAAACCTTAGTCACAATTTATGTTCCTAACACCAGCTTAATGATAACTAAGTTATTTTACTAAATTCTTTGTTATATTTAAAATTATTGAAAGAAAAACAGAGCATCTCAATAGAAATATGCTAACAAAAGGGTTAAAATATATAATACAGAAACAATTGTTAACCCGTTTGATACAAGCTTAGCTGAAATTGTCTCAGGACCCGTAGAACAAATGTCTTGTTTTCAAAACATCTGAATTAAAATCTTCTACTAAATCTTAATCACAATTTGTTCCTAACTCTACCCTAAGGATGACTACATTATTTTAATAATTCTATGTTATATTTAAAATTAATTGTAAGAAACACAGAGTATCTCCACAGAATTATGGTAACAAAATGCTTAAGAATCCCTAAATTTCTAGGCTTTCCATTTTTAGACTGGTTGAAATCTCTCAGACCTTCAAGCTCTAAGTCTCAAATCACTCACTGCCAACCTATGTTGTTAATTCCTTTCTTTACCTGGGAAGAACTGGGCATTCACAGGTATCTGCCTGTTCTGCTTTCTAGTAAGAATGTAGCCAGTCTGGCTGGTGTGTCACCAGATTTTTAGTTGATCAAGAGTCTGGTAGGGTTCTCCAAGTTATGAAGTTAGGGTTGACGAAAACAGGGTGGGGTTCATAATAAGAATCTCTTCCAAAATGTTCGTTTTCAAGTTTATGAAAATAATCTGAATCTGGACCTTTGAACACTTATCTCTGAAAAGCTTAATTTGAAGAAACCATTATTCAGAAACTAACAAGGAATCCATCTAGTGTGGGGCACTAAACTATACGTATGCCTCATATTCTTCCTTTCTGGTCTCTCCTGCTTTTATAGCTCTGGAAACTTCCCTGATCAACCATTATGTCACCCTTCACCTGGCTGGCATATTTAATGAGTGAAGCATTTAAAATACAATAAACCATAAATATACTTTAATTACAAGATGCAATATTCAAGAAAAATAATGTGTAGGGGTGTCAGGAGGAGGAGATTTGGTATAAGAGGTCCTTACACCATGGAAAAGAAACTGCATGAGTGGTCAAGGATGGAGTGGAAGGTGAATATTGCAAAAACAAAACAAACAACTGAAATTCTGGGAAATATTTTAATCATAATTTCCATTGCATAAAACACAGGAATATTAAACAAATATAGCAAACAGGAAACTATAGAGACTACCCTTTTCCTTTCACCCCTGTATGAATATGTTTATGTCTTGTTAAATGACTATTCTGAGAGAATGATTTACCACAGATATCACATCGATATGGCTTCTCTCCGGTATGGATATGTTTGTGTTGTGTTAGTGAACTACTTACAGAGAATGTATTACCACAGATATCACAACTGTATGGCTTCTCTCCTGTGTGAATACGTTTGTGACGACTTAAGTGAATATTCTGAGTGAATGATTTACCACAGATATCACAATGAAATGGCTTCTCACCTGTATGAATACGTCTGTGCCTAGTCAAATGACAACTTACAGAGAATGTATTACCACAGATATCACAATGATAGGGTTTCTCTCCTGTGTGAATACGTTTGTGTCTTGTTAAGTGAATATTCTGAGTGAATGATTTACCACAGATATCACAACGATATGGTTTCTCTCCTGTGTGAATATGTTTATGTGCAGTTAAGGCACTATTTTCAGAGAATGATTTACTACAGATACCACTCCGATATGGCTTCTCTCCTGTATGAATACGTTTGTGTCTAAGTAAGGCACTATGGTCAGAGAATGATTTACCACAAATATCACAGCGATACGGCTTCTCTCCTGTATGAATACGTTTGTGTTGTGTTAACGAACTACGTTCAGAGAATGATTTACCACAGATATCACAACGATATGGCTTCTCTCCTGTATGAACACGTTTGTGTACTGTTAAGTTACTATTGCCAGAGAATGATTTACCACAGATATCACATCGATATGGCTTCTCTCCGGTATGGATATGTTTGTGTTGTGTTAGTGAACTACTTACAGAGAATGTATTACCACAGATATCACAATGATAGGGTTTCTCTCCTGTGTGAATACGTTTGTGTATTGTTAATTGAAAATTCTGAGTGAATGATTTACTACAGACATCACAACGATATGGCTTCTCTCCTGTATGAATACGTTTGTGTTGTGTTAGAGAACTACTTAGAGAGAATATATTACCACAGATATCACAATGATACGGTTTCTCTCCTGTGTGTATACGTTTGTGTTGTGTTAGTGAACTATTTTGCGAGAATGATTTACCACAGATATCACAACGATATGGCTTCTCTCCTGTGTGAATATGTTTATGTGCAGTTAAGGCACCATTTTCAGAGAATGATTTACCACAGACATCACACCGATATGGCTTCTCTCCTGTATGAATACGTTTGTGTGCTGTAAAGTTACTATTTTTAGAGAATGATTTACCACAGATATCACAACGATATGGCTTCTCCCCTGCATGAATACGTTTGTGTCTAGACAAGACTCCACTTTGAGAGAATGATTTACCACAGATATCACAGAATGGCGTCTCACCTGTATGAATACGTTTGTGTCTTAGTAAGGTAATATTGACAGAGAATGATTTACCACACATATCGCAACGATATGGCTTCTCTCCTGTATGAGTACGATTGTGTACAGTCAAGTGAATATTCCGAGTGAATGATTTACCACAGATATCACAACGATATGGCTTCTCTCCTGTGTGAATACGTTTGTGTGCTGTTAAGGAACTATTGTCAGAGAATGATTTACCACAGATATCACAACGATATGGCTTCT
Source organism: Octopus sinensis (assembly GCF_006345805.1). Taxonomy (NCBI): domain Eukaryota; kingdom Metazoa; phylum Mollusca; class Cephalopoda; order Octopoda; family Octopodidae; genus Octopus; species Octopus sinensis. The sequence goes on from NC_043023.1 coordinate 13,216,280, forward strand.
CTCCTGTGTGAATACGTTTGTGTGCTGTTAAGGAACTATTGTCAGAGAATGATTTACCACAGATATCACAACGATATGGCTTCTCTCCTGTATGAATACGTTTGTGTACTGTTAAGGTACAATTGTAAGAGAATGATTTACCACAGATATCACACCGATATGGCTTCTCTCCCGTATGAATACGATTGTGTACAGTCAAGTGAATACTTTGAGAGAATGATTTACCACAGATATCACAGTGCAATGGTTTCTCTCTTGCATGAATACATTTGTGGGAAATTAGGATACCTTTGAGAGAGAAAACCTTTTTACAGATGTCACATTCATAAGACAAATTTTTCTCTTCTTTTATCATTTGTTCAGAAGTAATCAATTCTTGAAGTTTCTCACTCTTTTCCATAATTTTCTACTCGAATCCCAATGAAAATATTTTTCCTATTTTATTCTTATACTTAATTCCTTACAAATACTCCTGCTCCTGTATTTCTGTCCACTGTTACCTTTTTCTAGCAGCAATTACATAAATTTATCCAAGTTTCACCAGCACAGAAGCCCCTCTTCTTGATACTCCAGTCAGTGTTGTTCCGAGTCCTGGCTAATAGTATTATTTCAGAGCAAATGTTTCACAGGAATTCTACAACAGATTTCTACAAACAATGTTATACATCTGTTCTGCATAATATTTTGCTTTAGTCTTCAAAAAATGGTAAATATTGAGGATGTTTCTTCTGTTACGTCAATGTCAGTTGATGTTCTGAAATTATAGAGAAACAACAGTGAAAGCTTTAGAGGCTATGTCAAAAATACAGATTCGTTTCTGTTGAGATGAATTATAGAAATAAACATTCAACAACTGAATGTTTTAATTTATTAAAATTTACATCAGAAAATCTTGTGTAAAGCGTACATATCCATACAGTTTACATACACACACAAACATCTATATATACATCTGTGTGTGTATAAGTTTATGTCTGTGTATGAGTGTGAATCCGTGTGCTGTGCGCGCAGATCTGTTTCTGCCTATGTCTCATAAATAATGCCTCTTTAATTTTTCAAAATCAAAATAAACGAATTTCTTTTTCAATCTAAAATATACTCTCCTTCATTTTCTACAATGCTCTTCCATCTATGCAGCAAACATGCAGAGTACTCTTCCAAAATTCACCTGTCCGTGATGAAAAATACTCCTCCAGTATTGTTCTCTCAGATGTCGATGAATGGTTGAATGACCAAATCCAAGCATCTCTGACAGTTCTTCAACAGTCAGGATGGGATTTTGTTCCACCAGAATTTGTACATTGTCCTCATTGAGCTCTACAGATCTTCCAGGACAAGGCTCGTCTTCTAGCCTGTAGTTTCTGGCTTGCAATTTCTGCAACCACTGCTCACACTGGCTTATGCTTAATGTCCAATCCCCATAGACTGTATTAACCCTTTCGTTACTGTATTTATTTTGAGATGCTCTGTGTTTCTTTCAATTACTGCTTCCCATTTGCTTGGCAGACAGTCAGACCGCCGTTTAAAGATGTTTTTGTTAAATAATTATGCACCAACCCAATAATCATAATCTAAACGGTTTCAAAGGTATTCTCCTCAAAGTTATAAAGGGGCAGATGTCGGGTCGTGTGACTTTACCAAAACTCCTCTGCCAGTCTCCTCGGAAGAATTTTCTCCAACAAATCTTTAGGTACACCCAACCTACAGGATCCAAGAGATTATTTGTTGAAAGTTTTAGTAAAAAGTATCTATTTTCTGGAAGTTATGAGACAATAAATTCGGGGTGGGGGTACCCAGCTATCCATGATTTTGGAACGTTGTTCCTCACCCCTTTAGAACACAGATCGCCATTGCAATTCTTTTCTCCATTTTGTCTTTTCAGTACAAAATGAAACATGTAATTCTTCCTTTTCCGAATTTGGCAACGATGGAAAGAGTAGAAGGTAGCTTTCACAGATAGAAACAGACACCAAACCCACACAAATCAAACATATATCTCTTTCATAGCTAGAAATAGCAGCCAAATCCCACACAATTCAGTCATCGCTCTTCCATAGTTAGAAATAGCAGCCAAATTTCGCACAAATCAAGGACAACTCTCTCCCATAGCTAGAAATAGTAGCCATATGCCGACCAAATCAAAGATATATCTCTTCCATAGCTAGAAATAGCAGCCAAATCCAACACAATTCATAGTCGTTAATATAGGGCGTAACAAATATCAGAAAATCAAAAAAAAAATGTGTGTAATAGGTGTAAAACAACTTCCTATGAACGAATATGAAAAAAAAAATTCGCGCACGCGAAAGGGGGGTGGGGGAGAGGCCTCGGAAAATTCACATCGGGAAGTTCCGAAAGCGTCTGAGGAGCTGACCCGGGCACCAAAACAAAAAAAAAATAGTGTAATATGTGTAAAACAACTTGCTCTAAACGAATATGACAAAAAAAAATGCGCTCTCGCGAAAGAGGGGGGGGGAGAGGCCTCGGAATATTTATATCGGGAATTTCCGAAAGCGTCTGAACCGGGCACAAAAACAAAAACAGCGTAATAGGTGTAAAACAACTTGCTCTAAACGACTATCATGAAAAAAAATGCGCGCTCGCGAAAGGGGGGTGGGGGAGAGGCTTCGGAAATTTCACATCTTCAGTCCACGGCCTTTAAACTAAGAAAAAATAGTGTAATTGGTGTAAAACTACTTGTTCTAAACGAGTATCAAGAACACACACTCACACATGAATCATAAACTCCGTATTTCGCAAAAAAAAAAAATAAAGAGAAGAAATTCTGGAAAAAGTGAAGAAATGTTGGATCTCCGCCATGTGAATCAAATACGTGTCAGAAACATCTTGAAATACTACAGAAATTATGTTACGAAAATGATAATGTATACATACCTCTTTGAGTGGTCCATCGATAATGATGATAAAGAAATGAGTTGGATTTGAACTCAGAGTATTGACTAACACAACTACATACTACAAGACTCAAAATATTCAGCCAAGTCACCACCCTTTAACTAGCAATAATAATAACATCAATAACATAACAGCCAAAAGATTTATTTGTTCTGAAAATAACAATCATAGTAAATAATTATGTTCTTTAATATTCACATTCATGTGCACAGTTAAACACTTACATACAAACAGTCACGCATGCATAATACAAAACGGAACACATAAATGAAGGATGCATTACTTAGTATATATTACATCTAGAGAATTTTGATTAAGTCAAATATGCAAATTATAAAGATAATTAATTGCTTTACTAAACAGTGTTGTAAAGGTGAAAAATAAATTTGGGAAAAAAATACACGCCAAAACTAATTAATAAAGGATAATTAGGGAAGGATTGACACAAAATAATATTTTTTCTGTCTCTTTTTTTCTGATAAATGCATCTTAATAAGTGAGAAGAATTGCATATATCTGAACTATTTCAAAGAAAAGCATAAATTTAATGTTTAAAATAGCTTTAACCAAGGAATGAGATCCAACATTTCTTCACTTTTTCCAGAATTTCTTCTCTTTATTTTTTTTTTTGCGAAATACGGAGTTTATGATTCATGTGTGAGTGTGTGTTCTTGATACTCGTTTAGAACAAGTAGTTTTACACCAATTACACTATTTTTTCTTAGTTTAAAGGCCGTGGACTGAAGATGTGAAATTTCCGAAGCCTCTCCCCCACCCCCTTTCGCGAGCGCGCATTTTCTTCATGATAGTCGTTTAGAGCAAGTTGTTTTACACCTATTACGCTGTTTTTGTTTTTGTTTTTGTGCCCGGTTCAGACGCTTTCGGAAATTCCCGATATAAATATTCCGAGGCCTCTCCCCCACCCCTCTTTCGCGCGAGAGCGCATTTTTTTTTGTCATATTCGTTAGAGCAAGTTGTTTTACACATATTACACTATTTTTTTTGTTTTGGTGCCCGGGTCAGCTCCTCAGACGCTTTCGGAACTTCCCGATGTGAATTTTCCGAGGCCTCTCCCCCACCCTCCTTTCGCGTGCGCGAATTTTTTTTTTCATAGCTAAAAAAAGCAGCCAAATCCCGAACAATTCATAGTCGTCTCTCTTCAATAGATAGAAATAGCAGTCAAATCCCGCACAAATCAAAAACATTTTTCTTTCATAGCTAGAAATATCAACTAAACATCGTACAAATCATAGAATCTCTCTCCCACGGATAAAAATAGCAGCCAAATCCCGCTCAAATCAAGGACATCTCTCATTCAAAAAACAGAAAAGACACAAAGAATTGAGTCGCCAAAAACCGAAAGTCTCCAGAATTAAAAAACATTGAATCTTTTCATTGTTTAATACTTACGCAAATGTTTCATAAAGGACAGTGGTGTTGTTTATATATGTGTGTATATGGCAGTTGAGAAATGCATTATAAGTACGTATTTTAAGTATTATAAACGTATTATTATTATCAGCTGATTAAAAGAAATTCGGTCAACGGAACATTGACCCGGAAGTCAACATCAACCACGTTCAATGCGCATGCGCCTTTCGTCTCATGAAATAAGACATCGAAGACTAATTATCTCCCTTTAACAAGCAGTATAATGCTGTTGGTTTTAGGTTCGATCCACAGCAACAATTAATCCATTCATTGTGGGCTCCGTTTTATTTTTCCCTTTAAGTGTTGTTAAGTTTTCTTTACGCCAGCCTCTTATAGCATAGAGTGAGATGGTTTCCTGTCGAAATTCCTTCTATATATGATAGAAGGCGCACGGCACAGTGGTTGGAGCATCGAGCTTACGATCGTGAGGTTGTGAGCTCGAATCCCGGACCTGCGTTTTGCATTGCTCCAGTTCACTCAGCTGCAGAAATGAGTTGCGACGTCACAGGTGCCAAGCTGTATCGGCCCCTTTGTCTTAACCCCTGGATAACACTGGTATGCATGGGTGATTGCTGGTCTTCCATAAACAGCAATGTCCAGACTTGTGTCTGGGAGGGTAACTTTCTAGGTGCAAGCCCATGGTCAGTCATGATCGAAGGGGGTCTCAAAAATATAAATCTCAAATATGAAATAGAAAATCATCAGTCAATGACTTTATTCAAACACAAAAACAAATATAATAGTTGTTGATAACAGCTTTCCAGCCCTATATTTAACATCGCGGATCTTTTCGGTTTGACCGGCAGTTTTTTAAAATAATTTCCACGTAACTAAACACTTTTAAACTTCGTATACTGGTAGAATGTGTTTATAAAACATCGTTTTTCTCTTGGCTTTATTGAGAAAATTCTATAGTTGTAAGATATTTGTTGTTTCTTTTCGGCAATTTCAACCATTCAATGACGTCTATTGAAGTAAAAATCATTCTGTACCGTATGAATATGTCCCTCGTTTAAGAAACAGATTGCGTTTACATACATTTCTAAAGAAAAAAGCGATGGAAGAAAGACGTCCTTGATTTGTGCGGGATTTGCCTGCTATTTCTAGCAAAGGAAAAGAGATTCTATGATTTGTGCGATATTTGGTTGATATTTCTGGCTGTGAAAGAGAAATGCTTTTGATTTGTGCGGTATTTGACTGCTATTTCTAACTATGGAAGAGAGATGACTATGAAAAAAGATTGAAATGCAATAGATCGATACTAGGGTCATAATTATGGGTGACGATTTCATATGACATCGCTAGAAAAAGCTGCCGTTCATACGAAAAAGATCCAACATCGCTCTATCTATATTCTTCTATTTGTTTCAGTCACTTGACTGTTGCCATGCTGGAGCACCATCTTAAGATAACTTTTCTCCGTCATAGTTATAATACAAATAATTTCTTTCGGATTTTGAATTTATTTTGTGTGTGGCATATATGGATGTTTGCCCCTATGAGATTCTTTATAACACTTATGATATTAACACTATGCTGAGCTGAGACCCCCTTCAGTCATGACAGACCATGGGACCACCTAGAAAATTACTCTCCCAGGCAAAAGTCTGGGCAAGTTTTTTTATGGAAGACCAGCAGCCGCCCATGCATACCGGCCTCCCCTCTCCACACCACCAGTGTTATCCGAGGGAAAGGCAAAGGGGCCGATATAGCTTGGCCCCTGTGACGCTGTAACTCACTTCTACAGATGAGTAAACAAGAGCAACGTGAAATAAATTTATATGATGCCTTCAAGAAACAAATATTTTACACATTGTGTCACCAGATTTTTTAGTTGATCAAGAGTCTGGTAGGGTTCCCCAAGTTATGAAGTTAGGGTTCACAAAAACAGTGTGGGGTTCATAATAAGAATCTCTTCCAAATTGTTCATTCTCAAGCTTATGAAAATAATCTTAATCTGGACCTTTGAAAACTTGTTTCTGAAAAGTGTAATTTGAAGAAAGCATTATTCAGAAATTAACAAGGAATCCATCTGGTGTGGGGCACTAAACTATACGTATGCCTCATATTCTTCCTTTCTGGTCTCTCCTGCTTTTATAGCTCTGGAAACTTCCCTGATCAACCATTATGTCACCCTTCACCTGGCTGGCATATTTAATGAGTGAAGCATTTAAAATACAATAAACAATAAATATACTGTAATTACAAGATGCAATATTCAAGAAAGAATAATGTGTAGGGGTGTCAGGAGGAGGAGATTTTGTATAAGAGGTCCTTACACCATGGAAAAGAAACTGCATGAGTGGTCAAGGATGGAGTGGGAGGTGAATATAGCAAAAACAAAACAAACAACTGAAATTTTGGGAAATATTTTAATCATAATTTCCATTGCATAAAACACAGGAATATTAAGCAAATATAGCAAACAGGAAACTATAGAGACTACCCTTTTCCTTTCACCCCTGTATGAGTATGTTTGTGTCTTGCTAAGTGACTACTGTGAGAATATGATTTACCACAGATATCACAACGATATGGCTTATCTCCTGTATGGATATGTTTGTGTTGTGTTAATGAACTGCCATTCAAGAATGATTTACCACAAATATCACAGTGATATGACTTCACCCCAGAATGAATACGTTTGTGTTGTGCTAGTGTACTATTTTGAGAGAATGATTTACCACAAGTATCACAGTGATAGGGCCTCTCCCCTGTATGATGAAAACGTTTGTGTTGTGTTAGTGAACTACTTCCTGAGAATGAATTACCACAAATATCACAACGATAGGGTTTCTCTCCTGTGTGAATACGTTTGTGTGCAGTTAAGGAACTGTTTTGAGAGAATAATTTACCACAGATATGACAACGATATGGCTTCTCTCCCGTATGAATACGTTTGTGTCTTGTAAAGTTACTCTTATCAGAGAATGATTTACCACAGATATCACAACGATATGGCTTCTCGCCTGTATGAAAACGTTTGTGTTGTGTGATCGAACTGCCATCTAAGAATATATTACCAGAAATATCGCAATGATAGGGTTTCTTTGCTGTGTGAATACGTTTGTGTGTTGTTAAGTGAATATTCTGAGTGAATGATTTACCACAGATATCACAACGATATGGCTTCTCTCCTGTGTGAATATGTTTATGTACAGTTAAGGCACTTTTATCAGAGAATGATTTACCACAGATATCACATCGATATGGCTTCTCTCCTGTATGAATACGTTTGTGTTGTGTTAGTGAACTACTTACAGAGAATGTATTACCACAGATATCACAATGATAGGGTTTCTCTCCTGTGTGAATACGTTTGTGTATTGTTAAGTGAATATTCTGAATGAATGATTTACCGCAGATATCACAACGATATGGCTTCTCTCCTGTGTGAATATGTTTATGTGCAGTTAAGGCACTATTGTCAGAGAATGAATTACCACAGATATCACAACGATATGGCTTCTCTCCTGTATGAATACGTTTGTGTGTTGTTAAGGTATTATTGTAAGAGAATGATTTACCACAGATATCACAACGATACAGCTTCTCCCCAGTATGAATACGTTTGTGAAGTGTTACTGAACTATTTTGAGTGAATGATTTACCACAGATATCACAACGATATGGCTTCTCTCCTGTATGAATACGTTTGTGTTGTGCTAGTGTACTCTTTTGAGAGAATGATTTACCACAGATCTCACAGTAATTTGGCTTCTCTCCTGTATGAATACGTTGGTGTCTCTTTAAAGCATAATTTTGAGAGAATGATTTACCACAGATATCACAGTGCAATGGTTTCTCTCCTGCATGAATACATTTGTGGGAAATTAGGTTACCTTTGAGAGAGAAAACCTTTTTACAGATGTCACAGTCATAAGACAAATTTTTCTTTTCTTTTATCATTTGTTCAGAGGTAATCAATTCTTGAAGTTTCTCACTCTTTTCCATTCTTTTCCACTCAAATCCCAGTTCAAATATTTTTCCTATTTTATTCTTATACTTAATTCCTTACAAATACTCCTGCTCCTGTATTTCTGTCCACTGTTACCTTTCTCTAGCAGCAATTACATAAATTTATCCAAGTTTCACCAGCACAGAAGCCCCTCTTCTTGATACTCCAGTCAGTGTTGTTCCGAGTCATGGCTAATAGTATTATTTCAGAGCAAATGTTTCACAGGAATTCTACAACAGATTTCTACAAACAATGTTATACATCTGTTCTGCATAATATTTTGCTTTAGTCTTTAAAAAATGGTAAATATTGAGGATGTTTCTTCTGTTACGTCAGTGTCAGTTGATGTTCTGAAATTATAGAGAAACAACAGTGAAAGCTTTAGAGGCTATGTCAAAAATACAGATTCGTTTCTGTTGAGATGAATTATAGAAATAAACATTCAACAACTGAATATTTTAATTTATTAAAATTTACATAAGAAAATCTTGTGTAAAGCGGACATATCCATACAGTTTACATACACACCCAAACATCTATATATACATCTGGTAGAATGTGTTTATAAAACATCGTTTTTCTCTTGGCTTTATTGAGAAAATTCTATAGTTGTAAGATATTTCAACCAATCACTGACGTCTATTGAAGTAAAAATCATTCTGTACCGTATGAATATGTCCCTCGTTTATGAAAATCTTGTGTAAAGCGTACATATCCATACAGTTTACATACACACACAAACATCTATATATACATCTGTGTGTGTATAAGTTTATGTCTGTGTATGAGTGTGAATCCGTGTGTTGTGCGCGCAGATCTGTTTCTGCCTATGTCTCTTAAATAATGCCACTTTTATTTTTCAAAATTAAAATTAACAAATTTCTTTTTCAATCTAAAATATACTCTCCTTCATTTTCTACAATGCTCTTCCATATATGCACCAAACGTGCAGAGCACTCTTCCAAAATTCACTTGTCCGTGATGAAAAATACTCCTCCAGTATTGTTCTCTCAGATGTCGATGAATGGTTGAATGGCCAAATCCAAGCATCTCTGACAGTTCTTCAACAGTCAGGATGGGATTTTGTTCCACCAGAATTTGTACATTGTCCTCATTGAGCTCTACAGATCTTCCAGGAAAAGGCTCGTCTTCTAGCCTGTAGTTTCTGGCTTGGAATTTCTGCAACCACTGCTCACACTGGCTTATGCTTAATGTCCAATCTCCATAGACTGAATTAACCCTTTCGTTACTGTATTTATTTTGAGATGCTCTGTGTTTCTTTCAATTACTGCTTCCCATTTGCTTGGCAGACAGTCAGACCACCGTTTAAAGATGTTTTTGTTAAATAATTATGCACCAACCCAATAATCATAATCTAAATGGTTTCAAAGGTATTCTCCTCAAAGTTATAAAGGGGCAGATGTCGGGTCGTGTGAATTTACCAAAACTCCTCGGAAGAATTTTCTTCAACAAATCTTTAGGTACACCCAACCTACAGGATCCAAGAGATTATTTGTTGAAAGTTTTAGTAAAAAGTATCTATTTTCTGGAAGTTATGAGACAATAAATTCGGGGTGGGGGTACCCAGCTATCCATGATTTTGGAACGTTGTTCCTCACCCCTTTAGAACACAGATCGCCATTGCAATTCTTTTCTCCACTTTGTCTTTTCAGTACAAAATGAAACATGTAATTCTTCCTTTTCCGAATTTGGCAACGATGGAAAGAGTAGAAGGTAGCTTCCACAGATAGAAACAGACACCAAACCCACACAAATCAAAGATATATCTCTTCCATAGCTAGAAATAGCAGCCAAATCCCACACAAATCATAGTCATCGCTCTTCCAAAGCTAGAAATAGCAGTCAAATCCCACACAATTCATAGTCGTCACTCTTCCATAGCTAGAAATAGCAGTCAAATCCCGCACAAATCAAAAACATTTTTCCTTCACAGCTAGAAATATCAATCAAATATCGCACAAATCATAAAATCTCTCTTCCTTAGCTAGAAATAGCAGCCGAATCCCGCTCAAATCAAAGACATCTCTCATTCATAAAACATACAAAAGACACGAAGAATTGAGGCGCCAAAAACCGAAAGTCTCCAGAATTAAAAAACATTGAATCTTTTCATTGTTTAATACTTACGCAAATGTTTCATAAAGGACAGTGGTGTTGTTTATATATGTGTGTGTATATGGCAGTTGAGAAATGCATTATAAGTACGTATTTTAAGTATTATAAACGTATTATTATTATCAGCTGATTAAAAGAAATTCATTCGGAGTACGTTTGACCCGGAAGTCAACATCAAGTAGGAACCACGTTCAATGCGCATGCGTCTCTCGTCTCATGAAATAAGACATCAAAGACTAATTATCTCCCTTTAACAAACTGTATAATGCCGTCGGTTTGTAGGTTCGATCCACAGCTACAATTAATCCATTCATCGTGGGCCCCGTTTTTTGAAGTGTTGTTTATAGTTTAATAACCTTTCTTGACGCCAACCTCTTCCCTGCCTTTTATAGCATAGAGTGACATGCTTTCCTGTCGAAATTCCTTCTATGTATAACAGAAAATCACCAGTCAATGACTTTAGATTTATTCATACACAAAAACAAATATAATAGTTTGCAACAGCTGCATATTTGTTCTGCAGCTCTACACAAACTACCTCACTGGATATTCCAATTGTCATTCATCTCCCCGTTTTTCTCAAACTCTTTCATTAGTTCTTCTCCAACTGCTTTAACCCTTTCGTGACCAACCTGCCTGAAACTGCCTCTGGCTCTGTAATACAAATGTCTTGTTTCCAAAAGATTTGAATTAAAATCTTCCACAAAACCTTAGTCACAATATATGTTCCTAACACCAGCTTAATGATAACTAAATTCTTTGTTGTATTTAAAATTATTGAAAGAAACACAGAGCATCTCAATAGAAATATGCTAACAAAAGGGTTAAAATATATAATATTCTTAACCTTTTTGATACCAGCTTGGCTGAAATTGCCTCGGATCCGTAGAACAAACGTCTTGTTTTCAAAAGATCTGAATTAAAATCTTCCACCAAATCTTAAGTGCAATTTGTTCCTTACTCTAGCTTAATGATGACTACATTATTTTTAATAATTCTTTGTTATATTTAAAATTAATTGAAAGAAACACAAAGTATATCAAAAGAAATATGGTAATGAAAGGGTTACGAATCCCCAAAATTCTAGGCTTCTATTTTTAGACAGGTTGAAATCTCTCAGACCTTCAAGCTCTAAGTCTCAAATCACCCACTGCCAACCTACGTTGTTAATTCCATTCTTTACCTGGGAAGAACTGGGCATTCACAGGTATCTGCCTGTTCTTCTTTCTAGTAAGAATGTAGCCAGTCTGGCTGGTGTGTCACCAGATTTTTAGTTGATCAAGAGATTGGTGGGTTACCCAAGTTATGAAGTTAGGGTTGACAAAAACAGGGTGGGGTTCATAATAAGAATCTCTTCGAAAATGTTCGTTCTCAAGCTTATGAAAATAATTTTCATCTGAACTTTTGAAAACTTGTTTCTGAAAAGTGTAATTTGAAGAAACCATTATTCAGAAACTGACAAGGAATCCATCTAGTGTGGGGCACTAAACTATAGTTATGCCTCATATTCTTCCTTTCTGGTCTCTTCTGCTTTTATAGCTCTGGAAACTTTCCTGATCAACCATTATGTCACCCTTCACCTGGCTGGCATATTTAATGAGTGAAGCATTTAAAATACAATAAACAATAAATAATTACAAGATGCAATATTGAAGAAAGAATAATGTGTAGGGGTGTCAGGAGGAGGAGATTTTGTATAAGAGGTCCTTACACCATGGAAAGAAAACTGCATGAGTGGTCAAGGATGGAGTGGGAGGTGGATATTGCAAAAACAAAACAAACAACTGAAATTTTGGGAAATATTTTAATCATAATTTCCATTGCATAAAACACAGGAATATTAAACAAATATAGCAAACAGGAAACTACAGAGACTACCCTTTTCCTTTCACCCCTGTATGAGTATGTTTGTGTCTTGCTAAGTGACTACTGTGAGAATATGATTTACCACAGATATCACAACGATATGGCTTCTCTCCGGTATGAATATGTTTGTGTCTTGTAAAGTTACTTTTCTGAGAGAATGATTTACCACAGATATCACAACAGTATGGCTTCTCTCCGGTATGGATATGTTTGTGTTGTGTTAGTGAACTACTTACAGAGAATGTATTACCACAGATATCACAACGATATGGCTTCTCTCCTGTATGAATAAGTTTGTGTCTTGCTAAGTGACTATTCTGAGTGAATGATTTACCACAGATATCACAACAGCATGGCTTCTCTCCGGTATGGATATGTTTGTGTTGTGTTAGTGAACTACTTACAGAGAATGTATTACCACAGATATCACAACGATATGGCTTCTCTCCTGTATGAATATGTTTGTGTCTTGCTAAGTGACTATTCTGAGTGAATGATTTACCACAGATATCACAACAGTATGGCTTCTCTCCGGTATGGATATGTTTGTGTTGTGTTAGTGAACTACTTACAGAGAATGATTTACCACAGATATCACAACGAAATGGCTTCTCTCCTGTGTGAATACGTTTATGTGCAGTTAAGGCACTATTTTCAGAGAATGATTTACCACAGATATCACAACGATATGGCTTCTCTCCTGTATGAACATGCTCGTGTTTTGTTAACTCACTATTTTGAGTGAATGATTTACCACAGATATCACAATGATACGGTTTCTCCCCAGTATGAATACGTATGTGTTTTGTTAAGTCACTATTTTGAAAGAATGATTTACCACAGATATTACAATAAGGTTTATCTCCTGTATGAATGCGTTTGTGTGCAATTAACGGACTAATTTGAGAGAATGTTTTACCACAAATATCACAGTGATAGGGCTTTTCTCCTGTATGAATTCGTATGTGTTTTGTTAAGGTAGCATTATCAGAGAATGATTTACCACAGATATCACAATGATACGGTTTCTCTCCTGTATGAATACGTTTGTGTCTTGTTAACTCACTATTTCGAGAGAATGATTTACCACAGATATTACAACGATATGGCTTCTCTCCTGTATGAATACGTAGGTGCTTTGTAAGAGACCCTTTTCAGAGAATGAATTACCACAAATATCACAGTGATATGGCTTCTCTCCTGTATGAATACGTTTGTGTCTTAGTAAGGCACTATTGTAAGAGAATGATTTACCACAGATATCACAACAATATTGCTTCTCTCCCATATGAATACGATTGTGTACAGTCAAGTGAATACTTTGAGAGAATGATTTACCACATATATCACAACGATATGGCTTCTCTCCTGTATGAATACGTAGGTGCTTTGTAAGAGAACCCTTTTCAGAGAATGATTTACCACAAGTATCACAATGATACAGTTTCTTCCCCGTATGAGGCTGTTTGTGCATAATTAGGTTGCTTTTCCGAGAGAACAACTTTGTACAGATATCACAGTCATATGATCTCGTCTATTTTCTCATGTGTTCAGGGGAAAATCAATTCAATAATTTTCTCTCTCTTTCCTATTTCTTTTCCTCTCAAATCCCAGTTGATATATTTTTCTTGCTCTTGTTTTTATACTTTATTCCTTACACTTCTCTCCTCTGTTTCCTTCTACTGTTGTCTTTGTTTAGCAAAACATCCGTAAATTTATCCAAGTTCCAGTGGCACATATGCTCCAGTTCTTGACACAATAGTCTGTGATGTTTAGAAATTTGACTAAAATATTATTTCAGAGCAAATGTTGCACAAGAATTCTTCCTCAAATTTGTAGAAACGGTTTTCTATAATATTTTCCTTTAGTCTTTAAAACCTTGTAGATATTTAGGATTCTTCTTCTGTCATCTGATGTTCTGAAATTATAGAGAAACAACGGCGTAAAATGTAGAGGCTACTTAAAAAATACAGATTCATTTCTGAGATAAACTGTAGGAACAAACATTTATTTTAACAAAAGTTGCATAAAAAAGTGCCAATTTCTGAAATCGATGGAAGATGTGGAAGGGGAACACCCAAGACGTCATGTTTGTTTGTTCTCGACCCACGCCTGGCTCTGTAATACAAAGACATTTTTCTTTCACAGCTAGAATTATCAACCAAATATCGTACAAATCATAGAATGTCTCTTTCGTTGCTAGAAATAGAAGCTAAATCCTGCACAAATCAAGGGCATCTCTCATTAACAAAACATAGAAAAGACACAAAGAATTCAGGCGCCAAAAACCGAAAGTCTCCAGATTTAAAAAACATTGAATCTTTTCATTGTTTAATACTTACGCAAATGTTTCATAAAGGACAGTGGTGTTGTTTATATATGTGTGTATATGGCTGTTGAGAAATGCATTATAAGTACGTATTTTAAGTATTATAAACGTATTATTATTATCAGCTGATTAAAAGAAATTCATTCTGCGTACATTTGACCCGGAAGTCAACATCAAGAAGGAACCACGTTCAATGCGCATGCGTCTCTCGTCTCATGAAATAAGACATCAAAGACTAATTACCTCCCTTTAACAAACTGTATAATGCTTTTGGTTTGTAGGTTCGATCCACAGCAACAATTGATCCATTCATCGTGGGCCCCGTTTTATTAAAGAGTTGTTTTTAGTTTAATAACCTTTCTTGACGCCAACCTCTTCCTTCCTTCATCGAACGTGAATTATTGCTAATATTTACTTTCGTAACTAATTATTTAAATTGTTTCATCGAATAATAACTTCCTAATCTCTCTCTCTCTCTCAGCCTTATTTTTTCTCCTTAATTCTTCATGTAATTCACAATTTGAAATCTCTGTAATAGCTTTAGTTGTGTGCTCCCCGTGGTCATAATTATCATCATCACCGTACTTCTACTATCTCTGGATCCTCCCCAACAGGTGTACCCCTTTCCCTCAAGTGTTACAAATGTTGCCAACCTCCCTTCCCCCACACTAGCGGACCATGACTACCCCCACCTGCTGCCTCAAGGTCCACCCCGATGCCTTATATCCTCAGAGACACCTCTAGTTCAGACCCCTTTCCCTCAAGTGTTACAAATGTTGCCAACCTCCCTTCCACCCACAATAGCGGACCATGACTACCCCCACCTGCTGCCTCAAGGTCCACCCCGATGCCTAATCTCCTCAGGGATACCTATTTCTTTACTACCCACAAGGGGCTAAACATAGAGGGGACAAACAAGGACAGATAAACGGATTAAGTCAATCATATCGACCCCAGTGCGTAACTGGTTCTTAATTTATCGACCCCGAAAGGATGAAAGGCTTAGTCGACCTTAGTGGAATTTGAGCTCAGAACGTAACAGTAGACAAAATACTGCTAAGCATTTCGCCCGGTGTGCTAACCATCCTCAGAGATACCTCTAGTTCAGTCCGACTTTTCCTCCTATATGTGATTAGCCATACAGCTCCTTCACAACAATCTGATCTGCTTCAAACCCTTCTCTCATAGACTTAACCTTACTTACCTTGTAGTGGCAACATATTCCCTCCCTGGGTTTGTTTACTTGTGAGCTACATTGTGCCCTCAGTTGTGCCAGTGACATGAGTAAAGAACACCACACCTGGAATTTCCATCACCGGTCTGGAACCACTATCTTGCCCAGGATATTAATCGTCTGGAAGCCGTTCAGCAACGTGCAGCCAAGAGAATACCCTCCATCAGGCATTTGCCATATTCTTAATGCCTTACATCCCTGGGCAAGGATACATTGAAACTCCAACGTCTGGCAGCTGATTTGGCAGACACCCATAAAATTATTAACCATCTGACAAACAGTAACTCTGAGCACCTTTTCAAACACCACCTGACTAACACCCGTGGACATCTTTACAAAGTCAGAAAACAGCACAGCTCCTTCCATGACTTTCGGAAACATTTTTTCATGCAAAGAGTTGCTGAAGCATGGAACAAACTGCCGGCATCAGTTGTTAGTTGTCGGAGCACTGCATCCTTCAAAACTTCCTGAGGTTCGCCAACACTACACCTGATTTTCTCCCCTCCATACACACACAAGCATTTATCTGACTCATACATTGTTTGCTTTCCAGACTTTAGGCGCACTTTTTGACAAGTTGTGGTGCACCTGAGCACTGTATACAATAATTTCATTATTATTATTTTACAATACAGTGTGTAAAGTGGATATCCTGCCATAGAAGACACTGAAGAACAATGCAGTCCTCAACACACTGGATCTTTGTTAAACCGTCTGACCCATGCCAGCATGGAACACAGACGTTAAATGATGAAGAGATAAAATGTGTGTAATATCGATAGCAATATACTGAAAGATAAAGGGACAAATGAGAGTTAGGGCCAGAAATACTTCATATAAGAGATAGATCGAAATCGATCAAAATCAATGGAAATTGTAGCTGTAATACCAGTGCTGGTGGCATGTAAGAGAACCATCCGAACTTGGCCGTTGCCAGCGCTGCCCCGACTGGCCTCCGTGCTGGTGGCATGTAAAAAGCACAATTGGATCGTGGCCATTGCCAACCTCGCCTGGCCTCAGTTCTGGTGGCACATAAAAAGCACCCACTACACTCTCGGAGTGGTTGGCGCTAGGAAGGGCATGCAGCTGTAGAGACACTGCCAGATCAGATTGGAGCCTGGTTCGCCAGACCTCAGTCAAACCGTCCAACCCATGCTAGCATGGAAAGCGGATGTTAAATGATGATGATGATGATGATTTAATGAGTGAAGCTTTTAAAATACAACAAACAATAAAATATGCTGTGATTACAGGATGCGATATTCAAGAACGAATAATGTGTAGGGGTGGTCAGGGGAGGAGATTCGGTATAAGAGTTCCTTAGACCATGGCAAGGAAAGAACATGAGTGGTCAAGAAAGGAGGAGGAGGAGATGAATATTGCAAAAACAAAACAAAGAAAATCTGAAATTTTTGTAAATATTTTAGTCATAATTTACATTGCATGAAACACAGGAATATGTGTGGTAAGTAGCTTGCTTATCAACCACATGGTTCCAGGTTCAGTCCCATTGCGTGGCATCTTGGGCAAGTGTCTTCTGCTATAGCCCCGGGCCGACCAATGCCTTGTGAGTGGATTTGGTAGACGGAAACTGAAAGAAGCCTTTCGTATACATATGTATATATATATATGTGTGCCTGTAAATTGTGTGTGTGTGTTTGTCCCCCTAGCATTGCTTGACAACCGATGCTGGTGTGTTTATGTCCCCGTCACTTAGCAGTTCGGCAAAAGAGACCGATAGAATAAGTACTGGGCTTACAAAGAATAAGTCCCGGGGTCGATTTGCTCGACTAAAGGCGGTGCTCCAGCATGGCCGCAGTCAAATGACTGAAACAAGAAAAAGAGTAAAAGAGAGTAAAGAGTATAGCAACCAAGAAACTAGAGACTACCCTTTTCCTTTCACCCCTGTATGAATCAGTTTGTGTCTCATGAAGTTACTATTTGCAGAGAATGATTACCGCAGATAACACAGTGATATGGCTTCTCTCCTGTATGAATACGATTGTGCTTTCTTAAGGCAGTACTTTCAGAAAATGTTTTACCACAAATATCACAATAACATGATCTCTCTCCTGTATGAATACGTATGTGTTCTGTTAAGGCTGTATTTTGAGAGAATGATTTACCACAGACATCACAATGATAAGGTCTCTCTCCTGTATGAGTACGTATGTGTTTGGTTAAGTCACAATTTTCAGATAATGATTTACCACAGATATCACAATGATATGGTTTCTCTCCTGTATGAATACGTATGTGTTCTGTTAAGGCTGTATTTTGAGAGAATGATTTACCACAAATATCGCAGTGATGGGGTGTCTCTCCAGTATGAATATATTTGTGTGTAGATAAGTGACTACTTTGAGAGAATGATTTACCACAGATATCACAATGATACAGTTTCTCACCTGTATGTGTATGTTTGTGTATAATTAGGTTACTTTTCCGAGAGAACGACTTTGTACAGATATCACAGTCATATGATGTCATCTCTTTTCTCATGCGTTCAGGGGAAATCAATTTCTTTTACTTTTCCTCTCAAATCCCAGTTGATATATTTTTCCTGCCTTCGTTTTTTTACTTTATTGCTTACATAAATTTCTACTTTATCCAATCTTTATCTGCACACAAGCTTCTTTTCTTGTCACTCTAGTCAGCAATGTTCAGAAATTTGGCTAATAATATTATTTCAGAGCAAATGTTTCAAACGAATTCTTTCACAGATTTATAGAAACAATATTATATGTTTGTTTTCTATGATATTTTCCTTTAGTCTTTAAAACATTGTAGATACTGAGGTTGCTTCTTCTGTCACAACAACAACAACAATGTGCCTTTAAATATGGTTTCTGATTACAAATATCTTGGGTCATACATATCATCATCAGGAAAAGATTTTCTAACTAGAAAGGGTATGGCCTGGTCAGCCTGTAATGACATGCATAAGATCTGGTCATCAAATCTAAGTAGAGACTTCAAACTTGAAATCTTCAAAGCCACAGTCGAACCAATTCTACTATATGGCTCATAAACCTGGACGTTATCAAAGAAGCTTGAGAGGCAGTTGGATGGAACCTACACTCGCCTCCTTATGAGAGCTCAAAATCTCTCGTGGAAGCGTCATCCAACCAAAGTACAAATATATGGGAAATTACCACCTGTGTCATCTCTTGTGAAAGGTAGAAGAATCCAGTTTGCTGGACATTGTTGTAGAGCTGAAAACGAGGCAATTTCTACTCTTCTCCTCTGGAAGCCATCTACTCGCGATACCAGAGGGCACACACTCTCCTACTCTGATGTAATCTCCACGGATACATGCATCCAGCAACCGGACCTCTGTAATGCTATGATGGACCGTGAAGTCTGGCGTAGCATGGTAAACTCCATTGTCTCGACCACGGTCGCGATACCAGAGGGCGCACACTCTCCTACCCTGATGTAATCTCCAGGGATACATGCATCCAGCAACCGGACCTCTGTAATGCTATGATGGACCGTGAAGTCTGGCGTAGCATGGTAAACTCCATTGTCTCGACCACGGTCGCGATACCAGAGGGTGCACACTCTCCTACCCTGATGTAATCTCCAGGGATACATGCATCCAGCAACAGAACCTCCGTAATGCTATGATGGACCGTGAAGTCTGGCATAGCATGGTAAATTCCATTGTCTTGACCACAGTTGTGATACCAGAGGGCGCACACTCTCCTACCCTGATGTAATCTCCAGGGATACATGCATCCAGCAACCGGACCTCCGTAATGCTATGATGGACCGTGAAGTCTGGCGTAGCATGGTAAATCCCATTGTCTTGACCACGGTCGCGATACCAGAGGGTGCACACTCTCCTACCCTGATGTAATCTCCAGGGATACATGCATCCAGCAACAGGACCTCCGTAATGCTATGATGGACCGTGAAGTCTTGCGTAGCATGGTAAATTCCATTGTCTCGACCACGGACGAACAATGAAGATGATGATGTTCTGTCACCTGACGTTGTGAAATTATAGAGAAACAACAGTGTAAAATGTAGAAACTACTTAAAATATACAGACTCACTTTTATTGAGATAAACATTTACCTTAACAACTCAGCCGGACAAAAACAGTTCTGTAAAGAATTGCCGATCTTTCAAAGTAGATGGAAGAAGTGTGGATGAGCAAAGTCAGGACAGAGTACTTTTCTGGTGATATGATAAAGACCCATACTCCACAGCAGAAATGTTCAGACTCATCCCCCTGGTGGCCCCAAGCACTTGTGATTGTTCTTCATCAAAGTGAAATTGCAAGTACATGGATTCACATAAAAGTACCCTGTGAAGTGTCTATGCCGCATCCTTTGTGTCCGATGGCATCACTTTGTCTCTGACAATTCGGTGCGACACCAGTGCAGAATCACCTCCCTCCGACAAGTCATCCTAACGAGACGTCTGCATTGGCTGGGTCATGCCCTCCGTCGTCAACCAGAATTCATCTACGAAGCAATTGCCCCAGCTTCCTTTCAGGGTTGGTGAACAACGAAAAACCTGGTGATATGATAAAGACCCATACTCCACAGCAGAAATGTTCAGACTCATCCTCCTGGTGGCCCCAAGCACTTGTGATTGTTCTTCATCAAAGTGAAATTGCAAGTACGTGGATTCACATAAAAGTACCCTGTGAAGTGTCTATGCCGCATCCTTCGTGTCCGATGGCATCACTTTGTCTCTGACAATTCGATGCGACACCAGTGCAGAATCACCTCCCTCCGACAAGTCATCCTAATGAGACGTCTGCCTTGGCTGGGTCATGCCCTCCGTCATCAACCAGAATTCATCTACAAAGCAATTGCCCCAGCTCCCCTTCAGGGTTGGTGAAAGCGATGTGGTGGACAACGAAAAACCTGGCTGATGACAGTCAAGGCTGATCTGGAACCCAACCTATGAAGCAATTGCCCCAGCTCCCCTTCAGGGTTGGCGAAAGTGTTGTGGTGGACAATGAAAAACCTGGCTGATGACAGTCAAAGCTGATCTGGAACCCAACCTACGAAGCAATTGCCCCAGCTCCCCTTCAGGGTTGGCGAAAGCGATGTGGTGGACAACGAAAAACCTGGCTGATCTGGAACCCAACCTAGGCCCCCATATCTATGCCGTTCGCTGCTGGAATAAGGAGTGGTTGGAGATCACGAGGTCGTTAGCCTCAAATCGCCAGGCCTGGTCAGCGTTTGTGAGAGATGCAACATTGAGGATGAATGAAGCCAGCTGAACCCACCCCGGGTGAATGCTGTAAGAAGACGAAGAAGAAGAAATCATAAATCAGACTGGAGGGTGCTGCAGCTCTGCAGTTTGCCAGCCCTGCTCAAACCATCAAACTGCTCCAGTATGGACGTCAGACATGAAATGATGAAAAGAGGAAGCTGAACCTTTCAGGTGATATGATAATGATAAACTGTGGATATAAACTTTTACCCCAATAATTAGTCTTTAAAATTCATTTCGTTATTAAAATTATATTATACAACCTTGTGTAATGTCCACATATGCACAGACTTCAGCTCGTCCACCTTCAAGTATTATGTAAAATGCTAAACTACCAAATACTGGATCATAACGTTGTACTGTCTTAGGAAACATGATAAGTCACTGTTGTTTAGCCCTAGGTCACCCTTCACTGAGTAGATCTATTTAGGAAATTAATGTTCACGAGTGTCATGACCTTTAGAACAGATCAAACATAAACATCACTATAATTTAGTCACTAACCACAATACACACACACACACACATACTGGGCTGCCCCTGTGAAACCCTCTATGCTGATCATCTTACAGCTGAATCAATACCAGCAAGAGAAAAGAGATTTCAGGTGTGTAAGCAGGGTCTGCAATTAGTGGTCCTTAGAGTTAATTTGGCAGAGACCAAAGTCTTAATAAGTTAGTAAGCGGACAAATCTTATAGGGAAATGGCCCTGCTTGAAATATGGAAAAGGAATATGCAGGAACTCGATAAGGTGTAGCCAGTGCAAGTTATGGATACATAAGATGTGCAGCAATATTAGAGGAACGTCAACACGAAAAGTAGTAGATGTACATGGGCAATAAATACAAGGAAATAGATGCTGTCAAATGTGGAGGGGAGAGCGAGTGGTAACTTAGAAATATTTGGTAGAATGTAACAAGTTAGGGAGCAAAAGACTTGCCTCAGTGGGGTTTTGTCTCTGAAGACCCTCTGCTGTTCAGTTCTGTTGAGAATTTCCTACCATTGTTACATTTTAACATTTTATCAGTGACTGGGAAATATATTTTCCACACATTCACTCTCACATGGTTACCATCTACTAACTAGATCCGTCACATATTCACTAGATAACCACCATCATTAGCATTTAATGAACAAACTTATCCATTTATTTATCTCTCATCACTGCACCTTAGCATCTATAATAATAATAATGAAATTATTGTATACAGTGCTCAGGTGCACAACAACTTGTCAAAAGTGCGTATAAAGTATATGCAGTAATGTACAAATGTCTGGGAAGTGAACAGTGTATGAGTCAGATACATGCTTGCGTGTGTATGGAGGGGAGAAAATCAGGTGTAGTGTTGGCGAATCTAAGGAAGCATGGAAGTTTTGAAGGATGCAGTGCTCCGACAACTAACAACTGATGCCGGCAGTTTGTTCCATGCTTCAGCAATTCTTAGCGTGAAAAAATGTTTCCGAAAGTCATTGGAGCTGTGCTGCTTTCTGATATTAGGCTGGTGGAGTTTGAAAAGGTGCTAAGAGTTATTTTTTGAAATATCTGGTATTTTGTATATTAAAAAATGCCATCAAATTATATAACTTCAAAACAAACATTTATTGTAGATTAGTTTGGAGAAATGTGTAACTTTTATCATACATTGATCAAGTGTGAATTCTATGCTGTATCATCAATTGTATAGGCTCATAAGGGACATGTTTGGATAGGGTTGCCAGATTAGAAAACAATATATACGGGACACTTTTAAAATATCTCTCTTTATATGAATTTATACATGCCTACACACGCAATATTTTATATAAAAGCAGAGAGATAAGTTCAAAACACAGCAATTATTTTAATGGGTTATGAGGTCAAAATTATTTAATACAAGCTAAAAAAATTGGTGCAGCATCATTCATTTTTCTCTAGCAGAGATAAATAAATACCTGGCCAGGTACAGGTGTAGATAGTTTGAAGGAATACTAGGCTATTAATAATCGCCGGGTGCATGTATGCTGTCAACAAAGTTTTCTTTGTGGTTTATCATGTAATGCTGAGAACCCAATGTTTGTATATCTTTGGAAGCCGTCCAAGAATCACTGTAAATAACTGAGCCAGGTTTGATGTATTTTTGAATTAGTGGAAGCAATGTTGCTTTGTCATGCTTCTGACCAGTCACAGGAACAACAAAGCGACGTTTGCTAATCCGTTCAATTCCAGCGAACAACCAAACATAAACACTTTAATTAGAACATACAATCTATAAATGGAATTAATTGATTATATGTATGAGAGCAATCAAGACGATTGCAATGGAAAAAAACATTTAAACTATTAACATGGATCATTTTGTCAGAAAAAACCGCAGAGATATGTAGCAAGTGATAATTTTATGATAAAACAATAGATGGCTTTGGATGGGGACAATTAGCAAATGGAATATTTACTGTAATAAAAGTAATTAGAAATTTGGTGCTTTTTCGTGGCAATACCAAATAAAATACAATTTAGATTTTATTTGCCTAATTAAAGAAGTTTACCGGGGTACAGAATTTATATCGATGTCAGACTAGCAATATTTAATACTTTCACTGTCAAGTAGCCGGGTTCGTTGGCTTTTATTAAAGAAATGTGTTATATCTTACCTCGTATCATAAATAAATCCAGTTTAATGTGAATTAACGTTAATCACCCAAAGGAGTGGATTTTGCAGGAAATATAAGTTAAGGAGACATCAGAAAAGCGACACGGAATGACAACGAAATGAACTAAATATCCGACCATTGTAAAACCTTATATTATTCCACAATTATCTGATGCGAAAACTCAAGTGGTAAATTTTATGATTTTTATTGCTATAATTACTTTCTGAAAATGTGAAATGTAATAAAAAAACAATCCGAATGATGACAAAAGATAGAAAACTAGAAACTGACTGCTTCTTTTCATGTCTGTTGCTTCTTTTACGCTATCCTGTTACCGAACCCCCAAAGCGTCAGGTACGGAAAGAAACCAACGAAACTTGTCAGACAGTGATGATGGAGCAAGGTGGGATGGAGATGTGTGTGTGTTTCTCCTATAAGTGTTCGAAAACCATTGTTAGTTTGTTTACATTCCTGCAACGAAAGACTCCAACACTATAACTACCAAACGAAAAATAAGTTTAATTAAAAGTGATACAAACATGTTTGTCT
Organism: Octopus sinensis; assembly: GCF_006345805.1. Taxonomy (NCBI): domain Eukaryota; kingdom Metazoa; phylum Mollusca; class Cephalopoda; order Octopoda; family Octopodidae; genus Octopus; species Octopus sinensis. Next base: position 13,240,568 of record NC_043023.1, read on the forward strand.
GTACTTAAGAATGTGCGTGTACATTTATCTATGTACGTACACGTCCAACCATCCATCCATTCGTCTTTCCTTCCTGCTTCCTCCTTCCCTCCCTCATATTCCTCATCAATACATGTCAACTTTGCTATTGTTTCCACAGCTGGATGCCCTTCCTAGCGCTAGCAAC
>NC_043023.1:13248233-13258038 GCF_006345805.1 Octopus sinensis
AACACCAACGTATTCATACAGGTGAGAAACCATATCATTGTGATATCTGTGGTAAATCCTTCTTTTGTAATAGTCTATTGACTAATCATAAATATACTCATACAGGTGAGAAACCATATCAATGTGATATCTGTGATAAATCATTCTCTTCTAGTAGCCACTTGACTAAACACAAGCGCATTCATACAGGAGAGAAATTATATCCTTGAGATATCTGTGGTAAATCATTCTCTTATAATACTCACTTGACTAATCATAAACATATTCATACTGGGGGGAAAACCACATCACTGTGATATCTGTGGTGAATAATTCTTTCAAAATGGCCACTTCGGTAACATGTGAGTATTCATACACTGTATAACACGGCCTTGCCCGGGATTAAGTTACGATTATTAAGCTAATCAAGTTCTTTATTTCAAAGCAAATTAAGTAATATCGACGTCAAATTTGGGTGAAATCCGTTGAAATTAGTTATATTATAAAGTTAATCCAAACAAGGAAGCACAAAAAGCCACAACAACACGAGGACGTGGAACAAATATAGTATTATTGGACGCTCAGGAAAGAAGGAGGGTATAACGTTTTGAGCGGAGCTCTTCGTCGGAAACATAGGAGAAGGAAAGATCCAGAGAAGGGAAGACAGAGGGAAAAAAATCACCAACAGTACACGCACGGTCACATTTTAGTTATATTAAATATATATATGTTATATATATAATATAATATAAATATATATGGGCAACAGACACAAACACACATGTACGTACGTACACCTATTGCATGTTTTGTGCACGCATACATGTTCATAAACAAGAAATGAATGGAAAAAATGTTGTTAAATTTGTAGATTGACACTCGCGCGATTTTCACTAAGAAAATAAATAGTTTTTTTTTTTTTTTTGCATAGAATCAACTACTCTGGCCTCAAAACCCTTTTTGTGGTCCATGAAATGGAGTGGGTTGTGGTGGAAGCCTCGCAAATTGTACCCATTTATATTGTGTAATTCACTGACAAATTGTTACTCACCTCTTTGTTCCTTTGTTGTTAAATAAATGCATCGTTAACAAAACTCATTTTTACTCAGCGTAAAATAAAAACAAAACTCTTTCGCACCCAAAGTAATGTGTGTGAGAGAGAGAGGGGGGAGAAAGATGAACGATTTAAAATAAATAAATGATTTAAAATAAATATATTGTAATTGTTGTGTGAGAAAGTATATATACTATGATTATAAAATATAGTGTGCCTTTCAAAACCCAAAAATATTTTACATTTTATTTTTTATGAACGTCATAACTCTCTCTCTCTCTCTCTCTCTCTCTCTCTCTCTCTCTCTCTCTCCCTCTCTCACTTTGTCTTTCCCGTGAAACTCTCTGCCTCCTTCTTCCACTTTTCTTTATCTTATTTTTTTTTTGTTAGACACCATCAAAAAGCAATGGCTGATATTTGTTATGGTTAAAAGCTATGGTTGAAAAATAGATTTTTACCCTATCCGCGGGTGCTTCAGGAAGAAAATAAGTCGACAAAACCTAGATAGGGAGTGACAAATGTCCTCCTAAAATTTGAGCGACATGCGTGCTAATTTGTGGATGTGCATAAATTACAATCACGTACACACCCACACATCCTCCCTTTTATAGATATGATATGTATACTCTTTAATCTTTTACTTGTTTCAGTCATTTGACAGCGGCCATGCTGGAGCACCACCTTTGGTCGAGCAAATCAACCCCGGGACTTATTCTTTGTAAGCCTAGTACTTATTCTATTGGTCTCTTTTGCCGAACCGCTAAGTGACGGGGACGTAAACACACCAGCATCAATTGTCAAGCAATGCTTGGGGGACAAACACAGACACACAAGCACACACACACATGTACATATATACATATATACGACAGGCTTTGGTCGGCCCGGGGCTATAGTAGAAGACACTTGTCCAAGGTGCCACGCAGTGGGACTGAACCCAGAACCATGTGGTTGGTAAACAAGCTACTTACCACACAGCCACTCCTGCGCATATATTTGTTTTAAATATTTTAATTAATTGTATCTTATTTTTTAAACAAGAATATATTTAAGATATTTCGTACTTTACAAGATTATTTAGAATCGAAAGTGAGAATCGAAATCGATCAACATCAATGGAAATTGCAGCTGTGATAACAGTGCCGGTGGCACGTGAGAGAACCATCCGATCGTGGCCGTTTGCCAGCCTCGCCTGGCCCCCGGGCCGGTGGCACGTAAAAATCACCCACTACACTCTCGGAGTGGTTGGCGTTAGGAAGGGCATCCAGCCGTAGAAATATTGCCTGATCAAACTGGGCCTGGTGCAGCCTTCTGACTTCCCAAACCCCAGTTGCACCGTCCAACCCATGCCAGCATGGAAAGCGGATGCTAAACGATGATGATGAATCAGGTGGGGTTGTATTTAACAGGAAAAAACTAAGCAAATAAGGGAGTATGGAATTTTAAATGCTGCGGACTAAAATTTATATCAAACCGTCCATAATCGATACAGCTTAGATATTAGTTTCAAATCATCATCATCGTCGTTTAACGTCCGTTTTCCATGCTAGCGTGGGTTGGACGGTTCGACCGGGCTCTGGGAAGCCAGGAGGCTGCACCAGGCTCCAGTCTGATCTGGCAGTGTTTCTTCAGCTTGATGCCCTTCCTAAAGCCAACCACTCCGTGAGTGAAGTGGGTGTTTTTTACGTGTTACCGGCACAGGGGCCACAGAAGGCTGGCAAATGGCCACGATCGGTTGGTGCTTTTTACGTGTCACCGACACGGACGCCAGTCAGGCGACGCTGGCATTTTCCACGTTCGGGTGGTGCTTTTTACGTGTCACCGGCACGGGTATCTTGAAAGAAATGTTCTGAGTGCAGTAGCTGCAGCTTGCCGGTTGGAAGGCTGAGAATCGAGGCCGTATATCATGCACAATATGAGGGCTCAACAAGACGTGGTTTTCAGCCCCGATGGTCACCCCAATGTCACTGGAGAGAGAGCATTCGTAGGTAGTGTGGAATTGCAACAGATGCTAATCCGTTGACCCTGCACACAAAACAGGAATGATTCGGGTGGAAAGAGACCGGAATAGGGTAGCCATTGACGTCATGAACTATTGGGAAAATGTATATCCCTCAATGGTCGACTGTGGTCCAGAGCAGATGGCTATATGGTGAGAGATCAGGGCGGAGAGTGCTGCTGAAATTGCCAGAAGACAATGGAGGTAGTCTTCTGGTACAACATACCTATTTCTTTATTACCCACAAGGGGCTAAACATAGAGGGGACAAACAAGGACAGGCATAGGTATTAAGTCGATTACATTGACCCCAGTGCGTAACTGGTACTTAATTTATCGACCCCGAAAGGATGAAAGGCAAAGTCGACCTCGGCGGAATTTGAACTCAGAAACGTAACGACAGACGAAATACCGCTACGTATTTCGCCCGGCGGGCTAACGGTTCTGCCTACCGTCCAGGTTAGGGCAAACCGAAGAGTCTGCCTCGAAAAGAGCCATATTGTAGTGAAAAGGAAGATATCTCAGCATGGTGTCTGTACAGTTCGAAAACGAGGTGTGGGTGAAGAGCCTGAATGCTTGTGTAGGGCACTGGCCATAATTTTATAACAGACCGACTATAGACAGGAACCTCACATCAGGCTACTTAGTGAGTTGCTCTGCAGAGAAGGGACTTCCGATCTTTTCGGTTTGACCGGCAGTTTTTTCTAGCGGTGTCATATGAAATAGTCACCCAATAATTAAGACCCTAGTATCGATCTATTGCATTTCAATCTATATTAGGGTAGGAGTTAGGGTTGGTTAGTGTTAGGGGTGGGGGGAAGGGTATCTTTTTTTCTTCAGAAATGTAAATAAACCCAATCTGTTTCTTAAACGAGGGACATATTCATTCGACACAGAATGTTCTCACCTCAATAGACGTCATTGATTGGTTGAAATTGCAGAAATTGAAGAAAGAAAACGACAAATATCTTACAACTATAGAATTTTCTCAATAAAGCCAAGAGAAAAAGAAAGTGTTTAGTTACATGGAAATTATTTTAAAAAACTGCCATTCAAACTGAAAAGATCCGGGTCTTCCAATCAGAAGCAAGAGTGGGTCTGAGAATTTAGGGGGCCGATCGTGTTCAGCCTTACAGTGTGTATTTGACTGAAAAGGAATAAACAACACACTTTTGTTTCTGGTTACTTTTATGCACAGCTTATGGAAGCTCTACTATGGGATCTTTTCCTTTTGAACGGCAGTTTTCAACGCAATTTCTAGTTAAATAAACACTTCGTAAACTGGTAGAATGTGTTTATAAAACATCTTTTTCTCTTGGTTTTATTGAGAAAATTCTATAGTTTGTAACATATTTGGGATCTTTTCGGTTTGACCGGCAGTTTTTTAAAATAATTTCCACGTAACTAAACACTTTTAAACTTCGTATACTGGTAGAATGTGTTTATAAAACATCTTTTTCTCTTGGTTTTATTGAGAAAATTCTATAGTTTGTAACATATTTGGGATCTTTTCGGTTTGACCGGCAGTTTTTTAAAATAATTTCCACGTAACTAAACACTTTTAAACTTCGTATACTGGTAGAATGTGTTTATAAAACATCTTTTTCTCTTGGTTTTATTGAGAAAAGTCTATAGTTTGTAAGATATTTGGGTCTTTTCGGTTTGAACGGCAGTTTTTTAAAATAATTTCCACGTAACTAAACACTTTTAAACTTCGTATACTGGTAGAATGTGTTTATAAAACGTCTTTTTCTCTTGGTTTTATTGAGAAAAGTCTATAGTTTGTAAGATATTTGGGATCTTTTCGGTTTGACCGGCAGTTTTTTAAAATAATTTCCACATAACTAAACACTTTTAAACCTCGTATACTGGTAGAATGTGTTTATAAAACATCTTTTTCTCTTGGTTTTATTGAGAAAAGTCTATAGTTTGTAAGATATTTGGGTCTTTTCGGTTTGACCGGCAGTTTTTTAAAATAATTTCCACGTAACTAAACACTTTTAAACTTCGTATACTGGTAGAATGTGTTTATAAAACATCTTTTTCTCTTGGTTTTATTGAGAAAAGTCTATAGTTTGTAAGATATTTGGGTCTTTTCGGTTTGAACGGCAGTTTTTTAAAATAATTTCCACGTAACTAAACACTTTTAAACTTCGTATACTGGTAGAATGTGTTTATAAAACATCATTTTCTCTTGGTTTTATTGAGAAAGGTCTATAGTTTGTAAGATATTTGGGTCTTTTCGGTTTGAACGGCAGTTTTTTAAAATAATTTCCACGTAACTAAACACTTTTAAACTTCGTATACTGGTAGAATGTGTTTATAAAACATCTTTTTCTCTTGGCTTTATTGGGAAAAGTCTATAGTTTGTAAGATATTTGGGTCTTTTCGGTTTGAACGGCAGTTTTTAAAAATAATTTCCACGTAACTAAACACTTTTAAACTTCGTATACTGGTAGAATGTGTTTATAAAACATCTTTTTCTCTTGGCTTTATTGGGAAAATTCTATAGTTTGTAAGATATTTGGGATCTTTTCGGTTTGAACGGCAGTTTTTTAAAATAATTTCCACGTAACTAAACACTTTTAAACTTCGTATACTGGTAGAATGTTTTTATAAAACATCTTTTTCTCTTGGCTTTATTGGGAAAATTCTATATGTTGAAACATATTTCGACTTTAATTTCGAGTATTTCGGCAATTTTAACCCATCACTGACCTCCATTGACGTAATCAACATTCTGTGCTGTATGAATATGTCCCTCGTTTAAGAAACAGATTGGGATCTTTTCGGTTTGAACGGCAGTTTTTAAAAATAATTTCCACATAACTAAACACTTTTGAACTTCGTATACTAGTAGAATGTTTTTATAAAACATCTTTTTCTCTTGGTTTTATTGAGAAAATTCTATAGTTTGTAAGATATTTGTTGTTTTTTTTCCTCAATTTCTGCAATTTCAACCAATCAATAACGTCCATTCAGGTAAGAAAAACATTGTGCCGTATGAATATGTCCCTCGTTTAAGAAACAGATTGGGTTTATTTACATTTGCGAAGAAAAAAAGATACCCTAACCCTAACCGTAACCATAACTCTAAACCTAACCCTAAAATAGATTGAGATGCAATAGATCGATACTAGGGTAATAATTTCGATACTAGGTGTTAATTTCATGGAAGCTATACTAGGTGCACAACGCAGTGGGAAATAGAGTGACAGCGATCAACTCCGACGTCTGGCAGCTCACTTTGGCAGACACCCATAAAATTATTAACCATCTTACAAACAATAACTCTGAGCACCTTTTCAAACTCCACTCGTCTAACACCCATGGACATATTTACAAAGTCAGAACGCAGCACAGCTCCCATGACTTTAGGAAACATTTTTTCACGCTGAGATTTGCTGAAGCATGGAACAAATTGCTGGCATCAGCTGTTAGTTGTCGGAGCACTGCATCCTTCAAAACTTCCATGCTTCCTGAGATTCGCCAACACTACACCTCATCTTTCTCCCCTCCATACACACGCAAGCATTATCTGACTCATATACTGTTCACTTCCCAGACAATTGTACATTACTGCATATACTTTATATGCACTTTTGACAAGTTGTGGTGCACCTGAGCACTGTATACAATAATTTCATTATTATTATTATTTAAAATCTCCATCTGTCTAACACCCATGGACATCTTTACAAAGTCAGAAAACAGCACAGCTCCCATGACTTTAGGAAACATTTATTCACGCTGAGAGCTGCTGAAGCATGGAACAAACTGCTGGTATCAGTTGTTAGTTGTCGGAGCACTGCATCCTTCAAAACTTCCATGCTTCCTGAGATTCGCCAACACTACACCTGATTTTCTCCCCTCCATACACACACAAGCATGTATCTGACTCATACACTGTTAACTTCCCAGACATTTGTACATTACTGCATATACTTTATACGCACTTTTGATAAGTTGTGGTGCACCTAAGCACTGTATACAATAATTTCATATTATAGTACTCCGAATAATGTATCAGTGGATGGAATGCTACGTCACTTGTTGGATATTCGAAGGATTATTAGCTCTTCCGATCACGAAGGGAAGGGAGAGCCGGCTCCGTGACCCTACGGAGATCTCAAGGGGAACGTCGCCCCGAACTGAATGGATACTCTTTACTCTTTTACTTGTTTCAGGCATGTGAGTGTGGCCATGCTAGAGCACCGCCTTTAGTCGAGCAAATCGACCCCGGGACTGATTCTTTGTAAGTCTAGTACTCATTCTATCGCTCTCTTTTTTGCCGAACCGCTAAGTTACAGGGACGTAAACACACCAGCATTGGTTCTCAAGCAATGTTGGGGGGACAAACACAGACACGCACATACATATATACGATGGGCTTCTTTCAGTTTCCGTCTACCAAATCCACTCACAATGCTTTGGTCGGCCAAAGGCTATAGTAGAAGACACTTGCCCAAGGTGCCACGCAGTGGGACAGAACCCAGAACCATGTGGTTCATAAGCAAGCTACTTACCACACAGCCTGATTACAAAATGGATGCTTACAAAATGGAATAGAGGTGCAATGATCTTTAGATGAGGAAGAGGGGGTCGTGGTGGAAGAATAATGACCAGAAAGGAGAGGGGTTGGCGACAGGAAAGGACCCCAAGTGAGACATGAGGTCACAGGTTAAAGACGCCTCTTTCTTCCAGGGTCTGCGACGGGATGAAGTTGTGTGCTGGAAACGGTCATAGGGTTGAATATACAAGTACACTTTCTTAAAATAATCTGGTGAGAATTTTAAAAGAACTTGAAGATGAAGTTATTGACAGAATGGGACAAAGTAAAAAGAAAAACCGGAACGAGTCAGTAGCGCTCTCTATTGGAGAATTAAGGAAATACAATTATATCAGGGGAAACAACTTCTACAACACATCAACCACGTGGCCAAAATAGCTAATTAAGGTGCTTAATTACCGATCACTGAGTCATTGTTATTTGTGAATTCGGTAAGTTGACAAAGATTTACTTTAAGGCTGTAATAGTGTTGATAATACTACTAATAATAAGGTAAATGATAGAATTCTGTGAACCTCTCGATGTTACAGTAATTATTTTTCGAAGCGGGAACCTGACAATAATTAGGAAAATATATTTGCTCGTCTTAATTAATAACTTCCAAACTGAAATGTTGATTTGTTGTTTATGAAAACCTATGATCGACAGTTACATGTGATATAAAGTAAATTAGTTGGTAAAATGAGTGTAATGTGGTATAATTAATTAGTAAAATGAGAAGAAACCGATTGAAGAATACCACATTAATTAACGTTGTCCCGTTGTTAATGAGGTATTGATAAAACGGTAAGTTGAAAAAGATTTACTTTAAGGCTGTAATGATAATAATAATAATGTAAATAATAGAATTATGTGAACCTCTCGATGTTAGAGTAATTATTTTTCGAAGCGAAAACGTAACAAAATTAGGAAAATATATTTATTCGACTTAATTAATAACTTTGAAGCTGAAATGTTGATTTGTTGTTTATAAAATACAATGACCGACTGTTACATGTGATAGAACTGAAATTAATTGGTAAAATGAGAATAAAACAGCGTAATTAATTAGTAGAATGTGAGGAGTCCGATTGAAGAATTCCATATTAATATATGTTATCCTGTTGTTTATGAGGCATTGATAAAACGGTAAGTTGATAAAGATTTACTGTAATGTTATATTAATAATAGTAATGATGATGATGATTTCAAAAGTGGCCCAGGGTCAGCAATCTTTAATACGAGCGATTAGTCGATTGCATGGGTCCCGGTTTTTTCCCGAAAGACATGAAAGAAAAGTCGAACTCATCCGTATTTGAACTCAGGACTTTCCGCCGAGGTTGGCTTTGTATTTCATTCCATTCCGTGTGTAGAAAATAATGATGATGATGACAATAATAATCTTTTGATAATTAAAATAATCATTTGTGCTTTTGACCTGAAAATTAACGGGAGGGCATAAGTGAATTACATGGACCCTAGTACTTGATTGCTTCTTATTTTTTCTACCTGGAAATGATGAAAGGCGACCTTGATGTTATTTGAACTTTGAGAGTAATGATGCGATCTTTTCACTTTGACCGACAGATTTTTGAAATAATTTCTACGTAACTAAAAAAATTTAAACTTCGTATACTGGTAGAATGTGTTTATAAAACATCTTTTTCTCTTAGATTTCTACAGAAAATTCTGTAGTTTGTAACATATTGTTGTTTAATTTCTGACATTTCGGCAATTTCAACCAATCAATGACGTCTGTTGAGGTGAAAACGATTTCTGTCGTAATATTTCATGGCGGCGTTATATGAAAACGTCCCCGTTTCATATTATGTTTTCGTTTAAGAAACAGATTGGGTTTATTTACATTTCTGAAGAAAAAATGATACCCTTGCCCCCAACCCTAAAACAGATTGAAATGCAATAGATCGATACTAGGGTCATAATTATGGGTGGACACTAAAAAGGGAACGGTTTTGTTATCCAGCTCTGTTTACGAATGACCCCTCAGTTTATGGCCACAGGGTATCTTTTCTCTCATAAAAATCAGGGACATTTTCATATGACACCGCCAGTAAATGTTACGGCAGAAATCGGTTTCACCTCAATAGATGTCTGTGATTGGTTGAAATTGACGAAAAGCAAGAAATTAAACAACAAATATGTTTCAAACTACAGAATTTTCTCAATAAGGCCAAGAGAAAAAGATGTTTTATAAACACATTCTA
>NC_043023.1:13258138-13280638 GCF_006345805.1 Octopus sinensis
TTGTGTGGGATTAAGCTACTATTTCTAGGTATGGGAGACAGATGTCTATGAATTGTCTGGAATTTGGCTGCTATTTCTAGCTATGGGAGACAGATGTCTATGAATTATGCGGTATTTGGCTGCTATTTCTAGCTATGGGAGACAGATGTCTATGAATTGTGCGGGTTTTGGTTGCTTTTTCTAGCTATGGGAGACAGATGTCTAGGAATTGTCTGGAATTTGGCTGCTATTTCTAGCTATGGGAGACAGATGTCTATGAATTATGCGGTATTTGGCTGCTATTTCTAGCTATGGGAGACAGATGTCTATGAATTGTGCGGGTTTTGGTTGCTTTTTCTAGCAATGGGAGACAGATGCCTATGAATTGTCTGGAATTTGGCTGCTATTTCTAGCTATGGGAGACAGATGTCTATGAATTATGCGGTATTTGGCTGCTATTTCTAGCTATGGGAGACAGATGTCTATGAATTGTGCGGGTTTTGGCTGCTATTTCTAGCTATGGAAGCTACCTTCTGCCCTCTCCGTCGTTGCATGGTTAGATTGTTGTGTGTTTTAGTTTGAGAAATATTCTCAAATACTTTCCAACCACTGAAATGTCTGGAAACCAATACCTTATTTTAATTTATCGATTGTTTCTCAGTATTACTTTCGATCTCTGTGCCCAATGAAATGGTAATTTGTTTCCTTACAACTTTCAGAAAGTACCTTTTCATATTCTGTGGATAAGGATTACTCTCTTTACTCTTTTACTTGTTTCAGTCATTTGAGCAAATCGACCCCGGGACTTATTCTTTGTAAGCCCAGTACTTATTCTATCGGTCACTTTTGCCGAACCGCTAAGTGACGGGGACGTAAACACACCAGCATCGGTTGTCAAGCAATGCTAGGGGGACAAACACAGACACACAAACACATACTTATATACGACAGGCTTCTTTCAGTTTCCGTCTACCAAATCCACTCACAAGGCATTGGTCGGCCCGAGGCTATGGCAGAAGACACCTGCCCAAGGTGCCACACAGTGGGAATGAACCCGGAACCATGTGGTTGGTTAGCAAGCTACTTACCACACAGCCACTCCTGCGCCTATGTAGGAATTTGGGCAATCTTACGGTTCTAGTATATTTTACGTCATCTGACCACGTGTATTTGTTTATATATGATTGTCGATTTCCGTAAAAAAACTTTTATTTTTTTACATAAGGTTTGGGGGTAAATGGGATCTTTCGGGTTAGGGTTTGGGGTTAGGTTAGGACCCTAACCCCAAAGATCCCATTTCCCCCCAACCCCATTTGACGAAATCGACGATCATATTCTCTTTCTCTTTTCTCTTTTATTTGTTTCAGTCATTTGACTGCGGCCATGCTGGAGCACCGCCTTTAGTCGAGCAAATCGACCCCGGGACTTATTCTTTTGTAAGCCCAGTACTTATTCTATCGGTCTCTTTTGCCGAACCGCTAAGTGACGGGGATGTAAACACACAAGCATCGGTTGTCAAGCAATGCTAGGGGGACAAACACAGACACACAAACACATACATATATATATATATATATATATATTATATATATATATATATATATATACGACAGGCTTCTTTCAGTTTCCGTTTACCAAATCCACTCACAAGGTATTGGTCGGCCCGGGGCTATAGCAGAAGACACTTGCCCAAGATGCCACGCAGTGGGACTGAACCCGGAACCATGTGGTTGGTTAGCAAGCTACTTACCACACAGCCACTCCTGCGCCTATATACACAAATACACGTGGTCAGTTGACGTAAAATATACTAGAACCGTAAGATTGCCGGAATTTGATGTGAAAAGAAAAGTACAACTGAATGAAGGTTGCGGATAATTTACACACGTCGAATTATGTTCATCACGTATTTGAAAATGATGGAGGTGGCCAATTGTGAAAAAGTTACGAAAATCTCATTTCCACCCGCTTTTGAGACACCGAACACCATTGCAATTCTTGGGTGTAGTTTAGTATGGTACTACTAGCCTTGTGCCTAGAGTAGAAATGAATATTTGCAATGTTGAATTGCTATGTCATTTAACTATCCTCTTTATCTCTCTGACTCTTTTTATTCTGTTTCAGAATATCACATCCTGTTGACATAAAAGAAATTACTTCATTCAGATGTGCCTCTGATATTTTTATCAACTTTTATTGACTAAAGGAAGACGATATATTTATAAGGAGCATTCATCAATACATATACGTTTTTATATAAAGAAAGTCTATGACAAAATATTGGGAAATATTTCTTCTGGATGATGGAATTAACAGCAACAATTTGAAGTCTTTGCCGTCTGGAATATAGAGGAGATGATTGCTTTACAGGTTAATTAAGCTTGGATAACTTTACAAAGGGGTAGACAATTGTCACCTCTTGATTTAGATATTAAGCAAGATCTCAGCTGAAAGAAACGGCATTAAATTATTCCCTAAAAATAGTGACAAAACTGAACACAAACATTCTCATAGAAATGAAATAAACACTATCATTGTGATATTTATGACAGATTATCCTCTCATGATGAATCCTTTAACTGAAGCAAATAACCCTGATACAGGTGAGAAACCATATCACTCTAATATCTGCAGTGTATCATTCTCTGATAGTGGTGTCTCGACTATACATGAACATACACATACAGGAGAAAAGCCATATCCATGTGATATCTGTGGTAAATCATTCACTCAGAGTAGTGACTTAATTAAACACATACGTACACATACAGGTGAGAAGCCATATCCATGTGATATCTGTGGTAAATCATTCTCTCAGAGTGGTCATTTGACTGCACACATCCGTACACATACGGAGGAGAAGCCCTACTGTTGTGATATCTGTGGTAAATCATTCTCTCTAACTGGTAAATTGACTAAGCACAAATATACACATAGAGTTGACAAGCCACATCATTGTGATATCTGTGGTAAATCATTCTCTCAGAGCGGTTATTTGACTAAACACAAACTTACACATACAGGCGAGAAGGCATATCATTGTGACATTTGTGGTAAATCATTCTCTGCAAGTGGGGGCTTGATTAGGCACAAGCTTACACATACAGGAAAGAAGCCATATCATTGTGATATCTGTGGTAAATCTTTCTCTCTGAATTGTAACTTGACGAAACACTTGCAAACACATACAGGGGAAAGACCATATCGTTGTGATATCTGTGGTAAATCATTCTCTCGAAGTGGTAACTTGGATACTCACAGACGTATCCATACAGGAGAGAAGCCATATCACTGCGATATCTGTGGTGAATCATTCTCTGGTGGCAGTTACTTAATTATGCACAAACTTACGCATACAGGGGAGAAGCCACACCATTGTGATATTTGTGGCAAATCATTCTCTCAAAGTAGTTCTTTGACTAGTCACGTACGTACACATACAGGTGAGAAGGCATATCATTGTGATATTTGTGGCAGATCGTTCTCTGAAGGTGGTCACTTGACCAGACACAAACGTGTTCATACAGGAGAGAAGCCATATCGTTGTGATATCTGTGGTAAATCATTCTCTCAAAGTAGCGTTTTAACTGACCACAAACGTAGACATTTAGGAGAAAGACCATATCATTGTGATATCTGTGATAAATCATTTTCTAGAAGTGGTGACTTGACTAAACACAAATTTATGCATACAGGAGAAAAACCATATCAGTGTGATATCTGTGGTAAATCTTTCACTTGTAGTACTTACTTAAGCAAGCACAAATTTAGACATACCGGAGAGAAGCCGTATCATTGTGATATCTGTGGTAAATCATTCTCTCAGAGTTGTCATTTGACTAAACATAAACTTACACATACAGGTGAGAAGCCATATCGTTGTGATATTTGTGGTAAATCATTCTCTGAAAGTACTCACTTAACTGTACACAAACGTACACATACTGGCGAATGACCATATCATTGTGATATCTGCGGTAGATCATTCTCTAATAGTAGCAACTTGATTAAACACAACCGTACACATACAGGAGAGAAACCCTATCATTGTGATATCTGAGGTAAACTAGTCTCTCAAAGTCATAACTTAACAGACCACAGACGTACGCATACAGGGGAGAAGCTATATCATTGTGATATCTGTGGTAAATCATTCCCTCAAAAAGGTCACTTAAGTAGACATTTGAGTATTCTTACACAAGTGTAAAAATATCAACATCAAAATTTATTACAACATATCAACAATTATGAGTTTTTCGTCTTCTACCAGACAAGGTTTATTCCTTTTCAAGCTTGATGTATTCAACTTCAATTTCATGAATCACAACTTCAGTATCGTGGATATATCTAAATATATCAACACAGGGAGAACTTTGATTTTTGAAGATGATTGTGCTGGATTTTTGAGGAATTTGTTAGGAGAGAATAAAGGAATGGGAATAAGGAATAAAAATTTTAAGTGACATTGATTTGGTCTTTGTTGTGTTTTCATCATCAACATCTTCCTCCTTTAACCTTAGTGCTCCTACCTCGTTTAAATGGTTAAACATCAATGTAGAGCTGTGGATAGGTCCCCAATGTACCCACAGCGTACACTGACATATATCATCATCATCATCATCGTTTAGCGTCCGTTTTCCATGCTAGCATGGGTTGGACGGTTCAACTGGGGTCTGGGAAGCCAGAAGGCTGCGCCAGGCTCCAGTCTGATCCGGCAGTGTTTCTACAGCTGGGTGCCCTTCCTAACGCCAACCACTCCGTGAGTGTCGTGGGTGCTTTTTACGTGCCAGACGAGGCTGGCAAACGGCCATGATCAGATGGTGCTTTTTATGTGCCACTGGCATGGAGGCCAGGCCCGGCTGGCAACGGCCACGATCGGATGGGTCCTTAAGGTTTAATACACATAATGTAGTCTTAACCCATTAGTGTTTAAACCGGCCATATCCGGCCCAAATATTCTATATGTTTTATATTCAAACTGGCCATATCTAGCCTTTCACACCTAACCTACAATGCCATTCTAAAAATAAACAATCACATCATTGAAACCTCAAAGCTATAAGATAATGCTTGATGAATTCAAAACAATTTGAATAAAAAATATATTAAATTTAACAGTGTAATCTGAACACTAAAGGGTTAAACAATATCCAAAATAACTTACCAAGTGGAAAATTCCGATGTCCGCGTGTAGCAGACAAACTCCCACAACGGCAACGAAATCAAATGAGGGGGAAGATTATACAAACAGCACTACTATGATGTCATTAAATCGTCCGAAAGTTGTTTAGCATTTTCTCTAGAGAAAATGTGTCAACATGCCCCGGTCTCCCCTATAGCTTAAGGAAGGGATCTTTTGCTTTTGAACGGCAGACAATTTCTAGTTAACTAAACACTTTAAAACTTCGTATACTGATAGAATGTGTCAAAATAAGACAATTTTTTCTCTTGGCTTTCTTGAGAAAATTGTAATTTGTTTGTTTAACGTAGTTTAATTTTTCAAATTTTAACCAATCCTATGCCCTCTATTGAGCTAAAATCATTTGCTGTGTCTAAAAACTGAGACAACATCCTGTAACTAACCCTAAACCTCCCCCCTAACCCTAACCCTAAATTTCTTTTTTCTTAATTGTTAAATTAATTTAATTGTTACGCGTGTAAAAAAAACTAAAGCAATGGAATTAAATTAATTTAACAATTAGGAAAAAAATTTAGGGTTACGGTTAGGGGGGAGGTTTAGGGTTAGTTACAGGATGTTGTCTCAGTTTTAGACGCAGCAAATGATTTTAGTTGAATGGAGGTAATCGATTGGTTAAAATTGCCGAAATGCTCGGATTTTCAGACGAAATATCTTACAAACTATAGAATTTTCTCAATAAAACCAAGAGAAAATGATGTTTTATAAACACATTCTACCAGTATACGACGTTTACAAGTGTTTAGTTACGTGGAAATTATTTTAAAAAACTGCCGGTCAAACCGAAAAGATCCCAAATATCTTACAAACTATAGAATTTTCTCAATAAAGCCAAGAGAAAAAGATGTCTTATAAACACATTCTACCAGTATACGACGTTTACAAGTGTTTAGTTACGTGGAAATTATTTTAAAAAACTGCCGGTCAAACCGAAAAGATCCCAAATATCTTACAAACTATAGAATTTTCTCAATAAAGCCAAGAGAAAAAGATGTTTTATAAACACATTCTACCAGTATACGAAGTTTAAAAGTGTTTAGTTGCGTGGAAATTATTTTTTAAAACTGCTGGTCAAACCGAAAAGACCCAAATATCTTACAAACTATAGAATTTTCTCAATAAAGCCAAGAGAAAATGATGTTTTATAAACATATTCTTCCAGTATACGAAGTTTAAAAGTGTTTAGTTGCGTGGAAATTATTTTTTAAAACTGCTGGTCAAACCGAAAAGACCCAATATCTTACAAACTATAGAATTTTCTCATAAAGCCAAGAGAAAATGATGTTTTATAAACATATTCTTCCAGTATACGAAGTTTAAAAGTGTTTAGTTGCGTGGAAATTATTTTAAAAAACTGCCGGTCAAATCGAAAAGACCCAAATATCTTACAAACTATAGAATTTTCTCAATAAAGCCAAGAGAAAAAGATGTTTTATAAACACACTAGCAGTATCGCCCGGCGTTGCTCAGGTTTGTAAGGGAAATAACTATAAAGCATTTTTAGAGAGTTATAGCCAAAAAATAGCAAAAAAATGGGAAAAAATGATGGTAAATTTTTATTTTAGTTAAAAAAGGTAGAGTTGCGTCCCCTAGACAGTTTGCGGTTTGTGTATCTGATTCTCGACCCCATGTCGAATTTATCAATATTTTTCAGAACTGGGGGAACTTTTCAAAATTTTCGCTGCGTTAGTTTTGAATTATGACATTGGGCTATGTGTGTGTCAAATTTCATCAGAATCGGTTGAAAGCCGTGGTCAGGGTGAGGGTACAACCTGACAGACACACAGAAACACGCACAGACAAACTGCTGTTTATATAGAGAGAGATTCTACCAGTATAAGAAGTTTAAAAGTGTTTAGTTGACTAGAAATTGTGTTCAAAAGGAAAAGATCCCAAGGAATCTAGTAGGAAATGGGAAGGGTGACCGCGATCAGTAGTCCGAATAATGCCACAACATGTGTTGGATATTCGAAGGGTGATTAGCCCTAACGATGAAGAAGGGGAAGGAGAAGCCAGCCCCATGTCTCTCTCTTTCTTTCTTTCCGTCTTTTACTTGTTTCAGTCATTTGACTGCGGCCATGCTGGAGCACTGCCTTTAGTCGAGCAAATCGACCCCGGACTTATTCTTTGTAAGCCCAGTACTTATTCTATCGGTCTCTTTTGCTGAACCACTAAGTGACGGCGACGTAAACATACCAGCATCGGTTGTCAAGCAATGCTAGGGGAACAAACACAGACACACATACACATACACACACACATATGTATATATATATACGACGGGCTTCTTTCAGTTTCCGTCTACCAAATCCACTCACGAGGCATTGGTCGGCTCGGGGCTATAGCAGAAGACACTTGCCCAAGATGCCACACAGTGGGACTGAACCTGGAACCATGTGGTTGGTAAACAATCTACTTACCACACAGCCGCTCCTGAATATATATGTATATATATATATACGACAGGCTTCTTTCAGTTTCTGTCTACCAAATCCACTCACGAGGCATTGGTCGGCTCGAGGCTATAGCAGAAGACACTTGCCCAACATTCCACGCAGTGGGACTGAACCCGGAACCATGTGGTTGGTAAACAATCTACTTACCACACAGCCGCTCCTGAATATATATGTATATATATACGACAGGCTTCTTTCAGTTTCCGTCAACCAAATCCACTCACGAGGCATTGGTCGGCTCGAGGCTATAGCAGAAGACACTTGCCCAAGATGCCACGCAGTGGGACTGAACCCGGAACCATGTGGTTGGTAAACAATCTACTTACCACACAGCCGCTCCTGAATATATATGTATATATATACGACAGGCTTCTTTCAGTTTCTGTCTACCAAATCCACTGACGAGGCATTGGTCGGCTCGAGGCTATAGCAGAAGACACTTGCCCAAGATGCCACGCAGTGGGAATGAACCCGGAACCATGTGGTTGGTAAACAATCTACTTACCACACAGCCGCTCCTGAATATATATGTATATATATACGACAGGCTTCTTTCAGTTTCCGTCTACCAAATCTGCACACAAGGCATTGGTCGGCTTGAGGCTATAGCAGAAGACACTTGCCCAAGATGCCACGCAGTGGGAATGAACCTGGAACCATGTGGTTGGCAAGCAAGCTACTTACCACACAGCCGCTCCTGAATATATATGTATATATATACGACAGGCTTCTTTCAGTTTCCGTCTACCAAATCTGCACACAAGGCATTGGTCGGCTCGGGGCTATAGCAGAAGACACCTGCCCAAGATGCCACGCAGTGGGAATGAACCTGGAACCATGTGGTTGGCAAGCAAGCTACTTACCACACAGCCACTCCTGCGCCTATATATATACATATACACGACAGGCTTCTTTCAGTTTCCGTCTACCAAATCCACTCACGAGGCATTGGTTGGTCCGGGACTATAGCAGAAGACACTTGCCCAAGATGCCATGCAGTGGGAATGAACCCGGAACCATGTGGTTGGTTAGCAAGCGCCTTACCACACAGCCACTCCTGTGCCTATATATATACACATACACGACAGGCTTCTTTCAGTTTCCGTCTACCAAATCCACTCACGAGGCATTGGTCGGTCCGGGACTATAGCAGAAGACACTTGCCCAAGATGCCATGCAGTGGGAATGAACCCGGAACCATGTGGTTGGTTAGCAAGCGCCTTACCACACAGCCACTCCTGTGCCTATATATATACATATACACGACAGGCTTCTTTCAGTTTCCGTCTACCAAATCCACTCACGAGGCATTGGTCGGTCCGGGACTATAGCAGAAGACACTTGCCCAAGATGCCATGCAGTGGGAATGAACCCGGAACCATGTGGTTGGTTAGCAAGCGCCTTACCACACAGCCACTCCTGTGCCTATATATATATATACATATATACGACAGGCTTCTTTCAGTTTCCGTCTACCAAATCCACTCACGAGGCATTGGTCGGTCCGGGACTATAGCAGAAGACACTTGCCCAAGATGCCATGCAGTGGGACTGAACCCGGAACCATGTGGTTGGTTAGCAAGCGCCTTACCACACAGCCACTCCTGCGCCTATGGAAATCTCTTACGAAAAGTGATAGAGGAGCAGTCATCGTTAAATCATTGGGTGTGCATGCAAGAAAGATAATGACCGGAATGGAGATGTGGCGTCTGGAAGGGACCAGAAGCTGGCTGACATGACATCAAGTAAAGAAGTGACAGGTTGAAGACGGCCTTGTCCTTACGGGGTCTGGGACGTGGTCAAGTTATGTGCTAGAAACAGTTGTAGAGCAGAATATATGGATCTTTTCAGTTTGACCAGCAGTTTTACCACACAGCCACTCCAGATGCAGGAGTGGCTGTGTGGTAAGTAGCTTGTATACCAACCACATGGTTCCGGGTTCAGTCCCACTGCGTGGCATCTTGGGCAAGTATCTTCTGCTATAGCCGTTGGCCGACCAATGCCTTGTGAGTGGATTTGGTAGACGGAAACTGAAAGAAGCCTGTCGTATATATATACATATATATTCAGGAGCGGCTGTGTGGTAAGTAGATTGTTTACCAACCACATGGTTCTGGGTTCAGTCCCACTGCGTGGCACCTTGGGCAAGTGTCTTCTGCTATAGCCCCGAGCCGACCAATGCCTCGTGAGTGGATTTGGTAGACGGAAACTGAAAGAAGCCTGTTGTATATATGTATATATATATATGTATGTGTGTGGATATGTTTGTGTGTGTGTTTGTCCCCCTAGCATTGCTTGACAACCGATGCTGGTGTGTTTACGTCCCCGTCACTTAGCAGTTCAGCAAAAGAAACCGATAGAATAAGTACTGGGCTTACAAAAGAATAAGTCCCGGGGTCGATTCTTGACAACCGATGCTGATGTGTTTATGTCCCCGTTACTTAGCAGTTCAGCAAAAGAGACCGATAGAATAAGTACTGGGCTTACAAAGAATAAGTCCCGGGGTCGAGTTGCTCAACTAAAGGCGGTGCTCCAGCATGGCCGCAGTCAAATGACTGAAACAAGTAAAAGAGTAAAAGAGAGTATCTGCTAATTTCTGATATTTTAGTTTTTTTTTGTCTCAGTTAAAAGACATTTCACTTCATGAAGTGACTACACCATGTAGCTGTACAAAACCATTTTCCTCCATGAATCAGTGACTTTGAAGTCTTTTGCTGAGCTCTTTGTTGGCTTTTGCCCACAAAAGTGCACAAATGCGTATTTTATTTCCTGAAACAATGAATCCATTTTGACGCTGCTCACGGACCAAGTCTGCTACATGCTTCCCTAGAATCGGCCAGTGTGCAGTACCTCCTCTCATGGTACATTTTGTCCTGCGTATACTCCTTAATAAATCTTTTATTATAAATATTAATTATATCTATATTTTTTGTTATTTATGTATTGTTTTATGTCTATCACTGTTTGAGTTGCTTAATCGTGGTTTTATCTCTAATTTAATTTATATTTTTATTTTTATATTTATACTCTCTTTTACTTGTTTCAGTCATTTGACTGCGGCCATGCTGGAGCACCACCTTTTAGTCGAGCAAATCGACCCTGGGACTTATTCTTTGTAAGCCCAGTACTTATTCTATAGGTCTCTTTTGCCGAACTGCTAAGTTTGCTCTTTTTACTTGTTTCAGTCACTTGACTGCAGCCATGCTGGAGCACCGCCTTTAGTCGAGCAAATCGACTCCGGAACTTATTCTTTGTAAGCCCAGTACTTATTCTATCGGTCTCTTTTGCCGAACCGCTAAGTGACGGGGATGTAAACACACCAGCATCGGTTGTCAAGCAATGCTAGGGGGACAAACACACACATACATATATATATACACATATATACGACGGGCTTCTTTCAGTTTCTGTCTACCAAATCCACTCACAAGGCATTGGTCGGCCCGGGGCTATAGCAGAAGACACTTGCCCAAGATGTAAATATTTTTCATACTTACATTAAATTCTCTGAAGAGGCCGTGAGACATTCTTGTTAATGTCTCATTTATACCTGCTTTATATGGCTAATAGGTTAAATGGGACATACCTGTCTTCACGGCCGAAACAGCTGTCAGCTACGATGTAATTGTATTTTCTATTTCTATTTCTATGTCTAGTTATATTTGTAATATATTATGTATAATGTCATTGCTGTTGTGTAATGGTTTAATAAAGTATTGATTGGGTATTATCTGATGGTTGATGATTGATTTAGGTATGTTTCTCCATTTTCTCATTTTGTATATATATATATATATGGCGATTTTTTTTCCTCTGTCTTCCTTTCTCTAGATCTTTCCTTATCCTATGTTTTCGATGAAGAGCTCCGCTCGAAACGTTAAACCCTCCTTCTTTCCTGAGCGTTCAATAATACTATATTTGTTCCATGTCCTCGCGTTGTTGTGTTTTTTTGTGCTTTCTTGTTTGGATTAACTATATATATATATATATATATACCTTTGAAACACCCATTGAGTCGAACCAGGGGCAGCCGATGAAGGGGAATATTCCTTGTATTGTTTGTCTTGTACTCTATTTTTTCGTTGTTAAAAAAAGTCCGCTTCCTTGTTTGTTTTTATATTTTCATTTCTCGTTGTGTTCTACGTTTATTTGTGGTGTCCTGTACTCATATATATATATATATATATATATATATATATATGCATGTATATATACATATAGATGTAGGTATGTACATATATGTATGTATGTATGCATATGTTTTATTTATTAAATTGTGTATATATATGTATATTAGAAGAAATGAGGTACTCAGAAATTCGGATGGTTTTATATTTACAGATATTTATTTGTATATTACATGTTTTTATTCATCATATAACTTATATATCATATATCATATATAAGCGCTTTTGTCCATTGTAGTGGAGTCGTCAAATTGAACTAAGTTCTTGCAGGAATTTGGACTCTTTTTATAGTGTTATTGAGTGTGTAGTGATGGGGAGAGATATAAGATAGTACCAGAGGGTGATGAATGGGGAGAAAGTGAGAGAGAGCACGTGTGTTTTTGTATCTGAAGGAGGTGTTAAAGAAAGAAGAAAAAATTTTTTGTTGATCTCTTTGCAGCTGGTCAGGTTGACAATAACAATCAACTGTTTACTCCAAGGGGGGAAAAATGTCACTTTTTAAAAAATTGTCTGGATTTCTTTTTTATAACATACAAATAAATATCTGTAAATATAAAACCATCTGAATTTCTGAGTACCTCATTTCTTCTAATATAAAATACCTGTACATCATCTCCGAACCTTCTAAATAATATATATATATATATATATATATATATATATATATATATATATATATATATATATTATATATATATATATATATATCAGTCAAAAAATCAATGGCAATTGTAGTTGTGATACCAGTGCCGGTGGCACATAAAAAGCACCATCCAAACATGGCTGTTGCCAGCACTAACTTGCCTGGCTTCCATGCCGGTGGCACGTAAAAAGCACCAACCAATCGTGGCCATTGCCAGCCCCGCCTGGCACATAAAAAGCACCCACTACCCTCACGGAGTAGTTGGCGTTAGCAAGAACATCCAGCTGTAGAAACACTGCCAGATCAGACTGGAGCCTGGTGTAGCCTCCTGGCTTCCCAGACCCCGGTCGAACTGTCCAACCCGTGCTAGCATGGAAAACGATGATGATGATGCGTGCCAGTGGCATGTAAAAGCACCCACTACACTCTCACAGTGGTTGGCATTAGGATGGGCATCCACCTGTAGAAACCCTGCCAGATCAGATTGAATTCTGGTTCGCCAGACCTCAGTCAAATCGTTCAACCCATGCTAGCATGGAAAGCGGACATTAAATGATGATGATGATGATATATATATATAGATATGTGTAAATGTTGGTATGTGTAAGCATATATATTTGTACAAAGGTATCTGTATATGTGTGCGTGTGTATATATATATATATGTATATATAATATTAGGGAGTAAATCCAAACTTACAGGGAAAAATTAGATTTAGGATTAAGAGATAAAACCACTATTCAGCAAATCAAACATTGAAAATCATAAGCCAATACGTAGAAATAAAATTAATAAAATATATAAAAAATATAAAATTAAAATATTGAAATTAAAAATTTAAAAAATTATTTAAATTAATAATTTAAACTTATAAATCTTAAATATATATATTTTATTATTTATTTATTTAAAAATTTTTTTAAAATTATATAACTATCAAAAAGTATAAAAATTTAATACAGATAAAGAGTAAATATTTTAATTTGGAATTTTATATTTTATGTTTTTTATATATTTTATTAATTAATTTTATTTCTATGTATTGGCTTATGATTTTCACTGTTTGATTTGCCGAATAGTGGTTTTATCTCTAATTTAATAATATATATATATAGGCGCAGGTATGGCTGTGTGGTAAGTAGCTTGCTTACCAACCACATGGTTCCGGGTTCAGTCCCATTGTGTGGCACCTTGGGCAAGTGTCTTCTACTATAGCCTCGGGCCGACCAATGCCTTGTGAGTGGATTTGGTAGACGGAAACTGAAAGAAGCCCGTCGTATATATGTATATATGTGTGCGTATGTGTTTGTCCCCCTAGCATTGCTTGACAACCGATGCTGGTGTGTTTACGTCCCCGTCACTTAGTGGTTCGGCAAAAGAGACCGATAGAATAAGTACTGGGCTTACAAAGAATAAGTCCCGGGGTTGATTTGCTCGACTAAAGGCGGTGCTCCAGCATGGCCGCATTCAAATGACTGAAACAAGTAAAAGAGTAAAAAGAGTATATATATATATATATATATGCACACATAAGCGATTGTTAGGTGGGTGTATTTACACGTATTTTAGGTGAATTAGCTATGTACATATGTGTGTTTAATTAGATGTGAAGGTGTATATGACATTGCATATTTGGATGCACATATATTTGTACAAATATATATTCATACACAATTCCTTATTGTGTGTATGCGTATGTAGGTGTCTTATGTCTCTGCGCGTGTAACTTTATATACTAGTGTATATCATTATCATCATCATTTAGCATCCGCTTTCCATGCTAGCATGGGTTGGACGGTTCGACCGGGGATCTGGGAAGCCAGAAGGCTGCACCAGGCTCCAGTCTTATCTGGCAGTGTTTCTACAGCTGGATGCCCTTCCTAACGCCAACCACTCCGTAAGTGTAGTGGGTGCTTTTTACGTGCCACCTGCACAGATGCCAGGTGAGGCTGGCAATGGCTACGGTCGGATTGGTGCATTTTATGTGCCACCGGCACGGAAGCCAGTCGAGGCGGCACTGGCTTCGGCCACGATTCGGTTGGTGCTTTTTACGTGCTACCAACACAGCTGGCAAACGGGCACGATCGGATGGTGCTTTTTACATGCCACTGGCACGGAGGCCAGACGAGGCTGGCAAACGGCCACAATCGGATTGTGTTTGTTACGTGCCACCAGCACAGAAGCCAGGCGAGTCTGGCAACGGCCACGAACGGATGAGGCCTTTTTTTACGTGCCACCGGCACAAGGCCAGTCGGGGCGGTTCTGGCAACGGCCACATTCAGATGGTTCTCTTACATACCACCGGCACTGGTATCACAGCTGCAATTTCCATTGATGTTGATCGATTTCAAGTAGTTATTTTGTCTGCTTGCTAATCCTCCTTAAGGCTATTTTTGTCTTCAAGGAACCGATACAGGTTGGCACCTGTGGCTTCACAACTCATTTCAACAGCTGAGTGAACAGGAGCAACATGAAATAAAGTGCCTTGCAGTGGAGGCGCAATGGCCCAGTGGTTAGGGCAGTGGACTCCGGTCATAAGATCGCGGTTTCGATTCCCAGACCGGGCGTTGTGAGTGTTTATTGAGCGAAAACACCTAAAGCTCCACGAGGCTCCGGCAGGGGATGGTGGTGATCCCTGCTGTACTCTTTCTCTCACTATTACTTCCCGTTTCTGTTGTACCTGTATTTCAAAGGGCCGGCCTTGTCACTCTCTGTGTCACGCTGAATATCCCCGAGAACTATGTTAAGGGTGCACGTGTCTGTGGAGTGCTCAGCCACTTACACGTTAATTTCACGAGCAGGCTGTTCCGTTGATTTGGATCAACCGGAACCCTCATCGTCGTAACCGACGGAGTGCTTCCATCCAAAGTGCCTTGCTCAAGAACATAACACGCAGCTCAGTCCAGGATTTGAGCTCACAACCTCGATCGTAAGGTCGAAGCTGTAATCACTGAGCCATGCGCCTCTCACACGGACACACATATCTTATTGACATCTTTATCATTTCAGAAACAAAGTAAATTGTATTTACAAACCTTAGTTTCATCCTATTGCCAGTTATAAGACATAAGTAGTCCCACTGCGTGGCATCTTGGGCAGGTGTCTTCTGCTATAGCCCCGGGCCGACCAATACCATGTGAGTGGATTTGGTAGACAGAAACTGAAAGAAGCCTGTCGTTGATATGTATATATATATATATATATATATATATATATTGCCTGCTCGCTTAGCCAGCGGGGTGGCGTTATTCGAAGGTTAAAACAATGCGAACGCATTGTGACCAGAGATGTGTAACAACATCTGATGGTCTGGTCGGTCACGTGATATATATATGTATGAGTCTGTGTGTATGTTTGTCCCCCTAGCATCGCTTGACAAACGATGCTGGTGTGTTTACGTCCCCGTCACTTAGCGGTTTGGCAAAAGAATAAGTCCCGTGGTCGATTTGCTCGCTTAAAGGCAGTGCTCCAGCATGGCCGCAGTCAAAATGACTGAAACAAGTAAAATAGAGAAAGAGATACCTTCCCCTATTTACTTCCTTCATTTTCTCTCACCTTGTCTCGTCTCCTACCCACCCACACATTCTAGCAGCCGTTTTAACGAGAGCAGGTACTACTCACTCATCTGGCAAAATCAGGTTGAGTCACCTGGATTTATGTTCTGTTTTCTGAGAAGTTCTAATTGCTAATTCTTACCTTTATTCACCTGATTGAAATGGTTGTCTTGCAGGATGTAGCACTTTTGTTCATCAGTAAAGAACATGTTTGAAACAGCTATAGTGAACCACAGACCGTCCGTGTTATTAATTACTCTTCACCATACTCAGAACATTCTTTTGGTTTATTTGCTTCTGAAGTCTACAGTGGAATACGGATGTATGCATAATTTAACCCTTTAGTATTCAAACCGGCCATAATATTTAATCTGTTTTATGTTCAAACTGACCAGATCCAGGCTCTCACACCTACCCTACAATGTTATTCTACATTAAGTAATTACACCATCAAGATCTTGAAGATATGAGATAATGCATGATTAATTCAAATCAATGTGAATCAATAAGCACTATGTTTGATAGAATAATCAGAACACTAAAGGGTTAAAGGACAAATCCGTAAATAATTTAGTAAGTATATATATGTCAGTGTACGCTGTGGGTACATAGGTGGGCTATCCACAACTCTACATTGATGTTTTACTATTTAAACGAGGTAGGAGCATGAAGGTTAAAGGATGAAGATGATGATGAAAACACAAGACCAAATCAATGTCACTTAAATCTTTTATTCATTATTCTCTCACAAATTCTTAAAAACTCCAGCACAATCCTCTTCAAAAATCAAAGTTCTCACTGTGCTGATATATTTATGATACTGAAGTTGATATTCATGAAAGTGAATTTCAATACATTAAGCTTGAAGAGGAATAAACCTTTTCTGGTAGAAGACGAAAAACTCATAATTGTTGATATATTGTAATAAATTTTGATGTTGATATATTTACACTTGTGTATGAATACTCAAATGTCTACTTAAGCGACCTTTTTGAGGGAATGATTTACCACAGATACCACAATGATATGGCTTCTCTCCTGTATGAACACGTTTGTGAATAGTCAACTGACTATTTCTAAAGTATGATTTACCACAGACATCACAAGGATATGGCTTCTCGCCTGTATGTGTATATTTGTGTTTAGTTAAGTCATTAGAAAAAGAGAATGATTTACCACAGGTATCACAATGGTGTGGTTTCGCACCTGTATGTGTACGTAAGTGTCTAGTGAAGGTACACCTGTTAGAGAATGATTTACTACAGATATCACAATGATATGGCTTTTCTCCTGTATGTGTAAGTTTGTGGCGAGTCAAGTCATTACGTTTAGAGAATGATTTACCACAGATATCGCAATGGTATGGCTTCTCTCCTGTATGAATATATTTGTGTCTAGATAATTGACTACTGTTAGAGAATGATTTATCACAGATATCACAATGACAGGGCTTCTCTCCCGTATGTGTACGGATGTGCTTAGTCAAGGCATCACTTAGAGAGAAGGATTTACCACAGATATCACAATGATAGGGCTTCTCTCCTGTATGTGTACGTTTGTGTATAATCAAGGCACCACTTCGAGAGAATGATTTACCACAAATATCACAGAATGGCGTCTCGCCTGTATGTGTAAGCTTGTGTATAGTCAACGAATAATTTTGAGCATATGATCTACCACAAATATCACAATGATACGCCTTCTCGCCTGTATGTGTAAGTTTGTGTTTCATCAAATGACCACTCTGGGAGAATGATTTATCACAAATGTCACAATCATATGGCCTCTCGCCCGTATGTGTAAGTTTGTGTTTAGTCAAGGTACCAGTTAGAGAGAAAGATTTCCCACAGATATCACAATGATAGGGCCTCTCTCCCGTATGTGTACGGATGTGCTTAGTTAAGTAAGTACTACGAGAGAATGATTTATCACAGATATCACAATGAAATGGCTTTTCTCCTGTATGTGTATGCTTGTGTTTCGTCAAGTTACTCTTTTCAGAGAATGATTTACCACAGATATCACATGGATATGGCTTCTCCTCTGTATGAGTATGTTCATCTATAATCAAGACATCACTATCAGAGAATGATACACTGCAGGTATTAGAGTGATATGGTTTCTCACCTGTATCAGGGTTATTTGCTTCAGTTAAAGGATTCATCATGAGAGGATAATTTGTCATAAATATCACAATGATAGTGTTTATTTCATTTCTATGAGAGTGTTTCTGTTCTGTTTTGTCACTATTTTTAGGGAATAATTTAATGCCGTTTCTTTCAGCTGAGATCTTGCTTAATATCTAAATCAGGAGGTGACAATTGTCTACCCCCTTGTAAAGTTATCCAAGCTTAATTAACCTGGAAAACAATCATCTCCTCTATATTCCAGACAGCAAAGACTTCAAATTGTTGCTGTTAATTCCATCGTCCAGAAGAAATATTTTGCTGTTGTTTTTCACAGATTTCCTTTATAAGACGAGTTTGATGTATTGATGAATGCTCCTTATAAATATATCATCTTCCTTTGGTTGATGGGAGCTGATAAAATATCAGAGGCACATCTGAATGAAGTAATTTCTTTCATATCAACAGGATGTAATATTCTGAAATAGAAAAAAAAAGAAGCAGTGAGATAAAGAGAATCATTAAACGACATAGTAATTCAACATTGCAAATATTCTTTTCTACTCAAGCCCCAAGCCCATAATTTATGGGGAGGGGCCAGGCAATTAGATTGACCCCAGTATATAAATGGTAACAATTTATTGACCTCAAAAGGATGAAACACAAAGTCGGCCTTGGGGAAATCTGAACTCAAGGTATAAAGACAGACGAACTACCGCTAAGGATTTTGCCCAACATTGCAAATATTACAACATCGGCACTGTCATACATTTAATGTTCATGTTTCTAGGGGTCAGAATCCATTGAGGCATGGAAAGATTTACTGCCTGACTGCATCTTGTGCCAGTGGCACATAATAAGTAGATATTTATAAGTTCAGCAACAATTTAGATTCAAATGAATATGGTACTTAATTTAGATGCACCAGAATTTAGTATGGTGTTATCCATAAAAACTTGCAGGGTGATTATAATCAAAAATGAGCAACAAGAATGACTAAATCTAATCTAGTTTTAAAATTAACCCTTTCGTTACCCACCTGGCTGAAATCGGCTCTGGCTCTGAGTACAAATATCTTGTTTTCATAAGTTCTGAATTAAAATCTTCCACCAAACCTTAGTCACAATTTATGTTCCTAACACCAGCTTAATGATAACTAAGTTATTTTACGAAATTCTTTGTTATATTTAAAGTAATTGAAAGAAACACAGAGCATCTCAAAATAAATACAGTAACGAAAGGGTTAATAAAGCTATCCCCCAATTATAAAATTCTATGTCTTCTCATAATAATATTTGATATTCCCCCCCCCACACTCTTTGTAAAGGAGGTAAATGACCTTTTGACATTGACCTAGTTTCTTCTCACCATATGGCTATAGCAGTAATTGGAATTTTGTTAGTGGCAACTTGAATTCCTTTTATGGTATTCTGAAACCATCCTTATCCTATTTCCTACAACTAACTTGAATTCGTTTTATGGTATTCTGAAAACCCCTCTTACCCTCACTCATACAACTAATTAAACACAACCATAGTTTAGTCAGTTATCGGCTGGACTTCACAATCTAATTCTACATCTTTATCTGTATAACTACCTTCTCTAAAATGTTACTACTTGATTTGAAAGCTTTTGTATAATTGGAAAACCTATATAATTGGCTGATGAGCACTCAGCATCTTAAATCTGCTGTAATACTTACAACTTTTAATAAAATGTTGTAGTATGAAACAATTGTACCAAATTACCGGAGTCATTCTTGTTACTCATTTTTTATTATAATCACCCCGCAAATTTTTATGGGTAACACCATACAAAATTCTGGTGCATCTAAATTAAGTACCATATTCATTCAAATCTAAATTGTTGCTGAACTTACACACACACACACATAAATATATATATATATATATATATATATATATATAATCACGTGACCGACCAGTCCATCAGATGTAGTTACACATTGCTGGTCACAATGCGTTCGCATTGTTTTAGCCTTCGAATGACGCCACCCCGCTGGCTAAGCGAGCAGGCCAACAGAAGAAAGAGTGTTGAAAGAGTATAGCAGGGATCACCACCCCCTGCTGGAGCCTCGTGGAGCTTTAGGTGTTTTCGCTCAATAAACACTCACAACGCCCGGTCTGGGAATCGAAACAGCGAGTCTGCTGCCCTAACCACTGGGCCATTGCGCCTCCATATATATATATATATATATATATATATATATATATATATATATATATATATATATATATATTATATATATATATAATATATTATATATATATATATATGTATGTATGTATGTGTGTGTGTGTGTTGTGTGTGTGTGTGTGTGTGTGTGTGTGTGTTGTGTGTGTGTGTGTGTGTGTGTGTGTGTGTACGTATATAAGGGTAAAAAATTAAGGAGTGTATTCATTATATAAATATTTTGAAGATGAGAGATAAGGATGTTAGGGGACGGACGAGGCAGAAAACATTAAAACATGATACACAATAAAACCTTAGGGCCACACGAAGATAACAATTAATAATAATAATGTCCCTTTATCACCCACAAGGGGCTAAACATAGAGGGGACAAACAAGGACAGACATAGGTATTAAGTCGATTATATCGACCCTAGTGCGTAACTGGTACTTAATTTATCGACCCCGAAAGGATGAAAGGTAAAGTCGACCTCGGCGGAATTTGAACCCAGAATGTAACGGCTGACGAAATACGGCTACGCATTCCGTCCGGCATGCTAACGTTTATGCCAGCTTGCAATAATAATAATAACAATAATTTGGAAGCACTCCGTCGGTTACGACGACGAGGGTTCCGGTTGATCCGAATCAACGGAACAGCCTGCTTGTGAAATTAACGTGTAAGTGGCTGAGCACTCCACAGACACGTGTACCCTTAACGTAGTTCTCGGGGATATTCAGCGTAACACAGAGAGTGACAAGGCCGGCCCTTTGAAATACAGGTACAACAGAAACAGGAAGTAAGAGTGAGAGAAAGTTGTGGTGAAAGAGTACAGCAGGGATCACCACCATCCCCTGCCGGAGCCTCGTGGAGCTTTAGGTGTTTTCGCTCAATAAACACTCACAACGCCCGGTCTGGGAATCGACACCGCGATCCTGTGACCACGAGTCCGCTGCCCTAGCCACTGAGCCATTGCGCCTCCAATAACAATAATAATACATATACAACAAAAAATGCCACAGGGCTGAAAACAAGACAAACATGGTTAACGCGAAAGAGAAATGAAAACTGTCCCAAAGGACTATAGACATCGGAAGAATAGAGCAAAAAGCACAGGATATCGTAACCAGTCTCTCATTTTCCTATGTTGCAGTTCTGAGGTCGATTTATTCAGCTGAGAGTTCTCGAAAGCGGAGCTCCAGCATGGACGATGTCTAATGACCGAAACAAATAAAAGGTATTAGATTTGTTTCGCTTACTCTGGATGCCCAAGCCTATTTTTCTATCTTTCTGTGGATTGTCTTAGTTTTTATAATCAATTTCACAGATATAAAGACCCCCTTCGGTCATGAATGACCATGGGATTGTACCTAGAAAGTTACCCTCCCAGGCACAAGTCCGAGCAATTTTGTTTATGGAAGACCAGCAGTCGCCCATGCATACCAGCCTCCCCTCTCCACGCCACCAGTGTTACAGCTTGGCACCTGTGACGTCGCAACTCATTTCTACAGCTGAGTGAACTGGAGTAAAGTGAAATAAAGTGCCTTGCTCAAGAACACAACACGCAGCCCGGTCCGGGATTCGAGCTCACAACCTCACGATCGTAAGCTCGACGCGCTAACCACTGAGCCATGCGCCTTCACAGATAAATGTACCTAAAACTGAAGATCGCCTAGTTTATTATGTCACAGATCTTAGGATAAAAGCCATGTGGTGACTGCTACTAACAGCATACTAAACGAGCAGGTGAGGATGAACTAATTAAATCCTATAAAATGTTTTAGCCCGAAGGCCGCGGCCATGCTGGGGCACCACCGCTGGATTTCTGAATTTCTTTAAAAGAGACAGCAAAAGATTTCCATGTCAACTAACCGTTTTATCATTGCCATATAAGGAACAGAACAATATATACGAATGTGGAATTCTTCAATCGGACTCCTCACATTCTACTAATTAATTACGCTGTTTTATTCTCACTTAACCAATTAATTTCAGTTCTATCACATGTAACAGTCGGTCATTGTATTTTATAAACAACAAATCAACATTTCAGCTTCAAAGTTATTAATTAAGTCGAAGAAATATATTTTCCTAATTTTGTTACGTTTTCGCTTCGAAAAATAATTACTGTAACATCGCGAGTTCACATAATTCTATCATTTAC
>NC_043023.1:13288138-13340638 GCF_006345805.1 Octopus sinensis
ATTCTATAGTTTGTAAGATATTTGGGTCTTTTCGGTTTGACCGGCAGTTTTTAAAAAATAATTTCCACGTAACTAACACTTTTAAAACTTCGTATACTGGTAGAATGTGTTTATAAGACATCTTTTTCTCTCTTGGCTTTATTGAGAAAATTCTATAGTTTGTAAGATATTTTGGTCTTTTCGGTTTGACCGCAGTTTTTTAAAAAAATATTTCCACGTAACTAAACACTTTAAAACTTCGTATACTGGTAGAATGTGTTTATAAAACATCTTTTTCTCTTGGCTTTATTGAGAAAATTCTATAGTTTGTAAGATATTTGGGTCTTTTCGGTTTGACCGGCAGTTTTTAAAAAATAATTTCCACGTAACTAAACACTTTAAAACTCGTATACTGGTAGAATGTGTTTATAAGACATCTTTTTCTCTTGGCTTTATTGAGAAAATTCTATAGTTTGTAAGATATTTGGGTCTTTTCGGTTTGACCGGCAGTTTTTAAAAATAATTTCCACGTAACTAAACACTTTAAAACTTCGTATACTGGTAGAATGTGTTTATAAAACATCTTTTTTCTCTTGGCTTTATTGAGAAAATTCTATAGTTTGTAAGATATTTGGGTCTTTTCGGTTTGACCGGCAGTTTTTAAAAAATAATTTCCACGTAACTAAACACTTTAAAACTTCGTATACTGGTAGAATGTGTTTATAAGACATCTTTTTCTCTTGGCTTATTGAGAAAATTCTATAGTTTGTAAGATATTTGGGTCTTTTCGGTTTGACCGGCAGTTTTTAAAAATAATTTCCACGTAACTAAACACTTTAAAACTTCGTATACTGGTAGAATGTGTTTATAAGACATCTTTTTCTCTTGGCTTTATTGAGAAAATTCTATAGTTTGTAAGATATTTGGGTCTTTTCGGTTTGACCGGCAGTTTTTAAAAAATAATTTCCACGTAACTAAACACTTTAAAACTTCGTATACTGGTAGAATGTGTTTATAAGACATCTTTTTCTCTTGGCTTTATTGAGAAAATTCTATAGTTTGTAAGATATTTTGGTCTTTTCGGTTTGACCGGCAGTTTTTAAAAATAATTTCCACGTAACTAAACACTTTAAAACTTCGTATACTGGTAGAATGTGTTTATAAGACATCTTTTTCTCTTGGCTTTATTGAGAAAATTCTATAGTTTGTAAGATATTTGGGTCTTTTCGGTTTGACCGGCAGTTTTTAAAAAATAATTTCCACGTAACTAAACACTTTAAAACTTCGTATACTGGTAGAATGTGTTTATAAAACATCTTTTTCTCTTGGCTTTATTGGAAAAATTCTATAGTTTGTAAGATATTTGGGTCTTTTCGGTTTGACCGGCAGTTTTTTTAAAATAATTTCCACGTAACTAAACACTTTTAAACTTCGTATACTGGTAGAATGTGTTTATAAAACATCTTTTTCTCTCTTGGCTTTATTGAGAAAATTCTATAGTTTGTAAGATATTTGGGTCTTTTCGGTTTGACCGGCAGTTTTAAAAAATAATTTCCACGTAACTAAACACTTTTAAACTTCGTATACTGGTAGAATGTGTTTATAAAACATCTTTTTCTCTTGGCTTTATGAGAAAATTCTATAGTTTGTAAGATATTTGGGTCTTTTCGGTTTGACCGGCAGTTTTTAAAAAAATTTCCACGTAACTAAACACTTAAAACTTCGTATACTGGTAGAATGTGTTATAAGACATCTTTTTCTCTTGGCTTTATTGAGAAAATTCTATAGTTTGTAAGATATTTGGGTCTTTTCGGTTTGACCGGCAGTTTTTAAAAATAATTTCCACGTAACTAAACACTTTAAACTTCGTATACTGGTAGAATGTGTTTATAAGACATCTTTTTCTCTTGGCTTTATTGAGAAAATTCTATAGTTTGTAAGATATTTGGGTCTTTTCGGTTTGACCGGCAGTTTTTAAAAAATAATTTCCACGTAACTAAACACTTTAAAACTTCGTATACTGGTAGAATGTGTTATAAAACATCTTTTTCTCTTGGCTTTATTGGAAAAATTCTATAGTTTGTAAGATATTTGGGTCTTTTCGGTTTGACCGGCAGTTTTTAAAAAAATATTTCCACGTAACTAAACACTTTAAAACTTCGTATACTGGTAGAATGTGTTTATAAGACATCTTTTTCTCTTGGCTTTATTGAGAAAATTCTATAGTTTGTAAGATATTTGGGTCTTTTCGGTTTGACCGGCAGTTTTTTAAAAAATAATTTCCACGTAACTAAACACTTTAAAACTTCGTATACTGGTAGAATGTGTTTATAAGACATCTTTTTCTCTTGGCTTTATTGAGAAAATTCTATAGTTTGTAAGATATTTGGGTCTTTTCGGTTTGACCGGCAGTTTTTAAAAAATAATTTCCACGTAACTAAACACTTTAAAACTTCGTATACTGGTAGAATGTGTTTATAAGACATCTTTTTCTCTGGCTTTATTGAGAAAATTCTATAGTTTGTAAGATATTTGGGTCTTTTCGGTTTGACCGGCAGTTTTTAAAAAAATTTCCACGTAACTAAACACTTTAAAACTTCGTATACTGGTAGAATGTGTTTATAAGACATCTTTTTCTCTGGCTTTATTGAGAAAATTCTATAGTTTGTAAGATATTGGGTCTTTTCGGTTTGACCGGCAGTTTTTAAAAAATAATTTCCACGTAACTAAACACTTTAAAACTTCGTATACTGGTAGAATGTGTTTATAAGACATCTTTTTCTCTTGGCTTTATTGAGAAAATTCTATAGTTTGTAAGATATTTGGGTCTTTTCGGTTTGACCGGCAGTTTTTAAAAAAATTTCCACGTAACTAAACACTTTAAAACTTCGTATACTGGTAGAATGTGTTTATAAGACATCTTTTTCTCTTGGCTTTATTGAGAAAATTCTATAGTTTGTAAGATATTTGGGTCTTTTCGGTTTGACCGGCAGTTTTTAAAAAATAATTTCCACGTACTAAACACTTTAAAACTTCGTATACTGGTAGAATGTGTTTATAAAACATCTTTTTCTCTTGGCTTTATTGGAAAAATTCTATAGTTTGTAAGATATTTGGGTCTTTTCGGTTTGACCGGCAGTTTTTTTAAAATAATTTCCACGTAACTAAACACTTTAAACTTCGTATACTGGTAGAATGTGTTTATAAAACATCTTCTTCTCTTGGCTTTATTGAGAAAATTCTATAGTTTGTAAGATATTGGGTCTTTTCGGTTTGACCGGCAGTTTTTAAAAATAATTTCCACGTAACTAAACACTTTTAAACTTCGTATACTGGTAGAATGTGTTTATAAAACATCTTTTTCTCTTGGCTTTATTGAGAAAATTCTATAGTTTGTAAGATTTTGGGTCTTTTCGGTTTGACCGGCAGTTTTTAAAAAATAATTTCCACGTAACTAAACACTTTAAAACTTCGTATACTGGTAGAATGTGTTTATAAGACATCTTTTTCTCTTGGCTTTATTGAAAAATTCTATAGTTTGTAAGTTATTTGGGTCTTTTCGGTT
The DNA here is from genome assembly GCF_006345805.1 of Octopus sinensis. NCBI lineage: Eukaryota > Metazoa > Mollusca > Cephalopoda > Octopoda > Octopodidae > Octopus > Octopus sinensis. The sequence goes on from NC_043023.1 coordinate 13,291,683, forward strand.
TGACCGGCAGTTTTTTAAAAAATAATTTCCACGTAACTAAACACTTTAAAACTTCGTATACTGGTAGAATGTGTTTATAAGACATCTTTTTCTCTTGGCTTTATTGAGAAAATTCTATAGTTTGTAAGATATTTTGGTCTTTTCGGTTTGACCGGCAGTTTTTAAAAAATAATTTCCACGTAACTAAACACTTTAAAACTTCGTATACTGGTAGAATGTGTTTATAAGACATCTTTTTCTCTTGGCTTTATTGAGAAAATTCTATAGTTTGTAAGATATTTGGGTCTTTTCGGTTTGACCGGCAGTTTTTAAAAAATAATTCCACGTAACTAAACACTTTAAAACTTCGTATACTGGTAGAATGTGTTATAAGACATCTTTTTCTCTTGGCTTTATTGAGAAAATTCTATAGTTTGTAAGATATTTGGGTCTTTTCGGTTTGACCGGCAGTTTTTTAAAAATAATTTCCACGTAACTAAACACTTTAAACTTCGTATACTGGTAGAATGTGTTTATAAAACATCTTTTTCTCTTGGCTTTATTGAGAAAATTCTATAGTTTGTAAGATATTTGGGTCTTTTCGGTTTGACCGGCAGTTTTTAAAAAAATTTCCACGTAACTAAACACTTTAAAACTTCGTATACTGGTAGAATGTGTTTATAAGACATCTTTTTCTCTCTTGGCTTTATTGAGAAAATTCTATAGTTTGTAAGATATTTGGGTCTTTTCGGTTTGACCGGCAGTTTTTTAAAAATAATTTCCACGTAACTAAACACTTTAAAACTTCGTATACTGGTAGAATGTGTTTATAAAACATCTTTTTTCTCTTGGCTTTATTGAGAAAATTCTATAGTTTGTAAGATATTTGGGTCTTTTCGGTTTGACCGGCAGTTTTTTAAAAAAAATTTCCACGTAACTAAACACTTTAAAACTTCGTATACTGGTAGAATGTGTTTATAAGACATCTTTTTCTCTTGGCTTTATTGAGAAAATTCTATAGTTTGTAAGATATTTGGGTCTTTTCGGTTTGACCGGCAGTTTTTAAAAATAATTTCCACGTAACTAAACACTTTAAAACTTCGTATACTGGTAGAATGTTTATAAGACATCTTTTTCTCTTGGCTTTATTGAGAAAATTCTATAGTTTGTAAGATATTTGGGTCTTTTCGGTTTGACCGGCAGTTTTTAAAAAATAATTTCCACGTAACTAAACACTTTAAAACTTCGTATACTGGTAGAATGTGTTTATAAAACATCTTTTTCTCTTGGCTTTATTGAGAAAATTCTATAGTTTGTAAGATATTTTGGTCTTTTCGGTTTGACCGGCAGTTTTTAAAAAATAATTTCCACGTAACTAAACACTTTAAAACTTCGTATACTGGTAGAATGTGTTTATAAGACATCTTTTTCTCTTGGCTTTATTGAGAAAATTCTATAGTTTGTAAGATATTTGGGTCTTTTCGGTTTGACCGGCAGTTTTTAAAAAATAATTTCCACGTAACTAAACACTTTAAAACTTCGTATACTGGTAGAATGTGTTTATAAAACATCTTTTTCTCTTGGCTTTATTGAGAAAATTCTATAGTTTGTAAGATATTTGGGTCTTTTCGGTTTGACCGGCAGTTTTTTAAAAAATAATTTCCACGTAACTAAACACTTTTAAACTTCGTATACTGGTAGAATGTGTTTATAAGACATCTTTTTCTCTTGGCTTTATTGAGAAAATTCTATAGTTTGTAAGATATTTGGGTCTTTTCGGTTTGACCGGCAGTTTTTTAAAAAATAATTTCCACGTAACTAAACACTTTAAAACTTCGTATACTGGTAGAATGTGTTTATAGACATCTTTTTCTCTTGGCTTTATTGAGAAAATTCTATAGTTTGTAAGATATTTGGGTCTTTTCGGTTTGACCGGCAGTTTTTAAAAAATAATTTCCACGTAACTAAACACTTTAAACTTCGTATACTGGTAGAATGTGTTTATAAAACATCTTCTTCTCTTGGCTTTATTGAGAAAATTCTATAGTTTGTAAGATATTTGGGTCTTTTCGGTTTGACCGGCAGTTTTTAAAAATAATTTCCACGTAACTAAACACTTTTTAAACTTCGTATACTGGTAGAATGTGTTTATAAAACATCTTTTTCTCTTGGCTTTATTGAGAAAATTCTATAGTTTGTAAGATATTTGGGTCTTTTCGGTTTGACCGGCAGTTTTTAAAAAATAATTTCCACGTAACTAAACACTTTAAAACTTCGTATACTGGTAGAATGTGTTTATAAGACATCTTTTTCTCTTGGCTTTATTGAGAAAATTCTATAGTTTGTAAGATATTTGGGTCTTTTCGGTTTGACCGGCAGTTTTTAAAAAATAATTTCCACGTAACTAAACACTTTAAAACTTCGTATACTGGTAGAATGTGTTTATAAGACATCTTTTTCTCTTGGCTTTATTGAGAAAATTCTATAGTTTGTAAGATATTTGGGTCTTTTCGGTTTGACCGGCAGTTTTTAAAAAATAATTTCCACGTAACTAAACACTTTAAAACTTCGTATACTGGTAGAATGTGTTTATAAAACATCTTTTTCTCTTGGCTTTATTGGAAAAATTCTATAGTTTGTAAGATATTTGGGTCTTTTCGGTTTGACCGGCAGTTTTTAAAAATAATTTCCACGTAACTAAACACTTTAAAACTTCGTATACTGGTAGAATGTGTTTATAAGACATCTTTTTCTCTTGGCTTTATTGAGAAAATTCTATAGTTTGTAAGATATTTGGGTCTTTTCGGTTTGACCGGCAGTTTTTTAAAATAATTTCCACGTAACTAAACACTTTAAAACTTCGTATACTGGTAGAATGTGTTTATAAAACATCTTCTTCTCTTGGCTTTATTGAGAAAATTCTATAGTTTGTAAGATATTTGGGTCTTTTCGGTTTGACCGGCAGTTTTTAAAAATAATTTCCACGTAACTAAACACTTTTTAAACTTCGTATACTGGTAGAATGTGTTTATAAAACATCTTTTTCTCTTGGCTTTATTGAGAAAATTCTATAGTTTGTAAGATATTTGGGTCTTTTCGGTTTGACCGGCAGTTTTTTTAAAATAATTTCCACGTAACTAAACACTTTTAAAACTTCGTATACTGGTAGAATGTGTTTATAAAACATCTTTTTCTCTTGGCTTTATTGAGAAAATTCTATAGTTTGTAAGATATTTGGGTCTTTTCGGTTTGACCGGCAGTTTTTTAAAAAATAATTTCCACGTAACTAAACACTTTTAAACTTCGTATACTGGTAGAATGTGTTTATAAAACATCTTTTTCTCTTGGCTTTATTGGAAAAATTCTATAGTTTGTAAGATATTTGGGTCTTTTCGGTTTGACCGGCAGTTTTTTTAAAAATAATTTCCACGTAACTAAACACTTTTAAACTTCGTATACTGGTAGAATGTGTTTATAAAACATCTTCTTCTCTTGGCTTTATTGAGAAAATTCTATAGTTTGTAAGATATTTGGGTCTTTTCGGTTTGACCGGCAGTTTTTAAAAAATAATTTCCACGTAACTAAACACTTTAAAACTTCGTATACTGGTAGAATGTGTTTATAAAACATCTTTTTCTCTTGGCTTTATTGAGAAAATTCTATAGTTTGTAAGATATTTGGGTCTTTTCGGTTTGACCGGCAGTTTTTAAAAATAATTTCCACGTAACTAAACACTTTAAAACTTCGTATACTGGTAGAATGTGTTTATAAAACATCTTTTTCTCTTGGCTTTATTGAGAAAATTCTATAGTTTGTAAGATATTTGGGTCTTTTCGGTTTGACCGGCAGTTTTTAAAAAATAATTTCCACGTAACTAAACACTTTTAAAACTTCGTATACTGGTAGAATGTGTTTATAAAACATCTTTTTTCTCTTGCTTTATTGAGAAAATTCTATAGTTTGTAAGATATTTGGGTCTTTTCGGTTTGACCGGCAGTTTTTTAAAAAATAATTTCCACGTAACTAAAACTTTAAAACTTCGTATACTGGTAGAATGTGTTTATAAAACATCTTTTTCTCTTGGCTTTATTGGAAAAATTCTATAGTTTGTAAGATATTTGGGTCTTTTCGGTTGACCGGCAGTTTTTTTAAAAATAATTTCCACGTAACTAAACACTTTTAAACTTCGTATACTGGTAGAATGTGTTTATAAAACATCTTCTTCTCTTGGCTTTATTGAGAAAATTGTATAGTTTGTAAGATATTTGGGTCTTTTCGGTTTGACCGGCAGTTTTTAAAAATAATTTCCACGTAACTAAACACTTTTAAACTTCGTATACTGGTAGAATGTGTTTATAAAACATCTTTTTCTCTTGGCTTTATTGAGAAAATTCTATAGTTTGTAAGATATTTGGGTCTTTTCGGTTTGACCGGCAGTTTTTTAAAAAATAATTTCCACGTAACTAAACACTTTAAAACTTCGTATACTGGTAGAATGTGTTTATAAAACATCTTTTTCTCTTGGCTTTATTGAGAAAATTCTATAGTTTGTAAGATATTTGGGTCTTTTCGGTTTGACCGGCAGTTTTTTAAAAAATAATTTCCACGTAACTAAACACTTTAAAACTTCGTATACTGGTAGAATGTGTTTATAAAACATCTTTTTCTCTTGGCTTTATTGGAAAAATTCTATAGTTTGTAAGATATTTGGGTCTTTTCGGTTTGACCGGCAGTTTTTTTTAAAATAATTTCCACGTAACTAAACACTTTTAAACTTCGTATACTGGTAGAATGTGTTTATAAAACATCTTCTTCTCTTGGCTTTATTGAGAAACTTCTATAGTTTGTAAGATATTTTGGTCTTTTCGGTTTGACCGGCAGTTTTTTAAAATAATTTCCACGTAACTAAACACTTTTTAAACTTCGTATACTGGTAGAATGTGTTTATAAAACATCTTTTTCTCTTGGCTTTATTGAGAAAATTCTATAGTTTGTAAGATATTTGGGTCTTTTCGGTTTGACCGGCAGTTTTTTAAAATAATTTCCACGTAACTAAACACTTTTAAACTTCGTATACTGGTAGAATGTGTTTATAAAACATCTTTTTCTCTTGGCTTTATTGAGAAAATTCTATAGTTTGTAAGATATTTGTTGGTCCTTTTCGTCAATTTCTGCAATTTCAACCAATCAATGACGTCTATTGAGGTAAAAAAAAACATTCTGTGCCGTATGAAAATGTCCCTCGTTTAAGAAACAGATTGGGTTTATTTACATTTGTGAAGAAAAAAATATACCTATTTCTTTACTACCCACAAGGGGCTAAACACAGACAAACGGATTAAGTCGATTACATCAACCCCTGTGCGTAACTAGTACTTAATTAATCGACCCCGAAAGGATGAAAGGCAAAGTCGACCTCGGCGGAATTTGAACTCAGAACGTAACGGTAGACGAAATACCTATTTCTATTTCTTTATTACCCACAAGGGGCTAAACACAGAGGGGACAAACAAAGACAGACATAGGTATTAAGTCGATTACATCGACCTGAGTGCATAACTGGTACTTAATTTATCGACCCCGAAAGGATGAAAGGCAAAGTCGACCTCGGCGGAATTTGAACTCAGAACGTAACGCAGACGAAATACCGCTAAGCATTTCGCCCGGCGTGCTAACGTTTCTGCCAGCTCGCCGCCTTCTTAAAGGGATTAAGTCGATTACATCGACCCCAGTGCGAAACTGGTACTTTATTTATCGACCCCGAGGCAGAGTCGACCTCGGCGGAATTTGAACTCAGAACGTAACAGCAGACGAAATACGGCTACGCATTTCACCCGGCGTGCTCACGTTTCTGCCAGCTCGCACCGTTCCCCCCACCTCTAACCCTAAAACAGATTGAAATGCAATAGATCGATTCTAGGGTCATAATTATGGGTGACAATTTCATTTGACACCGCTAGAAAAAACTGCCGTTCAAACCGAAAAGATCCGAATGGAGGACTATGAAACGGAATAAAGAAGCAGTCACCTATTTCTTTACTACCCACAAGGGGCTAAAATAGAGAAGCAGTCACCGTTAGATCAGTGGGTGCGCATGCAAAAGGGATAGTGACCGGAAGGAGAAGCAGTCACGCCAGGAAGGGACCGGAAGCTGGATGACATGACGTCAAGTAAGGAAGCTACAGGTTGTAGAAGGTCTTGGTCCTTATGGGGTCTGGGACGTGGTCAATTTATGAGCTGGAAACGGTTGTAGAGCGGAATATATGAGTACACATTGTGAAGATTATATTGTGAAAAACTGAAAAAACTTCAAGAAAACCACTTGAACGAATCCAGCCATTCCGCCTGTGTTTAATGAAATAATTAATTAAGGTGCTTAATTAGCGGTCGCTGACTCGCAGTTTGTATCTGAACAGGGTAAGTTGACAAAGATTGACTTTAAGGCTGTAATAGTGTTGATAATACTACTAATAATAAGGTAAATAATAGAATTATGTGAACCTCTCGATGTTACATTAATTATTTTTCGAAGCGGGAACCTGACAACAATTAAGAAAATATATTTACTCGTCTTAATTAATAACTTCCAAGCTGAAATTTTGGTCGGTCGTTTATGAAAACTGATGATCGACTTTTATATGTGATATAAAGTAAATTAGTTGGTAAAATGAGAGTAATGTGGTATAATTAATTAGTAAAATGAGAAGAAACCGATTGAAGAATACCACATTAATTAACGTTGTCCCGTTGTTAATGAGGTATTGATAAAACGGTAAGTTGAGAAAGATTTACTTTAAGGCTGTAATGATAATAATAATAAGGTAAATAATTGAATTATGTGAACCTCTCGATGTTAGAGTAATTATTTTTCGAAGCGAAAACAGAATAGCATTAGGAAAATATATTTTCTCGTCTTAATTAATAAATTCTAAACTTAAATATTGATATATTGTTTATGGGAACTTATATGATTGCCTGTTACGTGTGATATAAAGGAAATTAATTGGTATAATGAGAGTATAGCGCCGTAATTAATTAGTAAAATGAAACCGATTGAAGAATACCACATTAATTAATGTTATCCTTGTCCTGTTGTTTATGAAATACTGATAAAACTATAAGTTGATGATTTACTTTAAGGTTATATTAATATTTGTAATGATGATGATGGTTTCAAATTTTGGCCGGGGACCAGCATTATTTGAGGCGAGGGGGAAGTCGATTACAGGTAACCCAATTTTCTGTTGCTTCCTATTTCAACGATGTTGAAAGGATGATGGACAAATTCGACCTCGTTGGCTTTTGAACTTGCATATCTAAGATGGGCATTTTTGGATTATGTGAGTCCTTCGTAGTTACAGTAATTATGTAGAAGTTAGGTACTATTTAAGAAGAGTGGTCCCGGTGCGCGCAGTCGCGTACTTGCGCATCTGCGCTAGCTAGTCGTGACTAGTCGATCCTACAACGATTACCTAGCAAAGTAAATAAAACACAAAATAAATAATTGGATCTTTTCCTTTTGAACGGCAGTTTGTAACATAATTTCTAGGTAACTAAAAAATTTTAAACTTCGTATTCTGGTAAAATGTGTTTATAAAACATCTTTTTATCTTGGCTTTATTGAGAAAATTATGTTACAAACTGCTGTTCAAAAGGAAAAGATTCCGTTTTTGTACACGCGTAACAATTAAATTAATTTAACAATTAAGAAAAAAAAATTTAGGGTTAGGGTTAGGTTGAGGGTTAGTGACAGGATGTTGTCTCAGTTTTAGACGCAGTAAATGATTTTAGTTGAATGGAGGTAATCGATTGGTTAAAATTGCCAAAATGCTCGGATTTTCAGACGAAATATCTTACAAACTATAGAATTTTCTCAATAAAACCAAGAGAAAATGATGTTTTATAAACACATTCTACCAGTATACGAAGTTTAAAAGTTTTTCTTAATTGTATATATGTATATATATATATATATATATATATATATATATATATATATATTATATATATATATATATATATATATATAGGCGCAGGAGTGGCTGTGTGGTAAGTAGCTTGCTTACGAACCACATGGTTCCGGGTTCAGTCCCACTGCGTGGCACCTTGGGTAAGTGACTTCTACTATAGCCTCGGGCTGAACAAAGCCTTGTGAGTGGATTTGATAGACGGAAACTAAAAGAAGCCCGTCGTATATATGTATATATATATATGTGTGTGTTTGTCCCCCTAGCATTGCTTGGCAACCGATGCTGGTGTGTTTATGTCCCCGTCACTTAGCAGTTCGACAAAAGAGACCGATAGAATAAGTACTGGGCTTACAAAAGAATAAGTCCTGGGGTCGATTTGCTCGACTAAAGGTGGTGCTCCAGCATGGCCGCAGTCATATGAATGAAACAAGTAAAAGGAAGAGAGTAAAGACTAAGCCACACCATGGGAAAGCAAAGAGTGGAAAGAGATAAATAATTAGACAAAGGTAGAAACATCATCATCATCATTTAGCGTCCGCTTTCCATGCTAGCATGGGTTGGACGGATCAACTGGGGTCTGGGAAGCCAGAAGGCTGCACCAGGCCCAGTCTGATCTGGTGGAGTTTCTACGGCTGGATGCCCTTCTTAACGCCAACCACTCCAAGAGTGTAGTGGGTGCTTTTTACGTGCCACCGGCACAGGGGCCAGGCAGGGCTGGCAAACGACCACAGTTGGATGGTGCTTTTTACATGCCACTGGCGAGGCTGCAACGGCCACCAGCATGGGGGCCAGATGAGGCTGGCAACGGCCACGTTCAGGTGGTTTGCTTACGTGCCACCGGCACTGGTATCGATTTCGATTTTGATTTCCATTTGCCTCAACAGGTCTTCACAAGTAGAGTTTTGTGTACCAAGAAGGAAAGGTTTGCATAAGCCAAGTGATTCCTTTATATACAGAATGCTGTAAAAGTTTCAATGCCTCAATGGATTCTGACCCCTGCAAACATAGACATTAAATGGATGACAGTGTTGATGTTGTAAGATTTGCAATGTTGAATTACTATGTCGTTTAATGATTCTCTTTATTTCACTGCTTCTGTTTTTCTATTTCAGAATATTACATCCTGTTGATATGAAAGAAATTACTTCATTCAGATGTGCCTCTGATATTTTATCAGCTCCCATCAACCAAAGGAAGATGATATATTTATAAGGAGCATTCATCAATACATCAAACTCATCTTATAAAGGAAATCTGTGAAAAACAACAGCAAAATATTTCTTCTGGACGATGGAATTAACAGCAACAATTTGAAGTCTTTGCTGTCTGGAATATAGAGGAGATTATTGTTTTACAGGTTAATTAAGCTTCGATAACTTTACAAAGGGTTAGACGATTGTCACCTCTTGATTTAGATATTAAGCAAAATCACAGATGAAAGAAGCATAGCATTAAATTATTCTCTGAAAATATTAACTGAACAGAACACAAACTCATTCATAGAAATGGAGAAGACGCATTCATTGTGATACGCATGATAAATTATTCTCTCAAAATGCATCATTTAACTAAACCAATAAACCCTGATGCAGGAGAGAAGCCATATCATTGTGACATTTGTGGTAAATCATTCTCTCAAAGTAGTCCCTTGACTAGGCACAAACGTACACATACAGGAGACAAACCCTATCATTGTGATATCTGTGGTAAATCATTTTCTGAAAATAATACTTTAACTATTCACAAACGTATTCATACAGGAGAGAAGCCATTTTCTTGTGATATCTGTGGTAAATCATTCTCTCACAGTAGTAACTTAATTGGCCACAAACGTACACATACAGGAGAGAAACCATATCATTGTGATATCTGTGGGAAATCATTCTCTGAAAGGAGTGACTTGACTAGACACAGACGTACACATACAGGAGAGAAACCATATCATTGTGATATTTGTGGTAAATCATTCACTCAAAGTGGTTCCTTGACTGTACACAAACGTGTTCATACAGGAGAAAAGCCATATGATTGTGATATCTGTGGTAAATCATTCTCTGATTATAGTTACATAACTGATCACAAACGTATTCATACAGGAGAGAAGCCATATCATTGTGATATCTGTGGCAAATCATTCTATCGTAATAGACAATTGGTTAATCACAAACGTACACATACAGGTGAGAAGCCATATCAGTGTGATATCTGTCGTAAATCATTCTCTCAAAGTGGGGACTTGAATAAACACAAACTTACACATACAGGAGAAAAGCCATATCATTGCGATATCTGTGGTAAAACATTTTCTGAAAAGAGTAACTTGACTAGACACAAACGTACACATACAGGAGAGAAACCATATCATTGTGATATTTGTGGTAAATCATTCTCTGAAAGTGGTTCATTAGCCAAGCACAAACGTATTCATACAGGAGAGAAACCACATCACTGTGATATCTGTGGGAAATCATTCTCTCACGGTAGTGATTTAACCAAGCACAAGCGGGTTCATACAGGAGAGAAGCCATATCATTGTGATATTTGTGGTAAATCATTCTCAGCAAGTAGCAATTTAACTTGTCACATACGTATTCATACTGGGGAAAAACCATATTTTTGTGGTATTTGTGGTAAATCATTTTCTAAAAATAGTGGTTTAACTAGTCACAAACGTGTTCATACAGAAGAGGCGCCATACCTCTGTGATGTCTTTGGTTAAGTTAAGTTAATTTTTTGGCTCAAAAAGCGAAAAGCAAGGCCATGTAGGGGGACATGGAATTATGTACAGGGTGGTGTTCATGCAAAGAGTTCAGGCCATTTCTGGTCAAGAGAGACCTTGAACCGAGCGGTTGTTGGCATTTTCACTATCTCGTCCGGCAGCTTATTCCACAGATCCGCAACCCGGACGGAGAAAGCCCCTCTATAGAGAATTAAGGTCGAGCGTCTTACCACACAGCCACCCCTATGCCTATATTTATATTTAGAAGGTCATTTGTTATAGTCATTTACCATCAGTCTTGCATTTATAAAGCGCTTAGCTGTACAGGTTAGTTAAGTTAAGTTAATTTTTTGGCTCAAAAAGTGAAAAGCAAGGCCATGTATGGGGACATGGAATTATGTACAGGGAGGGTGTTTATGCAAGAGTTCAGGCCATTTCTGGTCAAGAGAGACCTTGAACCGAGCGGTTGTCGGCATCTTCACTATCTCGTCCAGCACCTTATTCCACGGATCCGCAACCCGGACAGAGAAAGCCCCTCTCCTTCGATTGAGATGAAATCATCACAGATAGAGCTTTATATATATATATATTCAATTCAATTCAATTTTATTGGCTCAAAAAGCAAAAGCAAGGCCATGTATGGGGACATGGAGTTATGTACAGGGAGGGTGTTCAAGCAAAGAGTTCAGGCCATTTCTGGTCAAGAGAGACCTTGAACCGAGCGGTTGTTGGCATTTTCACTATCTCGTCCGGCAGCTTATTCCACAGATCCGCAACCCGGACGGAGAAAGCCCCTCTATAGAGAATTAAGGTCGAGCGTCTTACCACACAGCCACCCCTATGCCTATATTTATATTTAGAAGGTCATTTGTTATAGTCATTTACCATCAGTCTTGCATTTATAAAGCGCTTAGCTGTACAGGTTAGTTAAGTTAAGTTAATTTTTTGGCTCAAAAAGTGAAAAGCAAGGCCATGTATGGGGACATGGAATTATGTACAGGGAGGGTGTTTATGCAAAGAGTTCAGGCCATTTCTGGTCAAGAGAGACCTTGAACCGAGCGGTTGTCGGCATCTTCACTATCTCGTCCGGCACCTTATTCCACGGATCCGCAACCCGGACAGAGAAAGCCCCTCTCCTTCGATTGAGATGAAATCATCACAGATAGAGCTTTATATATATATATATTCAATTCAATTCAATTTTATTGGCTCAAAAAGCAAAAGCAAGGCCATGTATGGGGACATGGAGTTATGTACAGGGAGGGTGTTCAAGCAAAGAGTTCAGGCCATTTCTGGTCAAGAGAGACTTTGAACCGAGCGGTCATCGGCATCTTCACTATGTCGTCCGGCAGCTTATCCAACGGATCCGCAACCCGGACGGAGAAAGCCCCTCTATAGAGAATAAAGGTCGAGCGTCTTACCACACAGCCACCCCTATGCCTATATTTATATTTAGAAGGTCATTTGTTATGATCATTTACCATCAGTCTTGCATTTATAAAGCACTTAGCTGTACAGGTTAGTTAAGTTAAGTTAAGTTAATTATTTGGCTCAAAAAGCAAAAACCAAGGCCATGTAGGGGGACATGGAATTATGTACAGGGTGGTGTTCATGCAAAGAGTTCAGGCCATTTCTGGTCAAGAGAGACCTTGAACCGAGCGGTCGTCGGCATCTTCACTATCTCGTCCGGCAGCTTATTTCACGGATCTGCAACCCGGACGGAGACAGCCCCTCTCCGATTGAGTTGAAGTCGTCGTAGATAGAGCTTTTCGGAGTGACCCCGCAGCCCACGCTCTCGAGTAGGAGTGAAGAACAGCTCTTTCGAGAGGTTACACTTTCCGCTTATGATGTTGTGAGCAAGAATGAGATCACCACGGCGTCATCGTTTTTCTGGAGAATAAAGGTCGAGCGTCTTCAGCCTTTCTTCATAAGATAAATGCTTGAGACCAAGAACCATGCGGGTAGCCAGCTTCTGGACTCTTTCGATATGATGTATGTCTTTGAGGAGATAAGGAGGTGGTAAATCATTCTCTGAACTGAGTGCTTCAGCTAAAGACATGTGGGCACATACAGGGGAGAAGCCATAACATTCCAACACATGTGGTAGTTTTCTTTTGAAGATGGTGTTTTAACTATTCCTGAACATGTTCATGCTAGCGAGAAACTATGTACTTAGGATATCTGTCATCATCATCATTGTTCGACCGTGGCCAAGACAATGGTATTTACCATGCTACGCCAGACTTCACAGTCCATCATGGCATTACGGAGGTCCTGTTGCTGGATGCCTGTATCCCTGGAGATTACATCAGGGTAGGAGAGAGTGCACCCTCTGGTATCACGACTGTGGTCGAGACAATGGAATTTACCATGCTACGCCAGACTTCATGGTCCATCATAGCATTACGGAGGTCCTGTTGCTGGATGCTTGTATCCCTGGAGATTACATCAGGGTAGGAGAGTGTGCGACCGTGGTCGAGACAATGGAATTTACCATGCTACGCCAGACTTCACGGTCCATCATAGCATTATGGAGGTCCTGTTGCTGGATGCCTGTATCCCTGGAGATTACATCAGGGTAGGAGAGTGTGCGACCGTGGTCGAGACAATGGAATTTACCATGCTACGCCAGACTTCACGGTCCATCATAGCAGGGTAGGAGAGTGTGCGCCCTCTGGTATCGCGACCGTGGTCAAGACAATAGAATCTACCATGTTACGCCAGACTTCACGGTCCATCATAGCATTACGGAGGTCCTGTTGCTGGATGCCTGTATCCCTGGAGATTACATCAGGGTAGGAGAGTGTGCACCCTCTGGTATCGCGACCGTGGTCGAGACAATGGAATCTACCATGCTACGTCAGACTTCACGGTCCATCATAGCATTACGGAGCGTCATTCAACCAAAATGCAAATATATGGGAAACTACCACCTGTATCATCTCTTGTGAAAGGTAGGAGAGTCCAGTTTGCTGGATATTGTTGTAGAGCTGAAAACGAGGTAATTTCTACTCTTCTCCTCTGGAAGCCATCTCACAAGGTTTTGGTCAGACCAAGACTATAGTGGAAGGCACACACTTCAGATGCCATGCAGTGGGATGGAACCCAGAACCATGCGGTTTGCAAAAAGATTTCTTATGACACAGACTACTTACATTATTCTAGTTTTGTTACAAGTACTGTAAATCTTCAAGTATAATCTGCATTTTTCCAAAAAAATTTAAAGGTCAAAATTGCTCGTGCGTACTATATATGAGGTTAAAAATGAAACATATTTTCTAAGCAATGTCCGAGTCTCTATTTGCTGTCCGGCAATATTTATTCAGATGCATTTTGTGATGTCGGGCGCGAAAATACCTTAAGCTAAACCTGAAAGCAATGAAGTCATAAAAGAATCATCCATAACTTGCAGTAAGCAACATTTATTAAAATAAAAGTATTCAGAACACAGAATAACAAGTAACAAAAACAATTTGCAAACATATTTACATTCCCATATAACAGTTAAGAACATCACCATTATTGTATTACACATGCGCGGAAGTGTTTGTTTGACTAAGTGCTGCTGGCTTAATTACGCACGACTCAAGTTAGAGAAGGGGTGCGTATTATACACAAGGTTTAGGTTTTTCAGAGGTACAGCCCCCTAAACTTGCAGTAAGCAACATTTATTAAAATAAATTCAGAACACAGAATAACATGTAACAAAAACAATTTGCAAACATTTACATTCCCATATAACAGTTAAGAACATCACCATTATTGTATTACGCATGCTTGGAAGTGTTTGTTCGACTGGGTGCTGCTGGCTTAATTACACACAAATTATGCAAAATAGTTTATCCTGCAGTTTTTATTGGTACTCAGGATGACATTGTTTAGAAAGATGAAATAAATGAAAGTGAATCTTCTAATGATGACGGAGATTTGCATTACAATGATGCTGACATGTTCACGGAGCAACAAACGGAACAGTTATTTGATGTTGAAAGTGATGTTGAATTTGAAGGATTTGAATAAATGTTTTTGCTTTTACTTTTGTAAAAAGGCAATTTACTTAATATTTATTTTTCACTGACATTATTACTGTTTTTCGTTATTTTCTGCAAACAAAATGCACAAAAAAGCTACACGTTTGCATTATGTTATATTTATAATAATAAAGGATGATACTGTATATATTTTTACAAACCAAGGATTTTATATAGACCTCGTTGACTCATGTTAGAGAAGGGGTGCGCATTATACACAAGGTTTAGGTTTTTCAGAGATACAGCCCCCTAAACTTGCAGTAAGCACCATTTATTAAACGTTATTACTGTTATTTCTTTATTTTCTGCAAACAAAATGCACAAAAAAGCTACACATTTGCATTATGTTATATATACAATAATAATAAAGGACGTTACCGTATACATTTTTACAAACCAAGGATTTTATATAGACCTCATTGACTCATGTTAGAGAAGGGGTGTGTATTATACACAAGGTTTAGGTTTTTCAGAGGGACAGCCCCCTAAAAATCTTTATTAAACGTTATTACTGTTTTTCTTTATTTTCTGCAAACAAAATGCACAAAATAGCTACGCGTTTTTACTCTTTTACATGTTTCAGTCATTTGACTGCGGCCATGCTGGAGCACCGCCTTTAGTCGAGCAAATCGACCCCGGGACTTATTCTTTGTAAGCCCAGTACTAATTCTATCAGTCTCTTTTGCCGAACCGCTAAGTGACGGGGATGTAAACACACCAGCATCGGTTGTCAAGCAATGCTAGGGGGACAAACACAGACACATAAACATACACACACATACATATATATATATATATATACATATATACGACAGGCTTCTTTCAGTTTCTGTCTACCAAATCCACTCACAAGGCATTGGTCGGCCCGGGGCTATAGCAGAAGACACTTGCCCAAGATGCCACGCAGTGGGACTGAACCCAGTACCATTTGGTTGGTTAGCAAGCTACTTACCACACAGCCACTCCTTCGCCTATTACTTACTTTAAATAACACTTGTCCTGGAAGAACTCGGGGATCTTTTCCTTTTGAACGGCAGTTTTCAACACAATTTCTAGTTAACTAAACACTTTAAAACTTCGTATACTGGTAGAATGTGTCAAAATAAGACATTTTTTTCTCTTGGCTTTCTTGAGAAAATTGTAATAATGTTTGTTTAATGTAGTTTAATTTTTCAAATTTTAACCAATCCTATGCTCTCTTTTGAGCTAAAATCATTTGCTGTGTCTAAAACTGAGACAACACCCTGTAACTAACCCTAAACCTCCCCCCTAACCCTAACCCTAAATTTTTTTTTCCTTAATTGTTACGCGTGTAAAAAAAACTAAAGCAATGAAATTAAATTAATTTAACAATTAAGAAAAAATAATTTAGGTTTAGGGTTAGTTACAGGATGTTGTCTCAGTTTTAGACGCAGCAAATGATTTCAGTTGAATGGAGGTAATCGATTGGTTAAAATTGCAAAAAATGCTCGGATTTTCAGACGAAATATCTTACAAACTAGAATTTTCTCAATAAAACCAAGAGAAAATGATGTTTTATTTTGACACATTCTACCAGTATACGAAGTTTAAAAGTGTTTAGTTACCTAGAAATTGTGTTGACATCTGCCGTTCAAAAGGAAAAGATCTGCACTCAGTTGGCTGAATGCTACACGAGGCAGTGTAAGCACAGCAGATCCTGGGACCTGGCTGAACGGGCTGATTGTTTACGTTTGCTGTGCTGTTAATTTAATATCATCTTACTATTACTCCAGCTTCCCAAATATGGGATCTTTACGGTTTGAACGGCAGATTTTTTCTAGCAGTGTCATATGAAATTGTCACCCATAATTATGACCCTACTGTCGATCTAGTTAGTTAGTTAATTTGGCTCAAAAGGAAATAGCAAGGCCATGGAGTTAAGTACAGGGTGGTGTTCATGTAAAGAGTTCAGGCCACTTGAGGTCAAGGGAGGCTTTGAACAAAGCGGTCGTCGGCATCTTCACCATCTCGTCTGGCAGCTTGTTCCACGGATCCGCAACCCGGATGGAGAAAGCTCCTGTCCTTCGATTGAGATGAAATCATCGCAGGTAGAGCTTTTCGGAATGACCCCCGCAGCCGACGCTCTGGAGCAGGAGTGAAGAACAGCTCTTTTAAGAGGTTACACTTTCCGCTTATGATGCTGTGGGCGAGAATGAGATCACCACGGCGGCGGCGTTTTTCAAGAGAATAAAGGTCGAGCGTCCTGAGCCTTTCTTCATAGGACAAATTTTTGAGACCATGAACCATGCGGGTAGCCAGCTTCTGGACTCTTTCGAGATGCTGTATGTCTTTGAGGAGATAAGGAGAAGAGGCTTGAATCCCGTACTCCAATATGGGTCTCACCAGCGTGACATAGAGTGGTAGGAATATGGCTGCTGTAAGCATTCCAAATGACCATCGAATCAAGAACAGAATTCCGTGTGCTTTGTTGGCAGCATGGACGCACTGGGCCGAAGGCGAAAAGGAGGAATCCACCAAGATACCCAGGTCCTTTACCTGATCGGTCCTCTCCAGCAGCAGACAACCCGGCTCGAAATCAAGTTGAGTTGCAGGAGGAGAGCCAACAGGCAGATGACAGCACTTTGACACGTTCAGACACAGGTCCCATTCGTTAGACCACTTCCAAATTTGGTGGAGGCATCGACGAAGATCCTCTATATCACCGCGGGGAGCGACCAATTTGATATCGTCGGCAAATAGAAGGGTGTGTTGCGTGAGGTCGTCGGGCAAGTCATTTATGAAGACTAAGAACAATAAGGGCCCAAGCACTGAACCTTGAGGCACGCCACTGCTCGCACTGGAGACGTCGGACCGCGAACCATTAACTTGGACTTGGAAGGAGTGATCTGAGAGGAAGGCACCAACCCAACGTACAATATCTGGATGGAAACTATATGCTTGAAGCTTGACAAGTAATAGGCGGTGGTTTACCGAGTCAAAAGCTTTGGCAAAGTCCAATAAAACGATGTCAACAGCATCACTATCATCGAGGATGCGCGTCACTAATTCTTCCATTACCAGTAAGTTGGTCAAGCATGATCTCTTCGGCACGAAGCCGTGTTGGGAATCAGAGATAGAGGCTGTGTTTTGGAGGTGGAGCATCATACTTTTCTTAAGGATGGTTTCGAACATCTTGCTGATTATTGATGTAAGGGAAACCGGTCGGTAGTTAAGCGGGTCTTCGCGGCTCCCTTTCTTGAAAATTGGGCAGATTATCGCTGTTCTCCAGTCCGCAGGTATAACACCCGTCGCCAATGACATATTGAATAGACGTGTTAAGGGCTCGCAGATGACCGGAGCCAACGCTTTGATAACCCATGGGTGTATGCCGTCAGGGCCATGACCCTTGTTGACATCGAGGCCTTGAATAACACGTTTGACTTCGTCCCGCGTGATGACTAATCTAGGCATTGGAGGTACCGATCTATCAAATGGAGGGTGTTCACGACCATCATCTTGTTTGAAAATAGTTGAAAAAGCCTCGGCAAATAATTGACTCTGTTGATAAGGGTCCTCAATCGATACGCCTGTTGAGTCTACCAACGTTGCAATCTGGTTGTTCAAGTGGGAATTCCGTTGGACATGGGCAAAGAAGGTTTTTGGATTGCTACTGGCATTGGCCGCGATTTTGTATTCATAACTGAAGCGTTCTTCCTTTTCAATTTTCACGGCTCGGTCTCGTTGAGTTTTGTACACCTCAAAAGCTGCAGTCGAATCCAGATTTTAGAATTCAGCCCAAGCAATATCTCTGAGTCGACGTTCTCGTTTAACCTTCTTCGTCACCCAGGGCTTGTGTTTCTTCTTATTGGGAAACCCAACGGGAACTGCCTGGTCAGTCAACCAGATTACATATGCTTTGAGGGATGACCATAGTTCGTCAACTGAGGACAACGTCATCAGGGATCGCCAGTCCAGAAGCGCGGAAGCCTCGGTTAGAATTTCAAGATTAATTGCAGAGAAGACTCTACGTGGCAGCGAAGTAGTCGTGGGCGTAGAAAAAGTTGTGTGCATGACGAACTTCAGGACCGCATGATCACTCTTGGCAAGAGGGGCGCACACAGATACGTCTGACACTGATCTTGGATAGCGGGAGAATACCAGATCCAGCATAGATGGCTGCTGCCCAGACCGATGCCTTGTCGGATATTCAACATGTTGCGATAGAAAACAATCTTCAGCCACGTCAAGAAGGGCCTGGCCGAACCGGGAAGATGTACAAATTGATGCGGGCCAATCGATCGTGGGAGCGTTGAAGTCTCCTAGTACCAAACAGTCATGCGGAGCTGAAACGAATCTTATCGCTTCGAGTAAATGAGCATCGTCCTGGGGGTCGGCAAGAGGCGGCCTGTAGACAGCTAACACGGGCAGGCAAAACTCGGATAGGCTCAGCTTGCAATAGACGGCATCGAATTTTGTTGTAGGTTGAGCATTAGTGGGTAGAATACCGCTGGACGGTTTGTGCTCAGATTTGACATACACAGCAACACCTCCACCTCGCCTTTTTTCTCTGTCACATCTGAAAAGGACGTAGCCCTGTAGGTGGATTTCTGAGTCCTTTACTTCTGGAGTCAGCCAAGTCTTGGTGATAGCTATCACATCAGGGGAGTCATGTATGGCCAGTGTAAATAGTTCGCTGAACTTTGGGAATAAGGAGCACGAGTTGGTATAGACGATGCTGAGCTGTGAAGTTTGAGGGGCGGGAGTTGGGGAACAAGCAGAATAAGGGGTATCAGAGATAGCATCGTTGACGGGGGTATCAACTTCACTTCGATTTGCCCTCACTTCACTTTCCCTGTCAGTACTACAGCATGCGACCAGAGGTAGGACTTGATTATTTGTCCATCTTGGATGCGTAAACCCTTCTCTACCATCTGTTTCCTCATCTTTAGTTCGGATATTAGGTTTCTCCGATCTATTGCATTTCAATCTGTTTTAGGGTTAAGGTTAGGGGGAAGAGCATCTTTTTTTCTTCACAAATGTAAATAAACCCAATCTGTTTCTTAAACGAGGGACATATTCATACGGCACAGAATTTTTTCACCTTAATAGACGTCATTGGTTGGTTGAAATTGAAGAAAAAAAACAACAACTGGATCTTTTCGGTTTGAACGGCATTTTTTCTAGCGGTGTCATATGAAATTGTCACCCATAATTATGACCCTAGTATCAATCTATTGCATTTCAATCTGTTTTGGGGTTAGGGGTGGAGTGAAGGGTATCGTTTTTTCCTTCAGAATGTTTTTACCTCAATAGATGTCATTGATTGGTTGAAATTGTCACCCATAATTATGACCCTAGTATCGATCTACTGCATTTCAATCTGTTTTAGGGTTAGGGGTGGAGGGAAGGGTATCGTTTTTTTCTTCAGAAATGTAAATAAACCCAATCTGTTTCTTAAACGAGGAACATATTCATACGGCACAGAATGTTTTTTACCTCAATAGATGTCATTGATTGGTTGAAATTGAAGAAAAAACAACAACGAATATCTTACAAACTATAGACTTTTCTCAATAAAGCCAAGAGAAAAAGATGTTTTATAAACACATTCTACCAGTATACGAAGTTTAAAAGTGGAAATTATTTTAAAAATCTGCCGGTCAAACCGAAAACATCCTACGTGTGTGTGTACTCTTTGTAAAAAGAATCTGGTGTAAATTTGAAAAAGGTGAAGTGGTTGACAGAATAGGACAAAGACAATCACTGGAACATAATTCAACCAGTCAGTAGAGCCATCTGTTGGAGATTTGAAGAAATACAATCAAATAAAGGGAAATAACTTGTACAACATTTCAACTTATGGCCATTTGAATTATTAATTAGTGTGATTAATTATCGACCACGGACTCGTTGCTTATTTGTGAATACGGTAAGTTGACAAAGATTTACTTTAAGGCTGTAATAGTGTTGATAATACTACTAATAATGAGGTAAATAATAGAATTCTGTGAACCTCTCGATGTTACAGTAATTATTTTTCGAAGCGGGAACCTGACAACAATTAAGAAAATATAATTTGCTCGTCTTAATTAATAATTTCCAAACTGGGTTAATATAGGGCGTAACAAATATCAGAAAATCAAAAAAAAAATGTGTGTAATAGGTGTAAAACAACTTCCTATGAACGAATATGAAAAAAAAAATTCGCGCACGCGAAAGGGGGGTGGGGGAGAGGCTTCGGAAAATTCACATCGGGAAGTTCCGAAAGCGTCTGAGGGGCTGACCCGGGCACCAAAACAAAAAAAAAATAGTGTAATATGTGTAAAACAACTTGCTCTAAACGAATATGAAAAAAAAAATGTGCTCTCGAGAAAGAGGGGTGGGGGAGAGGCCTCGGAATATTTATATCGGGAATTTCCGAAAGCGTCTGAACCGGGCACAAAAACAAAAACAAAAACAGCGTAATAGGTGTAAAACAACTTGCTCTAAACGACTATCATGAAAAAAATGCGCGCTCGCGAAAGGGGGGTGGGGGAGAGGCTTCGGAAATTTCACATCTTCAGTCCACGGCCTTTAAACTAAGAAAAAATAGTGTAATTGGTGTAAAACTACTTGTTCTAAACGAGTATCAAGAACACACACTCACACATGAATCATAAACTCCGTATTTCGCAAAAAAAAAAAATAAAGAGAAGAAATTCTGGAAAAAGTGAAGAAATGTTGGATCTCCGCCATGTGAATCAAAATACGTGTCAGAAACATCTTGAAATACTACAGAAATTATGTTACGAAAATGATAATGTATACATACCTCTTTGAGTGGTCCATCGATAATGATGATAAAGAAATGAGTTGGATTTGAACTCAGAATATTGACTAACACAACTACATACTACAAGACTCAAAATATTCAGCCAAGTCACCACCCTTTAACTAGCAATAATAATAACATCAATAACATAACAGCCAAAAGATTTATTTGTTCTGAAAATAACAATCATAGTAAATAAATATGTTCTTTAATATTCACATTCATGTGCACAGTTAAACACACTTACATACAAACAGTCACGCATGCATAATACAAAACGGAACACATAAATGAAGGATGCATTACTTAGTATATATTACATCTAGAGAATTTTGATTAATAAGTCAAATATGCAAATTATAAAGATAATTAATTGCTTTACTAAACAGTGTTGTAAAGGTGAAAAAATAAATTTGGGAAAAAAATACACGCCAAAACTAATTAATAAAGGATAATTAGGGAAGGATTGACACAAAATAATAATTTTTTCTGTCTCTTTTTTTCTGATAAATGCATCTTAATAAGTGAGAAGAATTGCATATATCTGAACTATTTCAAAGAAAAGCATAAATTTAATGTTTAAAATAGCTTTAACCAAGGAATGAGATCCAACATTTCTTCACTTTTTCCAGAATTTCTTCTCTTTATTTTTTTTTTTGCGAAATACGGAGTTTATGATTCATGTGTGAGTGTGTGTTCTTGATACTCGTTTAGAACAAGTAGTTTTACACCAATTACACTATTTTTTCTTAGTTTAAAGGCCGTGGACTGAAGATGTGAAATTTCCGGAGCCTCTCCCCCACCCCCCTTTCGCGAGCGCGCATTTTTTTCATGATAGTTGTTTTACACCTATTACGCTGTTTTTGTTTTTGTGCCCGGTTCAGACGCTTTCGGAAATTCCCGATATAAATATTCCGAGGCCTCTCCCCCACCCCTCTTTCGCGAGAGCGCATTTTTTTTTGTCATATTCGTTTAGAGCAAGTTGTTTTACACATATTACACTATTTTTTTTTTTGTTTTGGTGCCCGGGTCAGCCCCTCAGACGCTTTCGGAACTTCCCGATGTGAATTTTCCGAAGCCTCTCCCCCACCCCCCTTTCGCGTGCGCGAATTTTTTTTTTCATATTCGTTCATAGGAAGTTGTTTTACACCTATTACACACATTTTTTTTTTGATTTTCTGATATTTGTTACGCCCTATATTAACCCCAAACTGAAATGTCGATCTGTTGTTTAGGAAAACCTATGATTGACTGTTACATGTGTTATAAAGTAAATTAGTTGGTAAAAATGAAAGTACTACTAGCGAAGACTAGACCCGGTGCGCGCAGTCGCAAGTAGTCGATCCTACAACGACACGTATATACACATACACACGCACACACATATATATATATACATATACATATATATATATATAGGCGCAGGAGTGGCTGTGTGGTAAGTAGCTTGTTTACCAACCACATGGTTCCGGGTTCAGTCCCACTGCGTGGCACCTTGGGCAAGTGTCTTCTACTATAGCCTCGGGCCGACCAAAGCTTCGTGAGTGGATTTGGTAGACGGAAAATGAAAGAAGCCCGTCGTATATATGTATATATACATGTGTTTGTCCCCTAGCATTGCTTGACACCCGATGCTGGTGTGTTTATGTCCCCGTTACTTAACGGTTCAGCAAAAGAGACTGATAGAATAAGTACTGGGCTTACAAAAGAATAAGTCCCGGTGCTCCAGCATGGCTGCAGTCAAATGACTGAAACAAGTAAAAGAGTATATACCTGTATGATGTACCTGTATGATGGATGTTGTCCAAAAACTAAAAACTAGTAAAAGAATATATCACACATAAACACATATAATATCTATTTGTATCGGTGTATATACACACACACACACACACATGATTAAAAACAATAGAATTTGAAAACTAAAAGAATATATCACACACATTTTATTTGATTTGTGTAAAAAAATCATATACATTGTTCTAAGAAATAATTTACTCGTTTACTTGTTTCAGTCATTCTTTGTTTCAGTTATTCTTTGTAAGCCCAGTACTTATTCTATCGGTTTCTTTTGCCGAACTGCTAAGTGACGGGGACATAAACACACCAGCATCGGTTGTCAAGCAATGCTAGGGGGACAAACACACACACACGAACAAATGCACACACATATATATATATATACATATATATATATATACATAATATATATATATATATACATATATATATATATATATACATATATATATAATATATATATATACATATATACGACGGGCTTCTTTCAGTTTCCGTCTATCAAATCCACTCACAAGGCTTTGGTCGGCCCGAGGCTATAGTAGAAGACACTTGCCCAAGGTGCCACGCAGTGGGACTGAACCCGGAACCATGTTGTTTGTAAGCAAGCTACTTACCATACAGCCACTACTACGCCTATATATATATACATATATACGACGGGCTTCTTTCAGTTTCCGTCTACCAAATCCACTCACAAGGCTTTGGTCGGCCCGAGGCTATAGTAGAAGACACTTGCCCAAGGTGCCACGCAGTGGGACTGAACCCGGAACCATGTGGTTTGTAAGCAAGCTACTTACCACACAGCCACTCCTGCACCTATATACGACTGGCTTCTTTCAGTTTCCATCTACCAAATCCACTCACAAGGCTTTGGTCGGCCTGAGGCTATAGTAGAAGACACTTGCCCAAGGTGCCACGCAGTGGGACTGAACCCGGAACCATGTGGTTTGTAAGCAAGCTACTTACCACACATCCACTCCTATTACTTCCTTTAAAAAATTCTTTTATTTTATTCTGTAAAATCAACTCATTTGCGTACGCGCAAGTCGTTGCACGATCGACTACTTACGACTAGCCAGCGCGGACGTGCGACTGCGCATGTGCACGCACCGGGTCCAGTCTTCGCTAGTAGTACCATGAAAGTAATGTGGCATAATTAATTAGTAAAGTGAGAGGAAACCGATTGAAGAATACCACATGAATTCTGTCCTGTTGTTCACGAGATAAAGTGAAAAACGCCGACGCCGTGGTGATCTCATTCTCGCCCACAACATCATAAGCGGAAAGCGGAAAATTAATTAATATTAATAATATTTTTGAACAAAGTAAATAATTTATAAAACTTGGTTAATAATTTTTTTTACACAAACGCGAACGTATATAATTGTGAAACTTTTTTTTTTTTACAGACGTATATATTTGGTAAACTTAATGAATTAATTTCTTCTCATCATCATCATCGTTTAACGTCCGTTCTCCATGCCAGCATGGGTTGGACGGTTCGACCGGGGATCTGGGAAGCCAGAAGGCTGCACCAGACTCCAGTCTTATCTGGCAATGTTTCTACAGCTGGATGCCCTTCCTAACGCCAACCACTCCGAGAGTGTAGTGGGTGCTTTTTACATGCCAGGCGAGGCTGGCAACGGCCACGGTCGGATTGGTGCCAGTCGAGGCGGCTCTGGCATCGGCCACGATTCGGATAGTGCTTTTTACATACCACCAGTCCAGGGGTCCTGGCATTTGCCGGGTACCACACTTGCTCCAACATGTCTTCGCAAGCAAAGGGGGTTGGCATGGGTGCCTGTCGTGGGATGAGGTTCGATATCAACTTCGCTTGCCTCAACAGGTCTTTGTGTATAAATGTATAAATTTTTCGCACTAAATTCTTTCCGTAGAATTTATCAAAAAACGTGCAAAATTATTCCGTAGAATTTATCAAATTAAAAAACGCAAAATTAATATATTTTTTGAAATTGCAAATTATTTAGAATATAAAACAAATGAAGTTAAATTTTAAAAATAAATGTCATATACTTATACTCTGTAAGGTGCTGTGTTCACACTTCAATTTACTATTTTCTAGAAATGTTGCTTTTCTAATTGAAACAATTTTTCTCAATCTCCATTTAAAAGTCCATAATGCCTCTTGAGCCATATCAAAATGAACAACTTTGAATTTTCAAGAATTATTTAATTTATATAATTAATTCATTAATTTTATTCTGTAAAATAGTAATTAATTCATTTATCTGTAAATCCGCGAGGAAAGCGACTATGTAATTATTTTGTGTAAAATTGAAAATGTTATATATATACACACACACACACACACACACACACATATATATTTTTAGTGAAATCCAACACCTTTTTTTTTTAGGGGGGGGGTTAACGTGCATGCGCAAATTCTGCACTGTGCATGCTCAAGTCACCTCGTAGGATCTCGAGTATCGAGTACCTATGTCTGGCGCGCGAATTCGCGTGTGCGAAACCGGGACCACGACAATAGACAAGTACCCTGACAACAATTAAGAAAATATAATTTGCTCGTCTTAATTAATAATTTCCAAACTGAAATATCGATCTGTTGTTTAGGAAAACCTATGATTGACTGTTACATGTGTTATAAAGTAAATTAGTTGGTAAAAATGAAAGTACTACTAGCGAAGACTAGACCCGGTGCGCGCAGTCGCAAGTAGTCGATCCTACAACGACACGTATATACACATACACACGCACACACATATATATATACATATACATATATATATATAGGCGCAGGAGTGGCTGTGTGGTAAGTAGCTTGTTTACCAACCAAATGGTTCCGGGTTCAGTCCCACTGCGTGGCACCTTGGGCAAGTGTCTTCTACTATAGCCTCGGGCCGACCAAAGCTTCGTGAGTGGATTTGGTAGACGGAAAATGAAAGAAGCCCGTCGTATATATGTATATATATACATGTGTTTGTCCCCTAGCATTGCTTGACAACCGATGCTGGTGTGTTTATGTCCCCGTTACTTAACGGTTCAGCAAAAGAGACTGATAGAATAAGTACTGGGCTTACAAAAGAATAAGTCCCGGTGCTCCAGCATGGCTGCAGTCAAATGACTGAAACAAGTAAAAGAGTATATACCTGTATGATGTACCTGTATGATGGATGTTGTCCAAAAACTAAAAACTAGTAAAAGAATATATCACACATAAACACATATAATATCTATTTGTATCGGTGTATATACACACACACACACACATGATTAAAAACAATAGAATTTGAAAACTAAAAGAATATATCACACACATTTTATTTGATTTGTGTAAAAAAATCATATACATTGTTCTAAGAAATAATTTACTCGTTTACTTGTTTCAGTCATTCTTTGTTTCAGTTATTCTTTGTAAGCCCAGTACTTATTCTATCGGTTTCTTTTGCCGAACTGCTAAGTGACGGGGACATAAACACACCAGCATCGGTTGTCAAGCAATGCTAGGGGGACAAACACACACACATATATATATATATACATATACGACAGGCTTCTTTCAGTTTCTGTCTACCAAATCCACTCACAAGGCATTGGTCGGCCCGGGGCTATAGTAGAAGACACTTGCCCAAGGTGCCACGCAGTGGGACTGAACCCGGAACCATGTGGTTTGTAAGCAAGCTACTTACCACACAGCCACTCCTGCACCTATATACGACGGGCTTCTTTCAGTTTCCGTCTACCAAATCCACTTACAAGGCATTGGTCGGCCCGAGGCTATAGCAGAAGACACTTGCCCAAGGTGCCACGCAGTGGGACTGAACCCGGAACCATGTGGTTTGTAAGCAAGCTACTTGCCACACAGCCACTCCTATTACTTCCTTTAAAAAATTCTTTTATTTTATTCTGTAAAATCAACTCATTTGCGTACGCGCATGTCGTTGCATGATCGACTACTTACGACTAGCCAGCGCGGACGTGTGACTGCGCATGTGCACGCACCGGGTCCAGTCTTCGCTACTAGTACCATGAAAGTAATGTGGCATAATTAATTAGTAAAGTGAGAGGAAACCGATTGAAGAATACCACATGAATTCTGTCCTGTTCACGAGATAAAGTGAAAAACGCCGCCGCCATGGTGATCTCATTCTCGCCCACAACATCATAAGCGGAAAGTGTAACCTCTCGAAAGAGCTGTTCTTCACTCCTGCTCCAGAGCGTCGGCTGCGGGGTCATTCCGAAAAGCTCTACCTGCGACGATTTCATCTCAATCGAAGGAGAGGAGCTTTCTCCGTCCGGGTTGCGGATCCGTGGAACAAGCTGCCAGACGAGATGGTGAAGATGCCGACGACTGCTTTGTTCAAAGCCTCCCTGAACTCTTTACATGAACACCGCCCTGTACTTAACTCCATGTCCCCCTACATGGCCTTGCTATTTGCTTTTGAGCCAAATTAACTAACTAACTAACTAACTAAGATATTGATAAAACGGTTGACAAAGAATTAAAGGTTATATTAATAATTAATGATGATGATGATGGTTTCAAATTTTTGCCAGAACCAGCAATTTTTTATGCAAGCGGGAAGTCGATTATAGGGAATCCAGGGATCTTTTCGGTTTGAATGGCAGTTTTTAAAAATAATTTCCACTTAACTAAAAAATTTTAAACTTCGTATACTGGTAGAATGTGTTTATAAAACATCTTTTTCTCTTGGCTTTATTGAGAAAATTCTATAGTTTGTAAGATATTTGTTGTTTTTTTTCTTCAATTTCTGCAATTTCAACCAGTCAATGACGTCTATTGAGGTAAAAAAAAACATTCTGTGCCGTATGAATATGTCCCTCGTTTAAGAAACAGATTGGGTTCATTTACATTTGTGAAGAAAAAAAGATACCCTTCCCCCTAACCCTAAAACAGATTGAAATGTAATAGATCGATACTAGGGTCATAATTATGGGTGACAATTTCAACCAATCAATGACATCTATTGAGGTGAAAACATTCTGTGCCGTATGAATATGTTCCTCGTTTAAGAAACAGATTGGGTTTATTTACATTTGTGAAGAAAAAAAGATACTCTTCCCCCTAACCCTAAAACAGATTGAAATGTAATAGATCGATACTAGGGTCATAATTATGGGTGACAATTTCAACCAAACAATGACGTCTATTGAGGTGAAAACATTCTGTGCTGTATGAATATGTCCCTCGTTTAAGAAACAGATTGGGTTTATTTACATTTGTGAAGAAAAAAAGATACTCTTCCCCCTAACCCTAACCGTAAAACATTGAAATGCAATAGATCGATACTAGGGTCATAATTATGGGTGACAATTTCATATGACACTGCTAGAAAAAATGCCGTTCAAACCGAAAAGATCTGAACCCAGTATTTCTCGAATGGGAGGAAAGGCAAAGTCAAGCTCGGCCCTATTTGCCGAGGTCAACTTAGACGGCAACCAATCGATTTGAGTCTCCTTTGATTGTACTTGCTCTCACAGTGTGTCACTGATTGAAGCAAAATAAACAACACACCGACACACTCCTTTTCTTGGTTATTCTTATGCATAGCCATATTTCGTCTGTTGTTATGTTCTGAGTTCAAATTCCACCAAGGTCGACTTTGCCTTTCATCCTTTCGGGGTCGATAAATAAAGTACCAGTTTCACACTGGGATCGATGTAGCCGACTTAATCCCTTTGTCTGTTCTTGTTTGTCCCCTCTGTGTTTAGCCCCTTGTGGGTAGTAAAGAAATAGGTATTTCGTCTGTCTTTACGTTCTGAGTTCAAATTCCGCCGAGGTCGACTTTGCCTTTCATCCATTCGGGGTCGATAAATAAAGTACCAGTTTCACACAGGGGTCAATGTAATCGACTTAATCCCTTTGTCTGTCCTTGTTTGTCCCCTCTGTGTTTAGCCCCTTGTGGGTAGTAAAGAAATAGGTATTTCGTCTGTCTTT
Organism: Octopus sinensis; assembly: GCF_006345805.1. NCBI lineage: Eukaryota > Metazoa > Mollusca > Cephalopoda > Octopoda > Octopodidae > Octopus > Octopus sinensis. The sequence continues at coordinate 13,320,898 of NC_043023.1, forward strand.
ACGTTCTGAGTTCAAATTCCGCCGAGGTCAAATTTGCCTTTCATCCTTTCGGGGTCGATAAATAAAGTACCAGTTTCACACTGGGATCGATGTAGCCGACTTAATCCCTTTGTCTGTTCTTGTTTGTCTCCTCTATGTTTAGCCCCTTGTGGGCAGTAAAGAAATATATTCTTATGTATAGCTTAACAAAGTGGAGGTGCAATGGCCCAGTGGTAGGGCAGTGGACTCGCGGTCGTAGGATCGCAGTTTTGATTCCCAGACCGGGCGTTGTGAGAGTTTATTGAGCGAAAACACCTAAAGCTCCACGAGGCTCCGGCAGGGGGTGGTGGTGAACCCTGCTGTACTCTTTCACCACAACTTTCTTTCCTGTTTCTGTTGTACCTGTATTTCAAAGGGCCAGCCTTGTTACACTCTGTGTCATGCTGAATCTCCCCAAGAACTATGTTAAGGGTACACATGTCTGTGGAGTGCTCAGCCATTTGCACGTTAATTTCATGAACAAGCTGGGACCCTCATCATCGTAACTGATGGAGTGCTCATCTTGTGAAGGTGCAATGGCCCAGTGGTTAGGGCAGCGGACTTGTGGTTGTAGGAACGCGGTTTCGATTCCCAGACCTGGCGTTGTGTGTGTTTATTGAGCGAAAACACCTAAAGCTCCACGAGGCTCTGGCAGGAGATGGTGGTGATCCCCGCTGTACTCTTTCGCCGCAACTTTCTCTTACTTCCTGTTTCTGTTGTACCTGTATTTCAAAGGCCAGCCTTGTTACACTCTGTGTCATGCTGAATCTCCCCAAGAACTATGTTAAGGGTACACATGTCTGTGGAGTGCTCAGCCATTTGCACGTTAATTTCATGAACAAGCTGGGACCCTCATCATCGTAACTGATGGAGTGCTCATCTTGTGAAGGTGCAATGGCCCAGTGGTTAGGGCAGCGGACTTGTGGTTGTAGGAACGCGGTTTCGATTCCCAGACCTGGCGTTGTGTGTGTTTATTGAGCGAAAACACCTAAAGCTCCACGAGGCTCTGGCAGGAGATGGTGGTGATCCCCGCTGTACTCTTTCGCCGCAACTTTCTCTTACTTCCTGTTTCTGTTGTACCTGTATTTCAAAGGGCCAGCCTTGTCACTCTCTGTGTCACGCTGAATCTTCTTGAGAACTACGTTAAGGGTACACGTGTCTGTGGAGTGCTCAGCCACTTGCACGTTAATAAATGAGCTGTGACGTCACTGGTGCCAAGCTGTACCGGCCCCTTTGCCTTTCCCTTGGATAACATTGGTGGTGTGGAGAGGGGAGTCTGGTATGCGTGGGTGACTGCTGGTCTTCCATAAACAACCTTGGCCAGACTTGTGCCTGGGAGGGTAACTTTCTAGGTGCAAGCCCATGGTCAGTGTCGTGACCGAAGGGGGTCTCAATCATAGCTTAACAAAAATATAGAAGAACGATATACTGTTAAGCATTTTCTCCAGCAAGCTAATGATTCTGCCAGCACATAATAGAATTATGTGAACCCTTCGAAGTTACAGTCATCACATAGAAAGATTGAGAAAATATGCTCCCTCGTCTTAGATATATCAGACATGGATTTTTCTGAAATGTATCATCATCATCATCATTATCGTTTAGCGTCCGCTTTCCATGCTAGCATGGGTTGGACAGTTCAACTGGGGTCTGGGAGGCCAGAAAGCTGCACCAGGCCCAGTCTGATCTGGCAATGTTTCTACGGCTGGATGCCCTTCCTAACGCCAACCACTCGGTGAGTGTAGTGGGTGTTTTTTATGTACCACTGGCACAGGTGCCAGACGAGGCTGGCAAACAGCCATGATCGGATGGTGCTTTTTATGTGCCACCAGCACGGGGGCCAGGCGAGGCTGGCAACGGCCACGAACGGATGGTGCTTTTTACATGCCACCGGCACGAGGCCAGTCAGGGCGGCGCTGGCAACGGCCAAGATCGGATGGTTCTCTTATGTACCACCGGCACTGGTATCACAGCTGCAATTTCCATTGATGTTGATCGATTTCGATTCTCGCTTGCCTCAACAGGTCTTCACAAGTAGAGTTTTGTGTCCCCAGAAGGAAAGGTATGCATAAGTGAACTGGCACATCCCGGGTTATGGTCTCACTTGTCCTGCTGGGTCTTCTCACGCACAGCACACTTCCAAAGGTCTCAGTCTCTAGTCATTTCCTCAGTGAGACCTAAAGTTTCAAGGTCTTTAGGTCTCACTGGGGAAATGACTAGAGACCGGAGAAAACAAATTTAGGGTGTAGCACACTTGTGTAGGTATACCAGTCTTTCAATGCCTCCATGAACCCTGACCCCTGCAGACATTGACATTAAATGGATGACAGTGTTGATGTTGTAAGATTTGCAATGTTGAATTACTATGTCGTTTAATGATTCTCTTTATCTCACTGCTTCTTTTTTTTTTCTATTTCAGAATATAACATCCTGTTGATATGAAAGAAATTACTTCATTCAGATGTGCCTCTGATATTTTATCAGCTCCCATCAACCAAAGGAAGATGATATATTTATAAGGAGCATTCATCAATACATCAAACTCATCTTATAAAGGAAATCTGTGAAAAACAACAGCAAAATATTTCTTCTGGACGATGGAATTAACAGCGATAATTTGAAGTCTTTGCTGTCTGGAATATAGAGGAGATGATTGTTTTACAGGTTAATTAAGCTTGGATAACTTTACAAAGGGTTAGACAATTGTCACCTCTTGATTTAGATATTAAGCAAAATCACAGATGAAAGAAGCATAGCATTAAATTATTCTCTGAAAATAGCAACACAAATATATTCATAGAAATGAATTTTTTTCCTATTTCAGAATATCATACCATGTTGATTGAAAAGAAATTTCTTCATTCAGAGGTGTGTCTGATATTTTTATTGACTTTCATCAATTAAAGGAAGACCATATATTCATAAGACACATTCATCAATACATCAGCCTCTTTATATAAATATTCTGTCATTATGAATAATTCAACTAAACCTGAAAAACCTGATGCAATAGAGAAGCCATATCGCTGTAATATCTGTGGTAAATCATTCTCTGGAAAGAGTGTCTTGACTGTACACAAACATACACATACAGGAGAAAAACCATATCATTGTGATATTTGTGGTAAATCATTCACTCAAAGTGGTCACTTGACTGATCACAAACTTACACATACTGGGGAAAAACCATATCATTGTGATATCTGTGGTAAATCATTTTCTCAAAATGGTCACTTGACTGATCACAAACGTACACATACTGGGGAAAAGCCATATCAGTGTGATATCTGTGGTAAATCATTCTCTGAAAGTGGTGTATTAATTAAACACATACGTATACATACAGGAGAGAAGCCATATCACTGTGACATTTGTGGTAAATCATTCTCTCAAAGTAGTCCCTTGACTAGACACAAACGTACACATACAGGAGAGAAACTATATCATTGTGATATTTGTGGTAAATCATTCTCTGAAAGTGGTGTATTAATTAAACACATATGTATACATACAGGAGAGAATCCATATCGTTGTGACATTTGTGGTAAATCATTCACTGCAAACAGTGTCTTGACTAGACACAAACGTATTCATACAGGAGAGAACCATATCATTGTGACATTTGTGGTAAATCATTCACTGCAAACAGTGTCTTGACTAGACACAAACGTATTCATACAGGAGAGAGAAAACCATATCATTGTGATATTTGTGGTAAATCATTCTCTGAAAGTGGTGTATTAATTAAACACATATGTATACATACAGGAGAGAATCCATATCGTTGTGACATTTGTGGTAAATCATTCACTGCAAACAGTGTCTTGACTAGACACAAACGTATTCATACAGGAGAGAAACCATATCATTGTGACATTTGTGGTAAATCATTCACTGCAAACAGTGTCTTGACTAGACACAAACGTATTCATACAGGAGAGAAACCATATCATTGTGACATTTGTGGTAAATCATTCTCTGAAAGTGGTGTATTAATTAAACACATACGTATACATACAGGAGAGAAGCCATATCACTGTGACATTTGTGGTAAATCATTCACTGCAAACAGTGTCTTGACTAGACACAAACGTATTCATACAGGAGAGAAACCATATTGTGACATTTGTGGTAAATCATTCTCTCACAGTAGTAACTTAATTGGCCACAAACGTACACATACAGGAGAGAAACCATATCATTGTGATATTTGTGGTAAATCATTCTCTGAAAGTGGTAGTTTATCTGTACACAAACGCATTCATACTGGAGAAAAACCATATCACTGTGATATTTGTGGTAAATCATTTTATAGAAACAGTCACTTGACTAGGCACAGACGTATCCATACAGGAGAGAAACCATATCACTGATATGTGTGCCAAATCATTCTCTCAAAGTAGTCACTTAACTAATCACAAACTTATTCATTCAGGAGAGAAGTCATATCATTGTGATATCGATTGTAAATCATTGCTTTGTAATAGTCAATTGGCTTATCATAAACGTATTCATACTGGGGGAAAAGCCATATCACTGTTATATATATTTCTTTACTACCCACAAGGGGCTAAACACAGAGAGGACAAACAAGAACAGACAAACGGATTAAGTCGATTATATCGGCCCCAATGCATAACTGGTACTTAATTTATCGACCTCAAAAGGATGAAAGGCAAAGTCGACCTCAGCGGAATTTGAACTCAGAACGTAGCGGCAGTCGAAATACGGCTATGCATTTCGTCCGGCGTGCTAACGTTTCTGCCAGTTCGCCGCCTTTATCACTGTTATATATGTAAATCATTTTCTGGAAATAGCTTGTCACACACATATTCACACAGGTGAGAAGTCAGATTGTTGTGATACCTGTAGTAAATTATTCACTAAAAATGTTCATTTAACTAATCACAATGGCACGTAAAAAGCACCAACTGATCGTGGCCGTTTGCCAGCCTCGTCTGGCACCTGTGCAGGTGGCACGTAAAAAGCACCAACTGATCGTGGCCATTTGCCAGCCTCGCCTGGCACCTGTGCAGGTGGCACATAGAAAGCACCAACTGATCGTGGCCATTTGCCAGCCTCGCCTGGCACCTGTGCAGGTGGCACATAAAAAGCACCAACTGATCGTGGCCGTTTGCCAGCCTCGTCTGGCACCTGTGCAGGTGGCACATAAAAAGCACCAACTGATCGTGGCCGTTTGCCAGCCTCGTCTGGCACCTGTGCAGGTGGCACATAAAAAGCACCCACTACACTCTTGGAGTGGTTGGCGTTAGGAAGGGCATCCAGCTGTAGAAACACTGCCAGATCAGACTGGGCCTGGCGCAGCCTTCTGGCTTCCCAGACCCCAGTTGAACCGTCCAACCCATGCTAGCATAGAAAACGGACTTTAAACGATGATGAAGGCATTAGGAAGGGCATCAAGCTGTAGAAAAACTGCCAGATCAGACTGGGCCTGGTGCAGCCTTCTGGCTTCCCAGACCCCAGTTGAACCGTCCAACCCATGCTAGCATGGAAAACGGACTTTAAACGATGATGAAGGCGTTAGGAAGGGCATCCAGCTGTAGAAAAACTGCCAGATCAGACTGGGCCTGGCGCAGCCTTCTGGCTTCCCAGACCCCATTTGAACCGTCCAACCCATGCTAGCATGGAAAACGGACTTTAAACGATGATGAAGGCGTTAGGAAGGGCATCCAGCTGTAGAAAAACTGCCAGATCAGACTGGGCCTGGCGCAGCCTTCTGGCTTCCCAGACCCCATTTGAACCGTCCAACCCATGCTAGCATGGAAAACGGACGTTAAACAATGATGATGTATTCATCCTAGGGAAAAACCATATCAGTGTGATATATGTGGTAAATTACAGGCGGCGAGCTGGCAGAAACGTTATCGCGCCGGGCGAAATACTTAGTGGTATTTCGTCTGTCGCTACGTTCTGAGTTTAAAAAAGTGGAGGCGCGTGGCTTAGTGGTTCGGGTGTTGAACTCATGATTGTATGGTTGTGGTTTCAATTCCTGGGCCAGGCGGTGCGTTGTGTTCTTGAGCAAAACACTTCACTTCACGTTGCTCCAGTTCACTCAGCTGGCAAAAATGAGTAACGCTGCGATGGACTGGTGTCCCGTCCCAGGTGGGGAATTTCTATGCCACTGAAACCGGGAAACCAGCCCTTATGAGCCTGGCATGGCTTGAGAAGGAAAAGGCAGCGAGCTGGCAGAAACGTTAGCACGCCGGGCGAAATGCGAAGCCGTATTTCATCTGCCATTACGTTCTGAGTTCAAATTCCGTCAAGGTCGACTTTGCCTTTCATCCTTTTGGGGTCAATTAAATAAGTACTAGTTACGCACTGGGGTTGATATAATCGACTTAATCCCTTTGTCTGTCCTTGTTTGTCCTCTCTGTGTTTAGCCCCTTGTGGGTAATAAAGAAATAGGTATTTCGTCTGCCGTTACTTTCTGAGTTCAAATTCTGCCAAGGTCGACTTTGCCTTTCATCCTTTCGGGGTCGATAGATAAAGAAACTGGCCCTTATGAGCCAGGCATGGCTCGAGAAGGAACAAACAAACATATATACAGGAGAGAAACATAACATTACAATACCTGTGGTAATTCAGATTTGAAAATGATGTTTTAACTATACATGAACATGTTCATACCAGAGAGAAAATATGCATTTTGATATCTGTGGTAAATCATTCTCTCATAGACCTAACTTAACTGTACTTGGGCACATCCCTACAAGAGAGAAGCCACCTTGGTGTGACATCTGTGGCAAATCATTTTCTCGAAAAAGCCACGTCCGTACACAAGGTATTCACACATAAATGTAACTATCAATATCAAAATTTATTACATGACAATGACGGAGACTATTTTGTCTGCTAAAACACAGGGTTTTTCCCCCTTCAATAACAATAACTCTGACCACCTTTTCAAACTCCACGCATCTAACACCTATGGACATGTTTACAAAGTCAGAAAACAGCACAACTCCCACAACTTTTGGAAACATTTTAGAATACCCTCCATCAGGCATTTGCCATATTCTGAACGCCTTGCTTCTCTGGACATGGATACATTGAAACTCCGACGTCTGGCATCTGACTTGGCAGACACCCATAAAATTATTAACCATCTTACAAACAATAACTCTGAGCACCTTTTCAAACTCCACCTGTCTAACACCCGTGGACATATTTACAAAGTTAGAAAACAGCACAGCTCCCATGACTTTTGGAAACATTTTTTCCCGCTGAGAGTTGCTGAAGCATGGAACAAACTGCCGGCATCAGTTGTTAGTTGTCGGAGCACTGCATCCTTCAAAACTTCCATGCTTCCTGAGATTCGCCAACACTACACCTGATCTTTCTCCCCTCCATACACACGCAAGCATGTATCTGACTCATACACTGTTCACTTTCCAGACATTTCTACATTACTGCATATACTTTATATGCACTGTTTGACAAGTTGTGGTGCACCTGAGCACTGTATACAATAATTTCAATATTATTATTATTTAAAATCTCCACCTGTCTAACACCCATGGACATCTTTACAAAGTCAGAAAACAGCACAGCTCCCATGACTTTCGGAAACATTTATTTCACGCTAAGAGTTGCTGCACCATGGAACAAACTGCTGGCATCAGCTGTTAGTTGTCGGAGCACTGCATCCTTCAAAACTTCCATGCTTCCTGAGATTCGCCAACACTACACCTGATCTTTCTCCCCTCCATACACACGCAAGCATGTATCTGACTCCTACACTGTTCACTTCCCAGACATTTGTACATTACTGCATAGGCTTTATACGCACTGTTTGACAAGTTGTGGTGCACCTAAGCACTGTATACAATAATTTCATTATTATTATTATTTCAACACAACGTGACAGTCCCGTAAGGGAATTACACCACCGCTGTTTAGCCCTAGGAAGCATCGACGCTTCCTGCCGGCTTTGATACATTTCCCGTGTCCTTATATTTGCGAAGGCTAGACAGGCATCTCAGCTAGCAGGGCTCACTATCCCGGACTGATGACGGGTTAAGACCCAGAAACATGCATGTCTTCAGGTGTGATTCCTAGCTGGTGGGGGTGCTTGCCTCCCCTTTGCAGATATGACACAGGAAATGTGTCAAAGCCGACTGGAAGCGTCGATGTTTCCTAGGGCTAAACAACGGTAGTGTAATTCCCTTACGGGTCTGTCACGTTAAGTTGACAGTATACAACCACTCTATTTGTCCACCACCGCTCATGTCTCTCTGAGACATTTAGAAATTCAATATTTCTAATTATTATTATTTCAATATCAATACTGTCAATGTAAACCTCTAATTTGTTTTCTGCAAACGATCCCTAGTCTGGTGGTACGTAAAAAGCATTATCCGACTCATGGCCGATGCCAGCGCCGCCTCCACTGGCTTCTGTGCCGGTGGCACGTAAAATACACCAATCCGACCGTGGCCGTTGCCAGCCTCGCCTGGCACCAGTTCAGGTGGTACGTAAAAAGCACCCACTACACTCACGGAGTGGTTGGCGTTAGGAAGGGCATCCAGCTGTAGAAACATTGCCAGATAAGACTGGAGCCTGGTGCAGCCTTCTGGCTTCCCAGATCCCCGGTCGAACCGTCCAACCCATGCTAGCATGGAGAACGGACGTTAAACGATGATGATGATGTATTGACTCCAAAATAACTTGATTACTGGAAATACCTGCAGTTTGAGGAATTTGTTATAAAAAAATAATGAATAAAAACGTAAAGTATACTAGCCATCTCAAGATGGCTAACCACTAAGGGTGAGTGTTACTGTAGCTTTTAGCCCCAGGAGATCATCGTCTCCAGCTGGCTTTAGGCACCCTTTCTGTGCCCTTATGATACTTGAAAAGGGAGGTTATCCCTCTCTCGTAAACCTAAGTGATACGCATGGACTGCAGTTTCGAGGTATTTGCCTCTTGTCAACGTACGGTAATCACCGGTTTTCGATAAAGAGAGACCTGTTTGCAAATATCTATTTAATGTTTTTCCCAGTAACCACTGTCACTGATTTCGAAAAACTGTCTGAAAGCAATAATAAATCTCTGAACGAGATGTAAACAGTAACCGCTCGAAAATGTAAAGTATACTAGCCATCTCAATATGGCTAACCACTAAGGGTGGGTGTTACTGCAATCCGTGCGTATCACTTAGGTTTACAAGAGAGGGGATGACCTCTCTTTGCAAATACCATAAGGGCACAGAAAGTGTGCCTAAAGCCAGCTGGAGACGATGATCTCTTGGGGCTAAAAGCTACAGTAACACCCACCATTAGTGGTTGGCCATATTGAGAGGGACATATTCATACGGCACAGAATGTTTTCACCTCAATAGACGTCAGTAATTGGTTGAAATTGCAGAAATTGAAGAAAAAAAACAACAAATATCTTACAAACTGTAGAATTTTCTCAATAAAGCCAAGAGAAAAAGATGTTTTATAAACACATTCTACCAGTATACGAAGTTTAAAAGTGTTTAGTTACGTGGAAATTATTTAAAAAAAACTGCCGGTCAAACCGAAAGGTCCTATTTCTTAAATGAGGGACATATTCATATGGTACAGAATGTTTTTTACCTCAATAGACGTCACTGATTGGTTGAAATTGCAGAAATTGAAGAAAAAAAAACAACAAATATCTTACAAACTATAGAATTTTTCTCAATAAAGCCAAGAGAAAAAGATGTTTTATAAACACATTCTACCAGTATACGAAGTTTAAAAATATTTAGTTACGTGGAAATTATTTTAAAAGACTGCCGGTCAAACCGAAAGGTCCTATTTCTTAAATGAGGGACATATTCATATGGTACATAATGTTTTTTACCTCAATAGATGTCATTGATTGGTTGAAATTGCAGAAATTGAAGAAAAAAAACCAACAAATATCTTACAAACTATAGAATTTTCTCAATAAAGCCAAGAGAAAAAGATGTTTTATAAACACATTCTACCAGTATACGAAGTTTAAAATTTTTTAGTTACCTAGAAATTATGTTAAAAATGCCGTTCAAACCAAAAAGATCCTCTTTCTCTCTTGTTTTATTTCTTCCTTTTCTCTTCAGGTGGCTTCAAAGGTTTTGGTTCCAATGGTGACAAACACTACTCATTGGTATAGTCCCAGGTTTCTATTTCAAACAATTTAGGCTCAAGCCTAGTCGTTTTCAGTGTTATTGGTCGTTGTATCTTCAAAGAAGGTAACCCCATAATATTTTACCTCAATGAAGATTGTTGTGTGAAAAAGTGCCACACCCTAGCGGTTGAGGGAACCCGTGGAAGAGGCAGACCCAGGAAAACCTGGGACGAGGTGGTGAAGCACGACCTTCGAACTTTAGGTCTCACTGAGGAAATGACTAGAGACCGAGACCTTTGGAAGTATGCTATGCGTGAGAAGACCCAGCAGGACAAGTGAGACCATAACCCGTGGCCTCTACATGGGATGTAGCCAGTCCACTTATGCATACCTTTCCTTCTTGGGACACAAAACTCTACTTGTGAAGACCTGTTGAGGCAAGTGAGAATCGAAATCGATCAACAACAATGGAAATTGCAGCTGTGATACCAGTGCCAGTGGTATGTAAGAGAACCATCTAAACGTGGCCGATGTCAGCGTCGCCCCAACTGGCCTCGTGCCGGTGGCATGTAAAAAGCACCATCCGATCGTGGCCGTTTGCCAGCCTCGCCTGGCCCCCGTGCCAGTGGTACGTAAAAAGCACCATCTGATCGTGGCCGTTTGCCAGCCTCGCCTGGCACCTTTGCCGGTGGCATGTAAAAAGCACCCACTACACTCACGGAGTGGTTGGCGTTAGGAAGGGCATCCAGCTGACTGGGCCTGATGCAGCCTTCTGGCTTCCCAGATCCCAGTTGAACCGTCCAACCCATGCTAGCATGGAAAGTGGACGCTAAACGAAGATGATGAGTGAGCCTGCTGGATAAAACTTATGAAATTGTCACCCATAATTATGACCCTAGTATCGATCTATTGCATTTCAATCTATTTTAGGGTTAGGGGTGGGGGGAAGGGTATCTTTTTTTCTTCAGAAATGTAAATAAACCCAATCTGTTTCTTAAACGAGGCACATATTCATACAGCACAGAATGTTTTTTTTTACCTCAATAGACGTCATTGATTGGTTGAAATTGCAGAAATTGAAGGAAAAAAAACAACAAATATCTTACAAACTATAGAATTTTCTCAATAAAGCCAAGAGAAAAAGATGTTTTATAAACACATTCTACCAGTAAACGAAGTTTAAAAGTGTTTAGTTACGTGGAAATTAGTTTAAAAAACTGCCGTTCAAACCGAAAAGATCCGGATGCACTTTTATCGATTTGATTACTCGCATTGAATTAAAAAAGCGCACTTGTTTATCGATCGAATATTTTTGTCGCAGTCATTGAGATGGTTGTCATGCGTGCTAAAAATAGCAGCCAAATAAGCCCAGGCCTTAAATCCACTCCACTACAAATTTTGGATCTTTTCGGTTTGAACGGCAGTTTTTTCTAGCAGTGTCATATGAAATTGTCACCCATAATTATGACCCTAGTATCAATTTATTGCATTTCAATCTGGTATAGGGTTAGGGGTTGGGGGAAGGGTATCTTTTTTTCTTCAGAAATGTAAATAAACCCAATCTGTTTCTAAACGAGGCACATATTCATACAGCACAGAATGTTTTTTTTTACCTCAATAGACGTCATTGATTGGTTGAAATTGCAGAAATTGAAGGAAAAAAAACAACAAATATCTTACAACTATAGAATTTTCTCAATAAAGCCAAGAGAAAAAGATGTTTTATAAACACATTCTACCAGTAAACGAAGTTTAAAAGTGTTAGTTACGTGGAAATTAGTTTAAAAAACTGCCGTTCAAACCGAAAAGATCCGGATGCACTTTTATCGATTTGATTACTCGCATTGAATTAAAAAAGCGCACTTGTTTATCGATCGAATATTTTTGTCGCAGTCATTGAGATGGTTGTCATGCGTGCTAAAAATAGCAGCCAAATAAGCCCAGGCCTTAAATCCACTCCACTACAAATTTTGGATCTTTTCGGTTTGAACGGCAGTTTTTTCTAGCAGTGTCATATGAAATTGTCACCCATAATTATGACCCTAGTATCAATTTATTGCATTTCAATCTGGTATAGGGTTAGGGGTTGGGGGAAGGGTATCTTTTTTTCTTCAGAAATGTAAATAAACCCAATCTGTTTCTTAAACGAGGCACATATTCATACAGCACGGAATGTTGGTTTTTTTACCTCAATAGACGTCATTGATTGGTTGAAATTGCAGAAATTGAAGAAAAACAACAACAAATATCTTACAAACCATAGACTTTTCTCAATAAAGCCAAGAGAAAAAGATGTTTTATAAACACATTCTACCAGTATACGAAGTTTAAAAGTGTTTAGTTACGTGGAAATTATTTTAAAAAACTGCCGGTCAAACCGAAAAGATTCGAGGCCTGTGTTTCAGCGTGGCCGCAGTCAAATTATTGAAACAAATAAAGGAGTAATTATAAAATAAAGTTTATAGTGTGTGCGCGCGCATATACACACATACATACATACACACAGGCCTACGTACGTACATACATACATACATACATGCGTGCATACATACATACACACGTACGTACATATATATAACGAACTAACTGTTACTTTCTCAGATGCAGCACGGATTTTTGTCAGTGAACAGGTTGGGGTCTCAAAGCAACGAAAATATTTTGACAAATTAAACTTAAATGTTGAAGTGAATCTAAAGGTTTTTGTGCGTTTCTTAAATGGCTTATAAACACCTTCCAATATATATATATGCGGTTGAAGCTTTGGCTGTTATTTCTAGTGGGTGAATGGCCTATTATGGCCGTTCCTTGATTGTTGATGTTGAACTTAAAAATGGTCTATGACTATTTAATTTTTTTCCCACTAGGCCGCTGGTGGCAAAAAAATTCTACAAAATTTTTTTTTGCCACCCTATATTGATTAATTATATATATATATATATATATAAAGAGGGAGAGAGAGAGAGAGGAGCGTACATATATACATATATATACATTCATATACACACATATATATTATACACAAACACACACATGCACACGAACGGGTATATATACGAAGACACATACACACACACATATATATACATACATATACATGCACATATATATATATATATTATACACACGAACGGTCATATATACGAAGACACACACACACACACATATACATACATATATGTATATATACATATACGTACATTACTGCATATACTCTGACAAGTTGTGGTGCACCTGAGCACTGTATACAATAATTTCATTATATATATATTATACACACGAACGGTCATATATACGAAGACACACACACACACACATATACATACATATATGTATATATACATATACGTACATTACTGCATATACTCTGACAAGTTGTGGTGCACCTGAGCACTGTATACAATAATTTCATTATATATATATTATATATATATATATATATATATATACATATATATATATATCTATATATATCTATATATAATATAGCATGGAATTTTGTCAGTGAACAGGTCGCGGTCTTAAAGCGAAGAAAATATTTTAATAAATTAAACTTAAATGTTGAAGTGAATCGAACGGTTTTTGTGTGTTTCTTAAATGGCTTATAAACAACTTCCACGCTGCAATTATTTTAAAATAAACCTGAGAAGAGAAAGAAGGCTTTGTGTGAGGAGGAAGTAGGCTGAGTTACTGATAAGAGGACGGGAGGGAGGTGGCTGTATTCAAAGAGAAACTACATGACAAATTAATATGGAGTATTTAGAGCGTGTGGGTAGTATTATAACAGCGTCAGTTCACGATACAAACTATGGTCTGCGAAGTCAGTAAATCCGGTTCACTGCTGGCTGCACTGTAGCCTTTGTGTAAGTACTTGCAATGAGAGCTCAAGTGTCTCTGTTTGCTGCAACTTATCACTAATTGAAAAACCAGACATATTGGCGCCTGTGCCCACAGTAAGAAGATAAGCTGTTACCAAACTACTTGCCTACGTGGACGGTTTTTTTTACTTATCAACTACTTATAACATATGCGGTGAGGAGTGGCCTTGATATATGCTAGCAATGATATTGTTAAGCATCTCATGACATATTTTAAAATAGGTACACTCACGCACAAACAAAACAAGCACACACGCACAAGCTTTCTCTTCCCAACTAACAATTAACAAGACAACAAGTGGTCACGGAAATGACCAAATTGAATGTTTATTCGAGTTAAAACGAAAGATCGCCAACAATAATTTTGGTATTTTTACGTAAAGTAAATAAATTATTTTTTCTAAACAACGGTGGACAAACACATACACACTAATACACACACACATATATGTGTGTGTGTGTGTTTGTATATACATATATACGATGGGCTTCTTTCAGTTTCTGTCTACCAAATCCACTCACAAGGCTTTGGTCGGCCCAAGGCTATAGTAGAAGACACTTGCCCAAGGTGCCCGGAACCATGTGGTTGGTTAGCAAGCTACTTACCACACAGCCACTCCTGCACCTATATATATATATATATATAGGTAAACAGTAAAAATAATTACAGACATGGACAAGAACATGAAACACCACAGAGACGACACAAGAACCACAGGACGGGACATTCGAAGCCCTCAGTCATCAGTCAAGAACCAGATCATCTTAGCAATTTCGGCTGATTAATCTTGAGATTGCTCCGATATGGGCAGCCCGCCATGGGAAATCTAAGCCAAGCGCATTAGATCCCATGGAAGAAAGCTTCGAATGTATACAACACGAGGACGGAAAACGAACGAAGTACACGAACAAAAATACAGAATACGTGACACCAATAAGAATACAAAAACGTAAAAACAATAACGGTAAAAATAAAAAACAGAACAAAACCAGGACGTAGGACAAGGGTCTTTCGACAGGACGAGTTGAGTTTGGGGCTGGCTTATATATATATATATATATACATACACAACGGGCTTCTTTTAGTTTCCGTCTACCAAATCCACTCACAAGGCTTTGGTCGGCCCAAGGCTATAGTAGAAGACACTTGCCCAAGGTGCCACGCAGTGGGACTGAACCCGGAACCATGTGGTTGGTTAGCAAGTTACTTACCACACAGCTACCTCTGCGCCTAGTTGATAGTTGATTTATGGAAAAGATTATAATGTTAAATTTTTGAAATGCAAATATGTGAATGGAGATTAAGCTTAATTTGTAGACGGAATAGTACTGAATCTTTTGATACCCCATACGACAGTATATGCAACTCGGTGGTGTCCCAGCATGGCCGCGGCCTTCGGGCTAAAACATTTTTAAGGATTTTAAAGAACGTAAATAAATTTGGGATTACTGATGTGAAGTTAAAAAAAATAAAAAAAAACAACCCACTTTAATTTCATATAATTAAATTACATCCTTTGAGATCTTTTCGGTTTGAACGGCAGTTTTTTTAAAACCGAAAAGATCCCTACTTTGTCATATTACAGCAGGAAATTACTCTGAAAGAAATCTTTGCAGAAAGGTGATTCGGTTGATTACATTTTTTCACGCTGAGAGTTGCTGAAGCATGGAACAAACTGCCGGCATCGGTTGTTAGTTGTCGGAGCACTGCATCCTTCAAAACTTCCTGAGATTCGCCAACACTACACCTGATCTTTCTCCCCTCCATACACACAAGCAAGCATGTATCTGACTCATACACTGTTCACTTCCCAGGCATTTGTACATTACTGCATGTACTTTATATGCACTTTTGACAAGCTGTGGTGCACCTGAGCACTGTATACAATAATTTCATTATTATTATATTATTATTATTATTATTATTATGTTATCGCAGTTTTGTGAGATTTGGCTGTTATTTCTAGCATGTAGATAGCCTGCGAGAAGGTCTGAGGTATATATACTATCTTTTCGTTCCTGTTTCCCCTCCCACTCTCTCTCTCTTGTTATTCGTGACATAAAAAGTTGTCAGTTTGCTTTCCCTCACTAACAACACACTACACTGGATTCTGTCTGATTAATTCAAGGTTACAGAGTTAATTAACATTTTGAAGGTAAGAGAATGTTTTGTCCAGGTTGCCAGTAACTCCGAAAGGCTTAACAAGTGAAATATTTGGCAGGGTAGGGATAGGCGAAAATATCAATTCTGTAAATTCACCGTCTCATAAATGATATGTTAATTCCGTCTGAAATTTAGTGGGAGCGGCAAGTTATGGAAGGCCAGATTTCAACACAATTTCTAGTTAACGAAACACTTTTAAACTTCGTATACTGGTAGAATGTGTTTATAAAACATCTTTTTCTCTTGGCTTTATTGAGAAAATTCTATAGTTTGTAAGATATTTGGGTCTTTTCGGTTTGACCGGCAGTTTTTAAAAATAATTTCTAGTTAACGAAACACTTTTAAACTTCGTATACTGGTAGAATGTGTTTATAAAACATCCTCAATAAAGCCAAGAAAAAATAATGTTTTATAAACACATTCTACCAGTATACGAAGTTTAAAAGTGTTTAGTTATGTGGAAATTATTTTAAAAAACTGCCGTTCAAACCGAAAAGATCCGGATGCATTTTTATCGATTTGATTACTCGCATTGAATTAAAAAAGCGCACCAGTTTCTCGATCGAATATTTTCGTCGCAGTCATTGAGATGGTTGTCATGCGTGCTAAAAATAGCAGCCAAATGTCTTTTCCTTTTGAAGGCCAGATTTCAACAGAATTTCTAGTTAACGAAACACTTTTAAACTTCGTATACTGGTAGAATGTGTTTATAAAACATCCTCAATAAAGCCAAGAAAAAATGATGTTTTATAAACACATTCTACCAGTATACGAAGTTTAAAAGTGTTTAGTTAACTAGAAATTGTGTTGAAATCTGGCATCCGAAAGGAAAAGATCCCAAGTTATTTATATCGAATCTAGAAAGGTGGGTGAGAAAAACCGAAAGTTCTTTTATAGGGAACTAGCAGTATCGCCCGGCGTTGCTCAGGTTTGTAAGGGAAATAACTATAAAGCATTTTTAGAGAGTTATAGCCAAAAAATAGAAAAAAAATGGGAATAAATGATGGTAAATTTTTTTTGAGATTTAAAAAAGGTGGAGTTGCGTCCTCTAGACAGTTTGTGGTTCGTGTTTCTGATTCTCGACCCCATGTCGAATTTATCGATTTTTTTCAAAACTGGGGGAACTTTTCAAAATTTTCGCTGCGTTAGTTTTGAATTATGACATTGGGCTATGTGTGTGTCAAGTTTCATCAGAATCGGTTGAAAGCCGTGGTCAGGGTGAGGGTACAAGCAAACAGACACACAGAAACGCGCACAGACAAACTGCCGTTTATATAGAGAGAGATACATACATGTGCGTGTGTGAAATATTTTCCATCTTTTCTATCCATTGCGTCAGGTAAAGCAACTATACAGGTTCTCACACACACACATACATAAATACATACACACATACAAATATACGTTTTAATCGATTTCAATTAACTTGTTCATTAATTGGGTCTTAATTGTACGTCCACCTCGCTGAAATGGTTAATATAGGGCGTAACAAATATCAGAAAATCAAAAAAAAAATGTGTGTAATAGGTGTAAAACAACTTCCTATGAACGAATATGAAAAAAAAAATTCGCGCACGCGAAAGGGGGGTGGGGGAGAGGCCTCGGAAAATTCACATCGGGAAGTTCCGAAAGCGTCTGAGGAGCTGGCCCGGGCACCAAAACAAAAAAAAAATAGTGTAATATGTGTAAAACAACTTGCTCTAAACGAATATGACAAAAAAAAATGCGCTCTCGCGAAAGAGGGGTGGGGGAGAGGCCTCGGAATATTTATATCGGGAATTTCCGAAAGCGTCTGAACCGGGCACAAAAACAAAAACAAAAACAGCGTAATAGGTGTAAAACAACTTGCTCTAAACGACTATCATGAAAAAAATGCGCGCTCGCGAAAGGGGGGTGGGGGAGAGGCTTCGGAAATTTCACATCTTCAGTCCACGGCCTTTAAACTAAGAAAAAATAGTGTAATTGGTGTAAAACTACTTGTTCTAAACGAGTATCAAGAACACACACTCACACATGAATCATAAACTCCGTATTTCGCAAAAAAAAAAAATAAAGAGAAGAAATTCTGGAAATTTTCTGATATTTGTTACGCCCTATATTAACCGCTGAAATTAAGTCTGCATTTACTGATATCTAGGCCTGCCTAGAATAAGGATGCACGAATCTTTTCGGTTTGAACGGCAGTTTATTCTAGCGGTGTCATATGAAATTGTCACCCATGATTATAACCCTAGTATCGATCTATTGCATTTCAATCTACTTTAGGGTTGGGGGGAAGGGTATCGTTTTTTTCTTCAGAAATGTAAATAAACCCAATCTATTTCTTAAACGAGGGACATATTCATACGGCACGGAATGTTTTTTTTTTACCTAATAGATGTCATTGATTGGTTGAAATTGCAGAAATTGAAGAAAAACAACAAATATCTTACAAACTATAGAATTTTCTCAATAAAGCCAAGAGAAAAAGATGTTTTATAAACACATTCTACCAGTATACGAAGTTTAAAAGTGTTTAGTTACGTGGAAATTATTTTAAAAAACTGCCGTTCAAACCGAAAAGATCCAAATTTTGTTTAATGTTGACATTATTACCCGGAAACGACATTGGAAAAAAAAGTAGTGCAACGGGTGTTAAAGAAGGTTTAGGAAACGAAAATGAAAACAAAAATTCCAGGAAAGCAACGGGGGTGGGGAGAAGCCTTCGGAAAATTCACAAAATCCGATTTTTTCCCCCTCATAACTTTTAGGAAAATGTGTTTTTTTTTCTCAATGAAATATTTCTCTTTACTCTTTTACTTGTTTCTGTCATTTGACTGCGGCCATGCTGGAGCACCGCCTTTAGTCGAGCAAATCGACCCAGGACATATTCTATCGGTCTTTTTTTTTGCCGAACCGCAAAGTTACGGGGACATAAACACACCAGCATCGGTTGTCAAGCGATGTTGGGGGGACAAACAGATACACACACACACACACCTATATGTATATGTATATATATCACCGGGATCTACCAGGCTATCAGATGTTGCTACACATCACTGGTCACAATGCGCTTCGCATTGTTTTAGCCTTCAAATGACACCACCCCGCTGGCTAAGCGAGCAGGCCATATGTATATGTGGCTGTGTGGTAAGTAGCTTGCTAACCAACCACATGGTTGTGGGTTCAGTCCCACTGCGTGGCATCTTGGGCAAGTGTCTTCTGCTATAGCCCCGGGCCGACCAATGCCTTGTGAGTGGATTTGGTAGACGGAAACTGAAAGAAGCCTGTCGTATATATGTATATATATATATATATGTGTGTGTGTGTGTCTGTGTTTGTCCCCCTAGCATTGCTTGACCAACCGATGCTGGTGTCCCCGTCACTTAGTGGTTCGGCAAAAGAGACCGATAGAATAAGTACTGGGCTTACAAAGAATAAGTCCCGGGGTCGATTTGCTCGACTACATATATATATATATATATACATATACATATATATATATATATATATATATAACATATATACATATATACGACGGGCTTCTTTCAGTTTCCGTCTACCAAATCCACTCACAAGGCTTTGGTCGGCCCAAGGCTATAGT
>NC_043023.1:13347054-13349554 GCF_006345805.1 Octopus sinensis
CTGATCCAGACAGACCTATGATCAAAGACGTTCCAACTGTGACCATCCCATCTTTTATTCAGGCATAGTGTATCTAGGACTACATTATTTAATGTTCAGTATAGCAGTTAGTATTAGTGGCTATAGTTGTTGTTGTTGTTTAGCTCCAGGTCGGTCCTGATCCAGACAGACCGATGATCAAATATGTTCCAGCTGTGACCTTCCACTCCTGTGATTTAAGGGAGATTTGGCTGGTATTTCTAGCAGGTTTTATGACCACATACAGGTGTCTGTATCATCTCAATTGACAGAGGGAAGAGGAAGGTGAGATAATCCGATCTGGTCTTGCTGTAGATTAGATTAATCGGGTCTTAAACCCTGATGGCACTACACACGTATACACACACACTCAGACTAACTTACAGACACACACACACACATGTGTTTCAAATGTCTGTATGTAAGAATGTATATTGGTCTATATATATATATATGTATATGTATATATGTATACACGCAAGCACACACACAAAGTAACATATGTGCATATGTGTGTGTATATATATATGCACACACACATGCATATATACCTATATATGAATGTATACATATCTACATATATATATATGTATATATATATATATATATATTTGTATGTATGTATATATGTATATATGTGTGTGTGTGTGGATATAATCACAGGTTTTTACGCATACATACATATGCTCACATTCACACACGCTCACACTGGGCACACATACATGCACACATATATGCATATATACATACATATATATAAATATATATAGGAGTGGCTGTGTGGTGAGTAGCTTGCTTCCCAACCACATTGTTCCGGGTTCAGTCCCACTGCGTGGCATCTTGGGCAGGTGTCTTCTGCTATAGCCTCGGGTCGACCAAAGCCTTGTGAGTGGATTTGGTAGACGGAAACTGGAAGAAGCCTGTCGTATATATGTATATATATAGGCACAGGAGTGGCTGTGTGGTAAGTAGCTTGCTAACCAACCACATGGTTCCGGGTTCAGTCCCACTGCGTGGCATCTTGGGCAAGTGTCTTCTGCTATAGCCTCGGGTCGACCAAAGCCTTGTGAGTGGATTTGGTAGACGGAAACTGAAAGAAGCCCGTCGTATATATGTATATATATAGGCACAGGAGTGGCTGTGTGGTAAGTAGCTTGCTAACCAACCACATGGTTCCGGGTTCAGTCCCACTGCGTGGCATCTTGGGCAAGGTCTTCTGCTATAGCCTCGGGTCGACCAAAGCCTTGTGAGTGGATTTGGTAGACGGAAACTGAAAGAAGCCCGTCGTATATATGTATATATATAGGCACAGGAGTGGCTGTGTGGTAAGTAGCTTGCTAACCAACCACATGGTTCCGGGTTCAGTCCCACTGCGTGGCATCTTGGGCAAGTGTCTTCTGCTATAGCCTCGGGCCGACCAAAGCCTTGTGAGTGGATTTGGTAGACGGAAACTGAAAGAAGCCCGTCGTATATATGTATATATAGGCACAGGAGTGGCTGTGTGGTAAGTAGCTTGCTAACCAACCACATGGTTCCGGGTTCAGTCCCACTGCGTGGCATCTTGGGCAAGTGTCTTCTGCTATAGCCTCGGGTCGACCAAAGCCTTGTGAGTGGATTTGGTAGACGGAAACTGAAAGAAGCCCGTCGTATATATGTATATATATAGGCACAGGAGTGGCTGTGTGGTAAGTAGCTTGCTAACCAACCACATGGTTCCGGGTTCAGTCCCACTGCGTGGCATCTTGGGCAAGTGTCTTCTGCTATAGCCTCGGGTCGACCAAAGCCTTGTGAGTGGATTTGGTAGACGGAAACTGAAAGAAGCCCGTCGTATATATGTATATATATGTATGTGTGTGTGTTTGTGTGTCAGTGTTTGTCCCCCTAGCATTGCTTGACAACCGATGCTGGTGTGTTTACGTCCCCGTAATTTAGCGGTTCAGCAAAAGAGACCGATAGAATAAGTACTAGGCTTACAAAGAATAAGTCTTGGGGTCGATGTGCTCATGACTAGAGGTGGTGCTCCAGCATGACCACAGTCAAATGACTGAAACAAGTAAAAGAATAAAAGAATGTATACATATATTTATGTGTGTGTGTGTATATGTATGTATGTATTGATATAAATATTCACAGTTAGGCGTATGTTATTGTATGAATATTTATATCAATATATATGTGTGTGTTTGTAGTGAGTATGCATGGCTGAGTGGGTTGATGTGTTGCACCCATGATTCAGAGATCGTGGTTTCAATTCCTAGTCTGGGTGATGTGTTGTGTCCCCGAACAAAACATTTTGTCTAACATCTGCTCGGTGATCACTTCAACACCTGACACATGGCACACCGTGGTCCTGTTCAGACAATGGGGATTTGATGGAGGGAGAGCAAGATAATGTCCGTGCGTGTCATTTGGCAAAAAGCTGAATTCTCATACGGTGTTCTCAAGTCCATCATGTGTGTGTGTGCATATGTGCGCGCGTGCG
>NC_043023.1:13357054-13364554 GCF_006345805.1 Octopus sinensis
TTATTGTTATTATTATTATTATATTATTACTATAATATTCTCATTATTATATTATCATATCATTATTATTTATTTTCATTTTTTTCATCATTATTACTATCATTATTATCATATTATTACTATCATTATTATTATCATTATTATATGATTATTATTATTATTTTTTAACTTTATTTTAATTATTTTATTTTCGTTTCATTTTTTTATAGGCGCAGGAGTGGCTGTGTGGTAAGTAGCTTGCTTATCAACCACATGGTTCCGGGTTCAGTCCCACTGCGTGGCACCTTGGGCAAGTGTCTTCTACTATAGCCTCGGGCCTACCAAAGCCTTGTGAGTGGATTTGGTAGATGGAAACTGAAAGAAGCCCGTCGTATATATGTATATATATATATATATGTGTGTGTGTGTGCGTGTGTCTGTGTTTGTCCTCCTAGCATTGCTTGACAACCGATGCTGGTGTGATTACGTCCCTGTAACATAGCGGTTCAGCAAAAGAGACTGATAGAATAAGTACTAGGCTTACAAAGAATAAGTCCTGGGGTGTCGAGTTGCTCGATTAAAGGTGGTGCTCCAGCATGGTCGCAGTCAAATGACTGAAACAAGTAAAAGAGTATATTATATATGATAAGGTTTGCAAAGTAAAGATATAGTTTCACTTTGACTCGACGAAAGTTACCATCAAGGATTGCCCAAATGTTACGCATTGCAAGGGACGTAACTCTGCATGGATAAGCAGTTAACAAGGGAAATAACTCTGGCTGAAAGCTCATGTACAGGTTTGGCCAAAAGTCACCCGACAGCAACTCCAAATTCCATAAACAGTCTGTAACTCTGTATATACCGACCCTGTATACATACAGATTTATATATATACATACACACACATTTTATATATATACACACATTCTCTCTCCCCCGTCTGTCTTGATAGACAATGGGTTGCGCCAAGGGTGGGGCCTACTTTGATGACGAGCAGCGTCTGCTGTGACTGAACAGTCCAATTCTAGAGTGGCAGTCCTTGGTACAGTTGCTGCACACGAACATCGATGGGTACGTGTGGGATGTTGCTGCAGTTGTCCTCTTCCTGTCCTGCCTGTCCAACCACAGCTGTGCTCTCCTCTCCTCAGCCATGGAAACGCCTTTCCTCACCGTCCGACGCCAGGCAGGTCTGCCGCATGCAGGACGGTCGCATGCCTAAAGACATCCTGTACAGCGAATTCACCACGGGATCCCGACCCAAGGGACGTCCACAGCTACGATACAGGGACGTGTGCAACTGCGACCTGAGGACTCTACACACACATATATATATACACACATTTTATATATACATACACACATTTTATATATATACACACACACACATATATATATACACATAACACATTATATATATATATATACACACATATATATATATACATACACACACATTTTATATATATATATATATATACACACACACACACACATATATATATATATACATACATACACACACATTTTATATTTATACAAACATATATATATATACACACACACACATATATATATACACATACACACATTATATATATATATATACACACACACATACTGGATGTAGTCAATCTCGCTTCGGTACTCAGAGTTTGACGATATCCAGGTCCATCTCTTCTTCTTCTTCATCCTGTAGTGGCTGCGTCCGATGTAGAGCCACCTCACCTCTGCCATGGCAACCAAACGCTCTCCTCTCTCTCTCCTACGTCGAATCTATATTGGGTTACTCTTTACTTGTTTCAGTCATTTGACTGTGGCCATGCTGGAGCACCGCCTTTAGTCGAGCAAATCGACCCCAGGACTTATTCTTTGTAAGCCCAGTACTTATTCTATCGGTCTCTTCTGCCAAACCGCTAAGTTTACTCTTTTACTTGTTTCAGTCATTTGACTGTGGCCATGCTGGAGCACCGCCTTTAGTCGAGCAAATCGATCCCGGGACCTATTCTGTCGGTCTCTTTCTCTCAACTGCTAAGTTACGGGGATGTAAACACGCCAGCATCGGTTGTCAAGCAATGTTGGGGGGACAAACACATACAACTGATCATCATTATCGTTTAGTGTCCGCTTTCCATGCTAGCATGGGTTGGACAGTTCAACTGGGGTCTGGGATGCCAGAAGGCTGCACCTGAACCAGTCTGATCTGGCAATGTTTCTACGGCTGGATGCCCTTCCTAACGCCAAACACTCCATGAGTGTAGTGGGTGCCTTTTACATGCCAGACGAGGCTGGCAAATAGCCACGATCGGACGGTGCTTTTTACATGCCACCGGCACGGAAGCCAGTCCGGATAGCGCTGGCAACGGCCACATTCGGATGGCTCTCTTACGTGCCACCGGCACTGGTATCACAGCTACAATTTCCATTGATGTTGATCGATTTCGATTCTCACTTGCCTCAACAGGTCTTCACAAGTAGAGTTTTGTGTCCCCAGAAGGAAAGGTATGCATAAGTGGACTGGCACATCCCGGGTTATGGTCTCACTTGTCCTGCTGTCTTCTCACGCACAGCACACTTCCAAAGGTCTCAGTCTCTAGTCATTTCCTCGGTGAGACCTAAAGTTCGAAGGTCATGCTACACACACACACACACACATACATACAATGGGCTTTTTTCAGTTTCCGTCTACCAAATCCACTCACAAGGCTTTGGTCGGCCCGAGGCTATAGCAGAAGACACTCGCCCAAAATGGTGGTTGGTAAGCAAGCTACTTACCACACAGCCACTAAAACTAATTTTGTCATCATCAAGCTGAAATTAATATAGAATTTTGATGAAATCTTTTTATCAGCATCACTTTAGAATAGGAAATTTGTCATAGAACCAGGAATAGATTCAGTTGCTATCCAAAGGTTACTCACCAATTTTTCTTACTAATTTTTTACAGGGGACTTCTTGAAGTTTGTTTCTCGGTACTTGGTGCCCCAACAACAGTAGTTTACACATGCATAAATATATACATAGGTAAGAGTAGGGTGCGATTTGAAGAAAATTTGGCTGCTATTTCTAGCAAGTCTAATTGCCATATAGAGGCCTCCTGCACTGGCTCATACATATTTTTTTTTTTTACTTGTTTCAGCCATTTTGGCTGTGGCCATGCTGGAGCACCGCCTTTAATCGAGCAACTCGACCCCGGGACTTATTCTTTGTAAGCCCAGTACTTATTCTATCGGTCTCTTTTGCCGAACCGCTAAGTAACGGGGACATAAACACACCAGCATCAGTTGCCAAGCAATGCTAGGGGGACAAACACAGACACACAAACACACACACATACATATATATATACATACATATATACGACGGGCTTCTTTCAGTTTCCGTCTACCAAATCCACTCACAAGGCATTGGTCGGCCCGGGGCCATAGCAGAAGACACCTGCCCAAGATGCCACGCAGTGGGACTGAACCCGGAACCATGTGGTTGGTAAGCAAGCTACTTACCACACAGCCACTCCTGCGCCTATATATTTATAAATACATAAGACAATATGATGTGATCTGAGGAACATAGAAGCTAAATAACCCTCACAAATCACACCCTGTCATCTTATGTATGAGCCAATGAGGGAAAACTCTACATGGTAAACAGACCTGGTAGAAATAGCAGCCAAATCTCCCTCAAATCACACACTACTCTCTTATCTATGTATATATGTATGTATGAGCCAATGAGGGAGACCTCTACATGGTAGTTGCAACTGTTAGAAATAGCAGCCAAATCTCCCTCAAATCACACCCTACTCTCTTATCTATATATATATGTATGTATGAGCCAATGAGGGAGACCTCTACATGATAGCAAGACCTGATAGAAATAGCAGCCAAATCTCCTTCAAATCAAACCCTACTCTCTTATCTATGTATATATATGTATGTATGAGCCAATGCGGGACACCTCTACATGATAGCTAGACTTTGTAGAAATAGCAGCCAAATCTCCTTCAAATCAAACCCTACTCTCTTATCTATGTATATATATGTATGTATGAGCCAATGAGGGAGACCTCTACATGATAGCTAGACTTTGTAGAAATAGCAGCCAAATCTCCCTCAATTCACATCCTTCTATCTTATCTATGTACATATGAGCCAATGAGGGAGACCTCTACATGGTCGCTGCAACTGTTAGAAATAGCAGCCAATCTCCCTCAATTCACATCCTACTATCTTATCTATGTATATATGAGTCAATGCGGGATACCTCTACATGGTCGCTGCAACTGTTAGAAATAGCAGCCAGATCTCCCTCAATTCACATCCTACTATCTTATCTATGTATATATGAGTCAATGCGGGATACCTCTACATGGTCGCTGCAACTGTTAGAAATAGCAGCCAGATCTCCCTCAATTCACATCCTACTATCTTATCTATGTACATATGAGCCAATGAGGGAGACCTCTACATGGTAGCTAGACCTGGTAGAAACAGCAGCTAAGTCTCCCTCAAATCACACCCCACTGTCTTATCTATGTATATATGTCTCAGCCAATGAGACCTCTAAATGGTAGATGGACCATTAGAAATAGCAGCTAAATCTCTCTCAAATTACATCCTACTGTCTTATCTATGTATATATGTATGAGCCAATGAGGGAGACCTCTATATGGTATCTAGACTTTGTAGAAATAGCAGCTAAATTTCCCTCAAATCACACCCTACTCTCTTATCTATGTATATATGTATGTATGAGCCAATGAGAGAGACCTCTACATGGTAGCTAGACCTGCTAGAAATAGCAGCCAAATCTCCCTCAAATCACACCCTACTCTCTTATCTATGTATATATGTATGTATGAATCAATGAGGGAGACCACTACATGACAGATCTGTTAGAAATAGCAGCCAAATCTCCTTCAATTCACATCCTACAGTCTTATCTATGTATATATGTATGAGCTAATGGGGGAGACTACTACATGGTATCTAGACTTTGTAGAAATAGCAGCCAAATCTCCCTCAAATCACACCCTACTCTCTTATCTATGTATATATGTATGTATGAGCCAATGAGGGAGACCTCTATATGGTAGCTGCAACTGTTAGAAATAGCAGCCAAATGTAAATATGTGATAATCGGATTGTGCTTTCTCAAGACATAAGATGAAGGCGTGTTGGCTAAGACTGGATCGTCTTTGGCATCAGAAGTTTGCTGGTTCGGAGTTTGGCCCAGGGTTAAACAACAGTAACAGGAAAAGGAATAAAAACGCAAAAAACAAGAAAAATGGAAAAAAAAAAAAGAAAAAAAAAAATCAACTTTATTAACAATCTCATTCTTGTTGTAGCTAAAGAGCTGAAAAGATTGCAACTGGTAGTAATCCCCCCCTCTCTCTCTCTATATATATATATATATACACATATATATATAGACATATGTATACATATACATATATACACACACATATATATATACATATATATATATATTACATA
Organism: Octopus sinensis; assembly: GCF_006345805.1. Lineage (NCBI taxonomy): Eukaryota > Metazoa > Mollusca > Cephalopoda > Octopoda > Octopodidae > Octopus > Octopus sinensis. Next base: position 13,362,526 of record NC_043023.1, read on the forward strand.
TATATATATATATATATATATATACACACACACACACACATATATATATACAAACACATACACACATATATATACATATATATACACACATACACACACACATATATATATACTCTTACTCTTTACTCTTTTACTTGTTTCAGTCATTTGACTGCGGCCATGCTGGAGCACCACCTTTTAGTACTTATTCTATCGGTCTCTTTTTGCCGAACCGCTAAGTGACGGGGACCTAAACACACCAGCATCGGTTGTCAAGCAATGCTAGGGGGACAAACACAGACACACAAACACACACACATATACATATATATACATATATACGACAGGCTTCTTTCAGTTTCCGTCTACCAAATCCACTCACAAGGCATTGGTCGGCCCGGGGCTATAGCAGAAGACACTTGCCCAAGATGCCACGCAGTGGGACTGAACCCGCAACCGTGTGGTTGGTTAGCAAGCTACTTACCACACAGCCATTCCTGCGCCTATGCCACTCCTGCGCCTATATATATATATATTTTATTTAAAAGCAGCAGAAATTCAACAAAACCTGTTACTCGGAGTTCCCGTTCCCGTTCCTCGGACGAACGGGAATGTGAAACTCCGAGTAACAGGTTTTTTTGAATTTCTGCTGCTTTTAAATAAAAGCATATTACTCTACTCCTGGTATTTGAGTACTCTTTTTTCCACCTTGTTTCACATTTATGTGGTTACTCCGGTGTATATATATATATACACACACACACACATACATGCGTGTGTGTGTATATATATATGTGTGTGTGTGTGTATATATATATATATATATATATATACATATATATAAAATATTATTAGAGACAAAACCACTATTTTGCAAAACAAACAAGGAAAGACTTAATCAATACATAAAATTTTAATAAATAGTCAAAAAAACCGCCACTACAATTGTTTCTTGTCTTGATCGACAATCTTCAGGTGGACTTCCAATAAGTCAGTTTCAAATTATGAAGTTCATAATATGACTTCATAATTTCCTTGTTTGTTTTGCAAAATAGTGGTTTTGTCTCTAATAATATTTTATAATATTTTACTAAAATTGGATTTAATCCTAAATCTGATTTTTTCCCTGTAAATTTGGATTTATTCCCTAATATTTATTATTATACATATATATATATATATAATATATATATATATATAATCTATATATATAATGCATAACTTTGTATATACATAATATATAACCTAATATATTCGAATATAAATTGGAAAGCAGCTCGGGGGATAAAAACACTATCAAACTCACAAACACATGATATGTGTGTGGCTAGTTTGTGGCTAGGCTGCTCTTGTAGGCATAAGAGAATGTACTCTCATCAATTCACCAAATTGCCTTCAAGTCATAGACAACCATCCAGTGCCATATGCATATATATATATATGTGGGTCAAAACAGTTTGATTCTAATTCTGTGGTACTTCAAGTTTCAAGGCATAAAATGATGTTTATTCTAAGCCATTAGAAATATGAATATATAATATTCAAATTATATATGTATAATATATATATTCTATACAGTTTATGTTATAACTTCAAAGCTTTAAGGGACGTAGAATAATTCATTTTCCTCGTTAGAACTCTGAGTAGATTAACGACATTAGATAACAACACGCAAATATCGAGTTGAAAAAGAACCCCTTTTGGATAGAAAGGGGGTCATAGGCGTCTAGTGGAACTTGAACCTACACGTCCTGCAGATATATCAAAGCGTTTTACCACTGCACCAAAGCAGCCCTTCGAATTTATCTAACCATTTCACAGTCTTTATACTTAACCAGCGAGAATCGGATGCAGTTGTTGACGTCACAGAAATTTCATAATACTTTCATAATACTTTGGAGGGAACGGCAAATAATTTCGTTTGCGAAACAGTGAATCTCGAAGCGCAGGTAATAAAGCTTTTGACACTAACAATCCAAAAGAGCTTTCCAACCCAAAATTTTCATGCGGTTACCTATAGATTTTGCTACTTTGAGTTCAACAGTTAAAA
>NC_043023.1:13367054-13424554 GCF_006345805.1 Octopus sinensis
GAGGAAACAGTGGCAGGGGTGGGAGGAGTGGAACAGAATGGATCGGAACCGCTCGCCACCCTGCCACCACCAGCCTCCACCACACACACACACACACACACACGCACACACACACACGCACGCACACAATCTACTCCTGACCCACCACCCCCAGCCGGACTCCCTTATCCCTCTACCTCGGGATAGAATATCAAAAAGGCCCTTTCAAGATGGTCAGTCTTCAGTTCCTCGTGGCTAGAGTATTGTGTTGATCTGTGGGTGGTGGTCGTCTGTGTGTTGCCGAGGAGTGGTGGTCAGTTGGTTGGAAAGTCGTCGATCTCCCCGACGTCCGACAGCTGCACCGACTCCTTGTAATATGTGATCTTGTATTTTAATCGTATCTTCTCCTGCAAAAATAAAAGGGAAAATAAGAAAACAACAACATCACTCAGAAAGCGCAAAGTCCACCAAGGCAACATCAACGTCTTTTCAACGATTAGCTAGGGGTGATTTTTGAAATGAGAAGATCTGAAATAAACTCAACTGCTCTCACAAACGAGAATACTAAAAATGAACTTGACTGCTCTCAAAATTAAGTAAAATAATCAGGAAAAATAATCCAGAATCCTTGTTCGGTACCAGATTGATCCCAAAATCTATTAAGTTCGTTCCAGTCATGGGGCCAAACATCCCTAAAAGTTTCATCCGAATCCATCCAGTGGTTCTTGAGATATCTTGTCCATGGACAAACAAAGACAACTGAAAACAATACCTTAGCAAAGGCAGAGATAATAATAATAATAATAATAAGTGCACTCAGAGAGTGCAAACCCCTGCCAAAGCAACACCAACGTCCTCTCAATGATTAGTCAGAGATGATTTTTAAGATGAGAATATCTGAAATAAACTCGAATGCTCTCACAAATGAGAATACTAAAAATGAACCCAATCACTCTCAAAAATTAATTTAAAAAACCCAGAAAAAATAATCCGGAATCCTTGTCTGTTGCTGGATCGATCCCAAAATTTAATCAGTTCATGCCAGTCATGAGGCCAAACATCCCTGAAAGTTTCATCTGAATCTATCCAGTGGTTCTTGAGATATCTTGTCCATGGACAAACAAAGACAACTGAAAAAACAACTGAAAACAATACCTCCGCCTTTGCTGAGGCGGAGATAATAATCCTTTCTACTAAAGGCACAATCGATTAAATCAATCCCAGTACACGACTGGTACTTAATTTATTGACCCCCAAACAGGTGAAAGGAAACAGTCAACCTTAGTGTAATTTGAACTCAGAATCTAACAGCAGACGAATTACTGCTAAGCATTTCGCTCAGTGTGCTAACAATTCCTCCAGCTCCCCACCTTATTATTATTATTATTATTATTATTATTATTATAATTATAATAATAATAATAATAATACATTACTCTTTACTCTTTTACTTGTTTCAGTCATTTGACTGCGGCCATGCTGGAGCACCGCCTTTAATCGAGCAACTCGACCCCGGGACATTCTTTTGTAAGCCCAGTACTTATTCTATCAGTCTCTTTTGCCGAACCGCTAAGTGATGGGGACATAAACACACCAACATCGGTTGTCAAGCAATGCTAGGGGGACAGACACACAAACATATATACATGTATATGACAGGCTTCTTTCAGTTTCCGTCTACCAAATCCACTCACAAGGCTTTGGTCGGCCCGGGGCTATAGCAGAAGACACTTGTCCAAGGTGCCACGCAGTGGGACTGAACCCAGAACCATGTGGTTGGTAAGCAAGCTACTTACCACACAGCCACTCCTGCGCCATAAATAATAAATAATAATAATAATATAGAATAGTGGTCATAGTGGTTGTAGTTGTAATAGTATTGGTGATGGTGGTGGTGGAAGGTGTAGTAGTGATGGTTGTGGTTGTAGTAGTGGTGCTGGTAGTAATGATGGTGGCTGTAGAATTAATAGTAATGGTGGTAGTAGTAGTAGTAGTAGTTATAATAATAGTCTTAGTTTTACCTTGAGAGGGTTGGCTAGCAACATGACTTGCGTGATGGCCGCTGGTGGTAAGATTGGGTTGAAAGAAGGCAAATCTGTAGCTGACGGAGGCTGGAGTTTCACTTTCATCATCTGGAAGAAGAAGAAGAACAACAACAACAACAGATGCTTTAGTGACAGAAAACAAAACTGGGGTGGGTGGGTGGAGAGAGACAGAATCCCACCTGACCCCCGCACCACACCTACAAACGACAACACGATGGCACTGTCAGATATCTTTTAGCTTTTACTTATTCTATCGATCGATCTATTTTGCTGAACTGCTATGTGGCAGGGACATAAACACACCAACAACAGCCGTGTGGGAGGCAAACACAAATGTAAAGACACGCAGGCATACATACATATACACACAATGGGCTTCTTTCAGTTTCCGTCTACCAAATCCACTCACAAGGCTTTGGGCAACCTGAGGGGCAGAAGACACTTGCCTAAGGTGTCACACAGTGGGACTGAACCCAGAACCATGTGGTTGGTAAGCAAGCTTCTTACCCCCCCCCACACACACACATATATACAACAAGCTTCTTTCAGTTTCCGTCTACCAAATCCACTCGCAAGGCTTTGGTCAACCCAAGGCTATGGTAGAAGACACTTCTCCAAGGTGCCACACAGTAGGACTGAACCCTGGACCATGTGGTTGGGACCAAGCTTCTTACCACACAGCCACTCCTGCACTTATTTTTTTATTCCCTTACTTGACTCGATTATTTGACTGTGGCCATGCTGGAGCACTGTCCCAAAGGGGTTTTTAGTTGAATAAATCGACCCAAGGACTTTTTGATTTCTTTTTTAATCATCATCATCATCATCATCATCGTTTAGCGTCCGCTTTCCATGCTAGCACGGGTTGGACGGTTCGACCGGGGTCTGGGAAGCCAGGAGGCTGCACCAGTCTCCAGTCCGATCTGGCAGTGTTTCTACAGCTGGATGCCCTTCCTAACGCCAACCACTCCATGAGTGTAGTGGGCGCTTTTATGTGCCACCGGCACAGGTGCCAGTCAAGGCGGCGCTGGCATTGGCCACGTTCAGATGGTGCTTTTTACGTGCCACCGGCACAGAAGCCACTCAGGGCGGCGCTTCCCTGGACAAATAGGAAAAAAATGTTGCTACAACCCAAGGACGAAAATCATGTGGAAACAGTGTTATCGTTGTCATTTACCTTTGGGACAGCAGCTTGGAAGAGAAAGTTCCGAATGGGAATTGAACCACTATTCATCACAGATACGACCAGCACGAGGACGTCCGGTCGAGGTTTGTTCTTGGCAAAATGTATCACAATCTTTAGACCATCTTTTTCATAGGCATTGATCGAAGAAGTAGCTCCTGAAAGAAGACCCAAAAAAGGGGGCATTCGTTAGAAAGAAGGGTTTTGCAATGATAATAAAGGTTTGGGACAAAAATGGACAAAAATGGACATTTTGAGAAGTGGAGGGACCTTAGTTGATTAACCCTTTTGATTCCAACCCCGATTTATGTTCCTAACACTAGCTTAATGATAATTAAGTTATTTTACTAAGTCAAGAATTTAGAACCAAAGAGAAATCCAAGAATCTATAGCCAATTATTTGATATTTTGACAAGAGTTTGCTCCTTAACCTTTTCATTACCAGCCCGGCTGAAACCGGTCTGGCTGTGTAGTACAAATGTCTTGTTTTCAAAAGTTCGGAATTAAAATCTTCCACCAAACCTTGGTCACAATTTATGTTCCTAACACTAGCTTAATGATAATTAAATTATTTTACTAAATTCTTTGTTATGTTTAAGATTAATTAAAAGAAACACAGAGCATCTCAACAGAAATATGGTAACAAAACGGTTAAAATATATAATAGAGAAACAATTCTTAACCCTTTTGATACTAACCTGGCTGAAACCGGCTCTGGCTCTGTAGTACAAATGTCTTGTTTTCATAAGTTTTGAATTAAAATCTTCCACCAAACCTTAGTCACAATTTATGTTCCTAACACCAGCTTAATGATAACTAAGTTGTTTTACTAAATTCTTTGTTATATTTAAAGTAATTGAAAGAAACACAGAACATCTCAACAGAAATATGGTAACAAAAGGGTTAAAATATATAATAGAGAAACAATTCTTAACCCTTTGGATACCAACCCGGCTGAAACTGCCTCTAGTTCGGTGGTACAAAAGTCTTGTTTTCATAAGTTTTGCATTAAAATCTTCCACCAAACCTTAGTCACAATTTATGTTCCTAACACTAGCTGAATGATAACTAAGTTTTTTCACTAAATTTTTTGTTATATTTAAAATTAATTGAAAGAAACACAGAGCATCTCAACAGAAGTATGCTAACAAAAGGGTTAAAATATATAATAGAGAAACAATTCTTAACCCTTTTGATACCAACCCATGTGAAACCACCTCTGGCTTTGAATACAAATGTCTTGTTTTCATAAGTTTTGAATTAAAATCTTCCACCAAACCTTAGTCACAATTTATGTTCCTAACACTAGCTTAATGGTAACTAAGTTATTTTACTAAATTCTTTGTTATATTTAAAATTAATTGAAAGAAACACAGAGCATCTCAACAGAAATATGGTAACAAAACGGTTAAAATATATAATAGAGAAACAATTCTTAACCCTTTTGATACCAGCTTGGCTGAAACCACCTCTGGCTCTGTAGTACAAATGTCTTGTTTTCTTAAGTTTTGAGTAAAAAATCTTCCACCAAACCTTAGTCACAATTTATGTTCCTAACACCAGCTTAATTATAACGATGTTATTTTACTAAATTCTTTGTTATATATAAAGTAATTGAAAGAAACACAGAGCATCTCAACAGAAATATGGTGAAGAAAGGGTTAAAATATATAATAGAGAAACAATTCTTAACCCTTTGGATACCAACCTGCCTGAAACTGCCTCTGGGCTCTGTAGTACAAATGTCTTGTTTTCATAAGTTTTGAATTAAAATCTTCCACCAAACCTTAGTCACAATTTATGTTCCTAACACCAGCTTAATGATAACTAAGTTATTTTACTAAATTCTTTGTTATATTTAAAATTAATTGAAAGAAACACAGAGCATCTCAACAGAAATATGCTAATAAAAGGGTTAAAATATATAATAAGGAAACAATTCTTAAATTGAAATCCCAGTGTTTATTTGAGAGAGACCTTATGTTATCAACCCCAGGGGGAATGGATGGAAAGGCTAACTACAGAAGGATGAGCGAGAGAGAGAGAGAAAGAGGAACAGAGATAGGGCGAGAGAGACGGAGATAGAAAGACAGAGAGAGTGATGCTTTTACCTGGTTCAACAGACTCCAGTGGCACAAAGACATCAGACAGCGAGATCGGCTCCTTCGGCACGAGGGTGGGGGAGCCGGTGTTGATGATGTTGCTCCCGCCTCCTCCCCCTCCGCCGCTGCCGTCCGAGTAGGCGGGTTCCTGTCCGACGGGCACCAGCGGCTTCGTGGAGAAGTTGAGCAGCGACCCCACCACGTCTCCACCACCACCACCACTGCCGCTACCATTGCTGTTGATTGTTGTTGTGGCGGTGGCGGTGGTGGTAGTATTATTTGATATTGCTGTCGTCGCTGTCAGGATATCGGCAGCATCTTTCGTGGTCGTCGTCGTCGTGGAGATGATGCTGGAGGCGGGCGTAGTGGATGCGGTCGTCAAGATCGACGGCGTGAGGTCTCCGTTGAAGCAGAACAGGTCGCCGATTGTGTCGTCGAGAGCTGAAGAAGTATTATTATTAGTATTATTAGTAGTAGCAGTAGTGGTGGTGGTCGTCGTCGTGGTAGAAGTAGAACCAGTGGTGGTGGTGGAGGCGCCGATGAATGGTCCGATGGCGCTGTTTGTGGAATGTGTGGCCGGCGTCGTCGACAACGAAGTCGCTGCTGTTGTGGTGGTGGTGTTGGTGGTGGTGTTGGTGCCGGTTGCAGACAACGCCGACGTGAACGGGGAATTTGTCGACGAACTGAAACGAGAAACAGGCAAAGATTGGGTTAGGGTAGAGGTTCTCGACCCTTTTTTTTATCTATGGTCCCCTTTTGATTGCTATTTTATTCTGGCGGACCCCCCCAAAGCCATTTATTGTTTAAAAATTAGTTTTCTTATTTCTTTACTGCCCACAAGGGGCTACACACAGAGGGGACGAACAAGGACAGACAAACGGATTAAGTCAATTACATCGACCCCAGTGCATAACTGGTACTTATTTACTCGACCCCGAAAGGATGAAAGGCAAAGTCGACCTCGGCGGAATTTGAACTCAGAACGTAGCGACAGACGAAATACTTATTTCTTTACTACCCACAAGGGGCTAAACACAGAGGGGACAAACGGATTAAGTCGATTATATCGACCCCAGTGCATAACTGGTACTTATTTACTCAACCCCGAAAGGATGAAAGGCAAAGTCGACCTCGGCAGAATTTGAACTCAGAACGTAGCGGCAGACGAAATACTTATTTCTTTACTACCCACAAGGGGCTAAACACAGAGGGGACAAACGGATTAAGTCGATTATATCGACCCCAGTGCATAACTGGTACTTATTTACTCAACCCCGAAAGGATGAAAGGCAAAGTCGACCTCGGCGGAATTTGAACTCAGAACGTAACGGTAGACGAAATACCTATTTCTTTACTACCCACAGGGGGCTACACACAGAGGGGACAAACAAGGACAGACAAACAGATTAAGTCGATTACATCGACCCCAGTGCGTAACTGGTACTTATTTAATCGACCCCAAAAGGATGAATTTGAACTCAGAACGTAGCGGCAGACGAAATACCTATTTCTTTACTACCCACAAGGGGCTACACACAGAGGGGACAAACAAGGACAGACAAACAGATTAAGTCGATTACATTGACCCCAGTGCATAACTGGTACTTATTTAATCGACCCCGAAAGGATGAAATGCAAAGTCGACCTCAGCGGAATTTGAACTCGATGTCTTGCAAACAAACTTGCACATGCAAGTGCTACCAGTTAAAATCTCCGTATACCGGAAGCTAGCAAGTGTATGGGGTCATCAGGAGAGAATGCGCGCCGTTTCGGTGCCTACCTCTCGACGGCATCAATGCGCACCGGCCCCCCTCACTGATATGAGGCCCCGCTTGCTAGATCAGCTGGTTATGAAGAACTCAATATACTTCTAGCCATCACTCATCGTCTCTTTTTAACCAAATCCAGTGGCTAGCCTTCTCCATTTCGGGGCCTACCTCTCAACGGCATCAATGCGCACCGGCCCCCCTCACTGATATGAGGCCCCGCTTGCTAGATCAGCTGGTTATGAAGAACTCAATATACTTCTAGCCATCACTCATCGTCTCTTTTTAACCAAATCCAGTGGCTAGCCTTCTCCACTGTAGATTGGATATCAGTCATGGTGGTATTGACTTTACAATGAGTTAGGCCTAGCGATAACAACAGTCGTCTCACGCTGTGTCCTACAAACTCTCTACATCCGACTTCGATAGGAAAATGTTCCGCTTTCCAGCCTGCTTCTTCACATTCCTCGAGGAGGTTTTCATAACGGTTCAATTTTCGAGCCCGAGCGGCGTCCATATTATCTTCATGAGGAACCGTTAGCTCGACTATATTTATAACGTAGCAGCAGACGAAATACCAATTTCTTTACTACCCACAAGGGGCTAAACACAGAGGGGACAAACAAGGACAGACAAACGGATTAAGTCGATTATATCGACACCAGTGCGTAACTGGTACTTATTTAATTGACTCCAAAAGGATGAAAGGGAAAGTCGACCTCGGCGGAATTTGAACTCAGAACGTAGCGGCAGACGAAATACCTATTTCTTTACTACCCACAAGGGGCTAAACACAGAGGGGACAAACAAGGACAGACAAACAGATTAAGTCGATTATATCGACCCCAGTGCGTAACTGGTACTTATTTAATCGACCCCGAAAGGATGAAAGGCAAAGTCGACCTCGGCAGAATTTCAACTCAGAACGTAACGGCAGACGAAATACCGCTAAGCATTTCGCCCGGCATGCTAACGATTCTGCCAGCTCGCCGCCTTAAAAACTAGTTTTCTAGAAACTTCTTTGAAAATTCCTATTTTCTTCTTCATACATTAACTTGTGTAGGTTGAACCATGAAAAATGTTAGAGAAAGAAACCTGGCCATTCCTTGAAATACATACCAATACACCTAAAGTAGGGGTTCTTGACCATTTCCCCCACACTTAACTAGAAAACTTTTCACACACCCTACCACATCATAGGTCTGTTTGGATCAGGACTGACCTGGGGCTAAACAACAACTATAGCCACTAATACTAACTACTATACTATACATTAGATAATGTAGTCCTAGGTACACTATGCCTGAATAAAAGATGGGATGGTCACAGCTGGAACATCTTTGATCATAGGTCTGTCTGGATCAGGTCTGACCTGGGGCTAAATAACAACAACTACAGCCACTAATACTAACTACTATACTATACATTAGATAATGTAGTCCTAGATACACTAAGCCTGAATAAAAGATGGGATGGTCACAGGTGGAACGTCTTATCATATGCCTAGAGATTAACAAGAACATAGGCCTTTCTTGATCATTAGATAATGTAGTCCTAGATACACTATGCCTGAATAAAAGAGGGGATGATCACAGCTGGAACATATTTGATCATCGGTCTGTCTGGATCAGGACTGACCTGGGGCTAAACAACAACAACAACTAAAGCCTCTAATACTATACATTAGATAATGTAGTCCTAGGTACACTATGCCTGAATAAAAGATGGGATGGTCACAGCTGGAACATCTTTGATCATAGGTCTGTCTGGATCAGGTCTGACCTGGGGCTAAATAACAACAACAACTAAAGCCTCTAATACTATACATTAGATAATGTAGTCCTAGATACACTATGCCTGAATAAAAGAGGGGATGATCACAGCTGGAACATATTTGATCATCAGTCTGTCTGGATCAGGACTGACCTGGGGCTAAACAACAACAGTTATAGCCACTTACACTAACTACTATGCTATACATCAGATAACGTAGTCCTAGATACACTATGCCTGAATGAAAGATGGGATGGTCACAGGTGGAACGTCTTTGATCATAAATCTGTCCAGCTCAGGACCAGCCTAGGGCTAAACCACAACAGTAACAAGATACTCACCTACTCTGACCTTTCTCTTTCGACAGAGACTGCATCAACATGGCTTTACCGAGCATGTCCAACTCCTCCATGGCCTTCTTCTGGGACTCGCTCACCGTGGTGGACGAGGACAGCCGCATGCCGAGTGCGTCTGCAGACATGGAGCCAAACGCCTGCGGTTTGTTCTTCAGTGGTGCTGCAACGAGAAGGTGAGAGAATGAGATGGTTACCAGAGGCCGATTTCATCATCGTTTAACGTCTGTTTTCTGCGCTAGCATGGGTTGAACAGTTCGACCGGGATCTGGGAAGCCAGGGGGCTGCACCAGGCTCCAGTCTGATCTGGCAGTGTTTCTACAGCTGGATGCCCTTCCTAATGCCAACCACTCCATGAGTGTAGTGGGTGCTTTTTACATGCCACCGGCACAGGGGCCAGGCGAGGCTGCAACAGCCACATTCGGATTGGTGGGCAATGCCACGATCGGATTGGTGTATCGATATATATATATATATATAACATCATCATCGTTTAGTGTCCGTTCTCCATGCTAGCATGGGTTGAACGGTTCGACCGGGATCTGGGAAGCCAGGAGGCTGCACCAGGCTCCAGTCTGATCTGGCAGTGTTTCTACAGCTGGATGCCCTTCCTAATGCCAACCACTCCATGAGTGTAGTGGGTGCTTTTTACATGCCACCGGCACAGGGGCCAGGCGAGGCTGCAACAGCCACATTCGGATTGGTGGGCAATGCCACGATCGGATTGGTGTATCGATATATATATATGTATATATATATAACATCATCATCGTTTAGTGTCCGTTCTCCATGCTAGCATGGGTTGAACGGTTCGACCGGGATCTGGGAAGCCAGGAGGCTGCACCAGGCTCCAGTCTGATCTGGCAGTGTTTCTACAGCTGGATGCCCTTCCTAACGCCAACCACTCCGCGAGTGTAGTGGATGATTTTTACGTGCCAGGGGAGGCTGGCAGCGGCCACGATCGGTTGGGGCTTTTAACGTGCCACCGGCACGGAAGCCAGTCAAGGTGGCGCTAGAATCGGCCACGTTCGGATGGTGCTTTTTACATGCCACCGGCACACTCAACCAAATTCAATGACTACCACCCGTGCCAGTGGAGCGCTAACAGCTCCATCCGAGCGAGATCACTGCCAGAACGGCTGTCCGGCTTCCGTGCCGGTGGCACATAAAAAGCACCATTTGAGCATGATCGTAACCAATGTCGCCTTACTGGCATGTGAACAAAATATTTGAGCGAGGTTGTTGCCAGTGCCGCTGGACTGGCTCCTGTGCAGGTGGCACATAAAAAAGCACCATTTCAAGCGTGGCCGTTGACAGTACCGCCAGACTGGCCCTCATGCCGGTGGCACGTAAAAACACCCACTTCACTCTTGGAGTGGTTGGCGTTAGGAAGGGCATCCAGCTGTAGAAATTGTGCCAGATCAGATTGGAGCCTGGTGCAGCCATCTGGTCCGCCAGTCCTCAGTCAAATCGTCCAACCCATGCTAGCATGGAAAACAGACGTTAAACGATGATGATGATGATATATCATCTGATTTTTTTTTTTCTTTGTCCAGGCTTAGTTAGAAGGAAGAAGAAGAGGTTGACAATGACAAAGAACAATAACAACGAGAAGAAAAGGAATGAGGAGGAGGAGGAGGAGGAGCAGAAAGGAAGCGATGTCCTTACCAGAAACAAAAGACCCTGAGGCCAGGGACGGTGTCTGTGACGTCGCAGTGAAGTTGGGGAACACGGGAGCCTGCGCCATGCCACTGTGCAGTGGTGTGTTCGTGGCCCCCATGTTGAAAACTGAATGGATTGGTGAAGGATTGGCATCTGTCGTGCTGCTGGCTGTTATCACATTGCTGAGTTTGTCTGAAGGTTCCACCTTGCCACAAAAAGAAACAACAAAAATAAAACAATAATAATAATAATAATAATAATGATAATGATAATAATAATGGTAATTCATTTCATTTCATTTACTTGTTTCAGTCATTTGACTGTGGCCATGCTGGAGCACCACCTTTAGTTGAAGAAATCGACCCCAGGACTTACTCTTTGTAAGCCCAGTACTTATTCTATCGGTCTCAAGCGATGTTGGGGGAGGGGGGCAAACACAACACACAAACATACACATATACATACGACAGGCTTCTTTTAGTTTCCGTCCACCAAAGCCACTCACAAGGCATTGGTCGGCCCGAGGCTATAGCAGAAGACACATGCCCAAGGTGCCACGCAGTGGGAGTGAACCCGGAACCTGTGGTTCGTAAGCAAGCTACTTACCACAACAGCCACTCCTGCACCTATATATATATATATATACGACGGGCTTCTTTTCAGTTTCCGTCTACCAAATCCACTCACAAGGCTTTGGTCGGCCCGAGGCTATAATAGAAGACACTTGCCCAAGGTACCACGCAGTGGGACTGAACCCGGAACCATGTGGTTGGTAAACAAGCTACTTACCACACAGCCACTCCTGCACCTATATATATATATATATATACGATGGGCTTCTTTCAGTTTCCGTCTACCAAATCCACTCACAAGGCTTTGGTCGGCCCGAGGCTATAATAGAAGACACTTGCCCAAGGTGCCACGCAGTGGGACTGAACCCGGAACCATGTGGTTCATAAGCAAGCTACTTACCACACAGCCACTCCTGCACCTATATATATATATATATATACGATGGGCTTCTTTCAGTTTCCGTCTACCAAATCCACTCACAAGGCATTGGTCGGCCCGAGGCTATAGCAGAAGACACGTGCGCAAGGTGCCACGCAGTGGGACTGAACCCGGAACCATGTGGTTCGTAAGCAAGCTACTTACCACACAGCCACTCCTGCACCTATATATATATATATATACGACGGGCTTCTTTTCAGTTTCCGTCTACCAAATCCACTCACAAGGCTTTGGTCGGCCCGAGGCTATAGCAGAAGACATGCCCAAGGTGCCACGCAGTGGGACTGAACCCGGAACCATGTGGTTGGTAAGCAAGCTACTTACCACACAGCCACTCCTGCACCTATATACGACGGGCTTCTTTTCAGTTTCCGTCTACCAAATCCACTCACAAGGCTTTGGTTGGTCCGAGGCTATAATAGAAGACACTTGCCCAAGGTGCCACGCAGTGGGACTGAACCCGGAACCATGTGGTTCATAAGCAAGCTACTTACCACACAGCCACTCCTGCACCTATATATATATATATATACGACGGGCTTCTTTCAGTTTTCTTCTACCAAATGCACTCACAAGGCATTGGTCAGCCCGAGGCTATAGCAGAAGACACTTGCCCAAGGTGCCACGCAGTGGGACTGAACCCGGAACCATGTGGTTGGTAAACAAGCTACGTACCACACAGCCTCTCCTACAAGGGCTGAACACTTTTTTCCACTTTATTTCTAATCCCAAATGCTTTAATTTATAAATCTAGCACTATATCTTTCTCCATTTCAAAATTAAGGGTAAAAATAAAGCAATCCTGCGAAACAACTGATCTTTACACAGAGACGCACAGAATAAAAGCAATCATATAACGACAGCAGAGGGCACAACAAACATCAGTGATCTGATTGTCACCTGTACTCCTGATAAGATATGCCAATTAGTCTTTTACACCTGCCAGGCTCGTTTGTATTAGCTCAAGTTGTTGGATGATTTTTTGATCCTTTAAGAATATTGCCAGTGCTGCTGGACTAACTCCTGTGCAGGTGGCAAGTAAATAAACACCGTTTCGACCCTGTGCTTGAGGAGACCTATTGAGTCAAGTACATCAACATCAAAAATCAATGGAAATTGTAATTGTGATCCCTGTGCCGGTGGCACGTAAAAAGCACCATCCGAACATGGCCAATGCCAGCGCCGCCTTGACTGGCTTTTGTGCAGGTGGCACGTAAAAAGTACCGTCCAAACGTAGCCAATACCAGTGCTGTCTTGACTGGCTTCCATGCAGGTGGCATGTAAAAAGCACCATCCGAACGTAGCCAATACCAGTGCTGTCTTGACTGGCTTCCATGCAGGTGGCATGTAAAAAGCACCATCCGAACGTAGCCAATCAGTGCTGTCTTGACTGGCTTCCATGCAGGTGGCATGTAAAAAGCACCATCCGAACGTAGCCAATACCAGTGCTGTCTTGACTGGCTTCCATGCAGGTGGCATGTAAAAAGCACCATCCGAACGTAGCCAATACCAGTGCTGTCTTGACTGGCTTCCATGCAGGTGGCATGTAAAAAGCACCATCCGAACGTAGCCAATACCAGTGCTGTCTTGACTGGCTTCCATGCAGGTGGCATGTAAAAAGCACCATCCGAACGTAGCCAATACCAGTGCTGTCTTGACTGGCTTCCATGCAGGTGGCACGTTAAAAGCACCGTCCAAACGTGGCCGATGCCAGCCTCCCCTGGCACGTAAAATGCACCCACTGCACTCATGGAGTGGTTGGCGTTAGGAAGGGCATCCAGCTGTAGAAACACTGCCAGATCTGACTGGAGCCTGGTGCAGCCTCCTGGCTTCCGAGACCCTGGTTGAACCATCCAACCCATGCTAGCATGGAAAACAGACATTAAACGATGATGATGATGACGTAGAACCGAAACTTTCATAGATTGGAATTTAAATCCTAATCTCTATAGAAATTTATTGTTCCAAGAAAACATTGAATTTGAATTGCTTTTAATTTTTACAATTATAGATAACAACTCTGGCTGCAACACCTGAACCAGGTGTGTGTGAATGATGTTGAGCGAACGTCTGCTACGAATGATATTTTTTAACACAGGGCATCTCTAAGACGACTGCAAGACGGTGAAGGAAAATAAGTGAACTGTGACCAGGCTCAATAAAAGGAGCCCCAGTTATTGGTTGCAATTACATACTTGAAATCAGTGTTGGTAGGAATTTAATCAGCTTGCAAATACACATTCACATTACTGCATTTATGCTCTGGCTAAGCCCGAACAGCCCATGTGCTGGAATCACCACTGATATATATATATATATATATAGGTGAGGGCGCGTGGCTTAGTGGTTAGGGCATTCGGCTCATGATCGTAAGGTTGTGAGTTCGATTCCCGGCGACGCGTTGTGTCCTTGAGCAAGACACTTTATTTCACGTTGCTCCAGTCCACTCAGCTGGCAAAAATGAGTTGTACTTGTATTTCAAAGGGTCAGCCTTGTCACTCTCTGTGTCACGCTGATTATCCCCGAGAACTACGTTAAGGGTACACGTGTCTGTGGAATGCTCAGCCATTTGCACGTTAATTTCACGAGCAAGCTGTTCCGTTGATCGTATCAGCTGGGACCCTCGTCGTCGTAACCGGCGGAGTCTTTAAAAATATATATATATATATATATATATATATATAAAAAGGGAAAGTTTACGAAAATAAACAAAAGACGAAGACAGGTGGTATACGAAGAAAGGCGGCGAGCTGGCAGAGACGTTAGCACGCCGGGCGAAATGCGTAGCTGTATTTCGTCTGCCGTTACGTTCTGGGTTCAAATTCCGCCGAGGTCGACTTTGCCTTTCATCCTTTCGGGGTCGATAAATTAAGTATCAGTTACGCACTGGGGTCGATGTAATTGACTTTATCCGTTTGTCTGTCCTTGTTTGTCCCCTCTGTGTTTAGTCCCTTGTGGGTAGTAAAGAAATAGGTGGTGTACAAAACAAACAGATGTATTAGTATAACGCTCAGGAATAGAAAAAGTCTTTTACGTTTCGAGCCTACGCTCTTCTATAGAAAGGGACACAGGAAAAACAAGGAGAGAAAAAAAAGTGTGTAGTGGCTAACGATCTATCTTTACATATATATATATATATATATATATAAAGGGTAAAGACCCCCTTCGGTCATGAATGACCATGGGATTGCACCTAGAAAGTTACCCTCCTAGACACAAGTCCGGGCAAGGTTGTTTATGGAAGACCAGCAGTCGCCCATGCATACCAGCCTCCCCTCTCCACGCCACCAGTGTCATCCAAGGGAAAGACAAAGGTCGATACAGCTTGGCACCTGTGACATCGCAACTCATTTCTACAGCTGAGTGAACTGGAGCAACGTGAAATAAAGTGCCTTGCTCGAGAACAACACGCAGCCCTGTCCGGGATTCGAGCTCACAACCTCACGATCGTAAGCTCGACGCTCTAACCACTGAGCCATGCGCCTTCATATATATATATATACATACATACATACAAAGATATACATATATATACACATCCACACATAATGTGTTTACTTACATTGACTGATCCAAAAATATCACTCAACTGGTCAATGGTGGAGGAACTGCTGTTGTCAAGGTTTGAACTTGGTTGGTTAGAAGCGACAACAGGCTTCATATCCGGCGGGTCACTCAGACCTAAAACAAAGAGACAAACAGACAGACAAACATTAACACATGTCCTTACTCGGTCAACATGATAAAAAAAACTCGCAAACTGGAATTGTGCTGGCCACCTCAACCGACTGTGTCCCTACTCGTGCTCTCTTCTTGAATGCGAGTTAAGTTAAGTTAATTTTTTGCCTCAAAAAGCAAAAGCAAAGCCATGTAGGGGGACATGGAGTTATGTACAGGGAGGGTGTTCATACAAAGAGTTCAGGATATTTCTGGTCAAGAGAGACTTTGAACCGAGCGGTCTTCGGCATCTTCACCATCTCATCCGGCAGCTTATTCCACGGATCCGCAACCCGGACGGAGAAAGCCCCTCTCCTTCGATTGAGATGAAATCGTCGCAGATAGAGCTTTTCAGAGTGACCCCGCAGCCGACGCTCTGGAGCAGGAGTGAATAACAGCTCTTTCGAGAGGTTACACTTTCCGCTTATGATGTTGTGAGCAAGAATGGGATCACCACGGCGTCGCCGTTTTTCTAGAGAATAAAGGTCGAGCGTCTTCAGCATTTCTTCATAAGACAAATGCTTGAGACCAAGAACCATGCGGGTAGCCAGCTTCTGGACTCTTTCGAGATGATGTATGTCTTTGAGGAGATAAGGAGAAGAGGCTTGAATCGCGTACTCCAATATGGGTCTCACCAGCGTGACATTCAGCGGTAGGAATATGGCTGCTGTGAGCATTCCGAATGACCCCCCCCTCTCTCTTTGGAGAGGCACTGAGCCGCTATACGCACACATGCCCACACGGCAGTAAATTGCACCTACCGAATTCAATCACAAAGCTCCAGTCGGCTCGGGGCTATAGTAGAAGACACTTACCCAAAGTGCCACGCAGTGGGACTGAACCCGAAACCATGTAGCTAGGAGGCAAGCTCCCTAACCACACAGCCATGCCCACGCCTACTTAAAAATGTATGCACATATGCGCAGCGCTATGCGTGAGGCAAGTTTTCTACAGCCGGATGCCCTTCCTGACGCCAACCCCCACCTGTTGCCAAGCGAGGTAGTTTTATTCCCTCCCGTCGAATAAAAAACAGAACTCCGCGTGCTTTGTTGGCAGCACGGACGCACTGGGCCGAAGGCGAAAAGGAAGAATCCACCAAGATACCCAGGTTCTTTACCTGGTCGGTCCTCTCCAGCAGCAGACGACCTGGCTCGAAATCAAGTTGAGATGCAGGAGAAGAGCCGATGTATATTGTGACTTTGGATAAGAGGAGGAATGAGGACTTGATGGGGATGCTGGGGTTCAAGGAATCGGTGGACCAGCTGACAAGCTCAAATGGAGTGTGGTGGTGTGGACATGTGTTGAGGAGGGATGACGATCGTGTTCTGCGGAGAGCGGTTGAGTTTAAAGGTGAATGAACCGCGAAGGTCAACCAGAAGGTCAAACATGGAGGGGACAGGTAGAGGAGGAGATTGGGAGGGTTGGCTTGAGGAGAGGGGATGCCCAAAACCAGGCAAGATGGTGTGAGAGCAGTTGGTGTAAGAGTGAGGTAGGTCCAGCTACCTGTTAATGGGAACAAACCCTGATTAAAAATATTCGGCATCATCATCATCATCAGTCTAAGCTGCTCTGTTGTGGATCCTTCCTTCATATTTTAATATCTTCTACCCTAGCATAAAACATCATCTATTCCATTGAAAATAACACTGACATCTCATTTTACAGATATCTCGTCTGGCACCTGTGTCGGTGGCACATAAAAAACACCATCCGAGCGTGGCCGTCTGCCAGCCTCATCTGGCACCTGTGTCGGTGGCACATAAAATCACCCTCTACACTTGTGGAGTGGTTGGCGTTAGGAAAGGCATCCAGCTGTAGAAACACTGCCAGATCTGACTGGCCTGGTGCAGCCTTCGGGCTCCCCAGACCCCAGTTGAACCGTCCAACCCATGCTAGCATGGAAAGCGAACGTTAAATGATGATGATGATGATGATGATGATTATATATATATATATATATATATATATATATATATATATACAACACACACATATATGTATATATCATCATCATCATCGTTTAATGTCCGTTTTCCGCGCTAGCACGGGTTGGGTGGTTTGACCGGGGTCTGGGAAGTCACGAGGCTGCACCAGGCTCCAGTCTGATCTGGCAGTGTTTCTACAGCTGGATGCCCTTCCTAACGCCAACCACTCCGCGAGTGTAGTGGGTGCTTTTTACGTGCCACCGGCACAGAAACCAGTGAAGGTGGCGCTGGCATCGGCCACGATTTGGATGGTGCTTTTTACATGCCACCGGCACAGAAGCCAGTCAAAGCAGTGCTGGCATCGGCCACGATTTGGATGGTGCTTTTTACGTGCCACCTGCACGGAAGCCAATCAAGGCGGCGCTGCCATCAGCCACGTTCAGATTGTGCTTTTTACGTGCCACTGGCACAGGGGATCACAACTGCAGTTTCCATTGATTTTGATGGTGTCCTTGACTCAATGGATCTCCTCAAGCACAGGGTCGAAACGGTGTTTCTTCACTTGCCACCTTCACAGGAGTCAGTCCAGCGGTCCTGGCAAATGCCGGGTGCCACACATATATATTTGTATATATATATATATATATATATATCATCAACATCATCGTTTAACGTCTGTTCTCCATGCTAGCATGGGTTGGATGGTTTGACCGGGGATCTGGGAAGCCAGGAGGCTGCACCAGGCTCCAGTCTGATCTGGCAATGTTTCTACAGCTGGATGCCCTTATACACACATATGTATGTATATATGTATACATATACATGTACATATATAATATATACACACACACACATATATATATATAGGTACATACATACATACATACACACACACACCACATATATATTAGGCTCCCACACAGTTTCCAGCTACAGACTCAAAATTCATTTATGTGCTTCTTGTGAATGCAAATGTGTGTGTCCGTGTGTCCATACATCTTACCCGCCTCTCTCAAGGTAAATGGCCCTTGCGGCCAATTCCTGAACTCCCAACAAGACGAGAGGGTGAAGACGAATACCACACATCCCTTTCATAGACCTCCACCCCCACAAAAAAAACCCCTAACGGATCTTACCTAAAGCCAGCAGCTGTTCGTCGAGGATAGATGCTCCCACGGGGGTGGTCGTTGAAGCCAAGTTGGCCTTCGTCTTGTTGGGGGACTGCGTCGTCTGGTCAAAGCCCAGGTCGAGCAATGTGTGGTTTGTACCAAAGTCTGCAAAAGAAAAATTGCTAAGGATCAATAACATCATCACCATTATCATCATCATCATCATCATCACAATACGGATACCTTTTACTGCAGCCATGCTGGAGCACTGCATCAAAGAATTTGGGTTCAATGAATCGATGCCACACCCACAGGAATTAATTTTATTTTTTCAAGCCTGGTACTTATTCTGTCAATTCCTTCTGCTGAACTGCTAAGTTACAGGGATGTAAACAAACCAACATCAGTTTTTCAAGTGGTAATGGAGGACAAACACATAGAAAAAACAAAGACACATACACACACACATAATATATATATATATATATATGTGGAGGTGCAATGGGCCAGTGGTTAGGGCAGCGGACTCGCGGTCGTAGGATCGCGGTTTCGATTCCCAGGCCGGGCGTTGTGAGTGTTTATTGAGCAAAAACACCTAAAGCTCCACGAGGCTCCGGCAGGGGGTGGTGGCGATCCCTGCTGTACTCTTTCACCATTCTTTTTCCCACTCTTTCTTCTGTTGGCCTGCTCGCTTAGCCAGTGGGGTGACGTCATTCGAAGGCTAAAACAATGCGAAGCGCATTGTGACCAGCGATGTGTAACAACATCTCATGGTCTGGTCGCTCACATGATCACGTGATATATATATATATATATATATACTTTGTTAATAAAGGAAATGGAAGAGAGGCAGCAGTGAAAGAAGAAAGGGGGATGAGGGAGAAGGGATAGGTTGAGAGGGGATGTGGTGAAAGGGGGAGAGGGGAGAGATGGGGTGGTAGAGAGGAGGAGGGGGGAGAAGAGAAAGGAAGAGAGACGAGGAGAGAGGAGAGAAGGAAGGGCAGAGAGTCGGGAGAGGAGGAGAGGGAAGAGATGGAAGGGCAGAGAGTTGGGAGAGGGGGGAGAGGAGGAGGAGGAGAGAGAGGAGAAGGGGCAGGCATAGAGAGAGATAGAGAGAGAAAGGGTGACTTGAAAGAAGTGATGGATGCATGTCGATGCTGTGCACCACCCTGCCCTCCACTGCTCCATCTCTGCCCCCTATAACTGCAGATGTAAATCTGAGGAACTGCTCACTTACCACTGGAGCCTTCCACCTTCAATTTATACTGATTCATCACCTTCATCACCTCATCGTTGGCTTTCAGGATATCGGCTGCAAATAATAATAATAACAATAATAATAATAATAACAGTAATAATAATAGTAATAATAATAATAATAATAATAATAACAATAATAATAATAAAAGTGTTATCATGTACATTATTTTGTCTTGGTATAAAAGATGGGCTACACCAAATATTCTGCTCAATACCTATTTCTTTATTACCCGCAAAGGGCTATACATAGAGGGGACAAACAAGGACAGACATAGGTATTAATTCGATTACATCGACCCCAGTGCGTAACTTGTACTTAATTTATCGACCCCGAAAGGATGAAAGGCAAAGTCGACCTCGGCGGAATTTGAACTCAGAACGTAATGGCAGTCGAAATAGGGCTACACATTTCGCCCGGTGTGCTAATGTTTCTGCCAGCTCGCCGCCTTCTGCTCAATACCACAGATTTGCTTGTCAGTTGTTTGACCTTAACCAGTTGAGCATATCCCTTGCTGGCTGATGATATGTGCATCTCTGATCACGAGCAGAAGTAGTGGGAGAACATCATAGCCATGTGTTGAGAGAAATTCTTTGGGGTTTGAATAATTCACTTCTGGAAACAAGGTTGTCTCATTCAATATCCTTAAACAACCCTTATTCAGGGACCTTTTGAGCAGAATGGGCTACTCGACCAGAAGAAAATTCTAACTGGGCCCCACCTGCAAGGTCATGTGCTGTTTATCTTGATATGAAATCCCCATGTCGCGCACATATGGTTGTGATGCATGTGCCTAGTGTACCCTTATCAAACAGGTAGTCATGATGGGTATACTGGGCTTCGTATATTTTACCCCAGGGTCACTTTGATGGCATGCACTGCTCTCTCATTCAATAATAATAATAATCTTTTCTACATAGGCAGAAGGCATGATATTTTACGGGAGAGTTAAGTTGATTACATCTACCCTGAAAAGATGGATTTTAACAGGATTTGAACTCAGAATATAAAGACCAATCAAATACCACTATTTTGTCTGTCATGCTAATGATTCGGCCTGAAAAAAATATGGGATGGTCACGGCTGGACCATCTTTGATCATTGGTCAGTCTGGATCAGGACTGACCTGGGGCTAAACAACAACTAATACTAACTACTATATTTTAGATAATGTAGTCCTAGATACACTATGCCTGAATGAATGATGGGATGGTCACAGCTGGAACATCCTTGATCATAGGTCTGTTTGGATCAGGACTGACCTAGGGCTAAACAACAACAGTTATAGCCACTAATACTAACTACTACACATTAGATAATGTAGTCCTAGATACACTATGCCTGAATGAAAGATGGGATGGTCACAGCTGGAACGTCTTTGATCATAGGTCTGTCCACTCCCTCAACTTACCAATTCCATCGTTATCCTGTTCATCTGTATCACTTGCCAACCGGAATAAATTTGGCCGCAGCTTCTCCAAAGTCTCGTAAAGTTCCTGAAATTAAAACACAAGAGAACCCTTGTTAACACTTTTGATACCGACCCTCCCCTTGAGAGCAGCCCTAGTTCTGTAATATAAACTTCCCCTTTAAAAGGTACTAGCTTAACCTTCATCATCATCATCATCGTTTAGCATCCGCTTTCCATGCTAGCATGGGTTGAACGATTCAACTGGGGTCAAGGAAGCCAGGAGGCTGCGCCAGGCCCAGTCTGATCTGGCAGTGTTTCTACAGCTGGATGCCTTTCCTAACGCCAACCACTCCATGATTGTAGTGGGTGCTTTTTACATGCCACCAGCACAGGTGCCAGGCGAGGCTGGCAACGGCCACGATCGGATGGTGCTTTTTATGTGCCACCGGCATGGGGGCCAGGCGAGGCTGGCAAACGGCCACGATCGGATGGTGCTTTTTACGTGCCACTGGCACGGGGACCAGCATTCAAATTTCCCAGTCAAATGTGATACTTATTTATTTACATTGTATTGGTGTTGTGCTAGTAGAGTGCTAAGAGCACCATCCGAGCATGATCATTGCCAGAGCGGCTAACTGGCACCTGTGCTGGTGGCATGTGTAAAAAGATTCAAGCGAGGTCATTGCCAGTACTACCTGACTGGCCCCTGTGCCAGTGGCATGTAAAAAGCACCCACTACACTCTCGGAGTTAGGAAGGGCATCCAGCTGTAGAAACCATGCCAGATCAGACTGGGGCCTGGTGCAGCTCTCCAGCTTGCCAGGTCTGGCCAAACCGTCCACTTCATGCCAGAATGGATAATAAACGTTAAATGATTATACATACATATATATATATATATATATTATATATATATATATATATATATAATATATATATATATATATACTATAATGCCAGGGGCATGTGTAAAGAGATTCGAGTGAGATCGTTGCCAGTACCGCCCGCCTGACTGGCCCCGTGCCGGTGGCATGTAAAAAGCACCCACTACACTCTCGGATTGGTTGGCGTAAGGAAGGGCATCCAGTTTAGAAAAAATTTTGCCAGATCAAGACTGAAGCCTGGTGCAGCCATCTGGTTCGCCAGACCTCAGTCAAATCGTCCAACCCATGCTAGCATGAAAAGCGGACGTTAAATAATGATGATGATGATGATGGCTTAACTTGTAGCTCGGAGATTACGCATGATCATAACCGTAGTCATGGCTGATGCTGGTGTCACGTAACTGGTACCTGTGCTGGTGGCACATAAAGAGCACCTTTTGAGTGTTGGAGGCACAAAGGGTGAATTTATTTATTCTCTCTTTATTTCCTCATATTCCTTTCTGTTGAAGAGTGTAGGCTCGAAACGTAAAAGACTTTCTCACTTTCCCGAGCGTCAAACTAATACACCTGCTTATTGTTTATATACCTGTCTTCATGTTTAGTTTTTCTGTAAATTTCAACTATATACATATATATATGTATGTATGTATATATATATATTGTT
Source organism: Octopus sinensis (assembly GCF_006345805.1). NCBI lineage: Eukaryota > Metazoa > Mollusca > Cephalopoda > Octopoda > Octopodidae > Octopus > Octopus sinensis. The sequence continues at coordinate 13,389,896 of NC_043023.1, forward strand.
ATAGAGTTTGATTTGAAAACCCCACTAGAATGGGAGAAAGCGCTAATGATCTAAGTGATATGATATATATATATAAAAAATGTAATATATAAATAAATATCTGTAAATATAAACCATCCGATTTTCTGAGTACCTCATTTCTTCTAATATATATATATATGTACATATATATATATACATACACACACACACATATATATACATATATATACACACATATATATACATACACACACATACATATACACACACACATATATAAAGATACACATACATATATACACACACACACACAAATATATATATATATATATATACACATATATATATATATATATACATACACACACACATATATACATACACACACACACACACACACACACACACAACACACAAAATGGGTATCCCCACATTCGCCGTCTGTGATCCAGGGCTATAGCAGAAAAGATGACATTGTCACATCAAGAACATCTTTGACCACAGGTCTGCTGGATCAAGACCTGGGGTTAAACAAGAACACAACAGACAGTCACCTTCAAAGACAACATATCGCACGACACCCCACCACCACCTCTACACCCAATAGAACATCTCAAGGCGCCACCTACCTTCATGGTGTCGCGGTCACTCTGCGACGCCGACTCAGTGCCGTAGTGTTCCAACATTTCCGACAACACGCTCACGTTGTTGTTGATTGTCTCCAGCTCGGACACCCGCTTCGAGATTTTGTCAATCCGGTCAGCATCCTGGAAGAGGTCAGAGGTCAAAGGTCAGGTCACGATAAACACATCGACTGACAAACATCACATACACACACAATACACACACGCATAATATGTATATATATTTTTTATCTTTCACTTATTTCAGAAATTAGACTGTGGCCAGAATAATCATCATCATCATCATCATCGTTTAACGTCCGCTTTCCATGCTAGCATGGGTTGGACGGTTCAACTGGGGTCTGGGGAGCCCGAAGGCTGCACCAGGCCAGTCAGATCTGGCAGTGTTTCTACAGCTGGATGCCCTTCCTAACGCCAACATAATAATAATAATAATCTTTTCTACTATAAGCACAAGGCCTGGAATTTTGGGGGAGGGGAACTAGACGATTACAACGACCCCAGTGCGTAACTGGTACTTAATTTGTCAACCCCGAAAGGATGAAAGGCAAAGTTGACCTCGGCGGAATTTGAACTCACAACGTAACGGCAGACGAAATACCTATTTCTTTACTACCCACAAGGGGCTAAACACAGAGGGGACAAACAAGGACAGACAGAGATATTAAGTCGATTACATCGACCCCAGTGAGTAACTGGTACTTAATTTATCGACCCCAAAAGGATGAAAGGCAAAGTCGACCTTGGTGGAATTTGAACTCAGAACGTAACGGCAGACGAAATACCTATTTCTTCACTACCCACAAGAGGCTTAAACACAGAGGGGACAAACAAGGACAGACAAAGGTATTAAGTCGATTACATCGACCCCAGTGAGTAACTGGTACTTAATTTATCGACCCCCCGAAAGGATGAAAGGTAAAGTTGACCTCGGCGGAATTTGAACTCAGAACGTAACGGCAGACGAAATACCTATTTCTTTACTACCCACAAAGGGCTAAACACAGAGGGGACAAACAAGGACAGACAAAGGTATTAAGTCGATTACATCGACCCCAGTGAGTAACTGGTACTTAATTTATCGACCCTGAAAGGATGAAAGGCAAAGTCGACCTTGGTGGAATTTGAACTCAGAACGTAATGGAAGACGAAATACCTATTTCTTTACTACCCACAAGAGGCTTAAACACAGAGGGGACAAACAAGGACAGACAAAGGTATTAAGTCGATTACATCGACCCCAGTGAGTAACTGGTACTTAATTTATCGACCCCGAAAGGATGAAAGGCAAAGTCGACCTTGGTGGAATTTGAACTCAGAACGTAATGGAAGACGAAATACCTATTTCTTTACTACCCACAAGAGGCTTAAACACAGAGGGGACAAACAAGGACAGACAGAGGTATTAAGTCGATTACATCGACCCCAGTGAGTAACTGGTACTTAATTTATCGACCCTGAAAGGATGAAAGGCAAAGTCGACCTTGGTGGAATTTGAACTCAGAACGTAGCGGCAAATACCGCTAAGCATTTCACCCGGCGTGCCGACAATTCTGCCAGTTCGCCGCCTTAAAAATAATAATAATAATCCTTTCTGCTAGGGGTACAAGGCATGAAATTTTGGAGGATGGGACCAGTTGATATTCATCGACCCCAGTGTTTCACTTGTACTTAATTTATTGACCCCCCTGAAAGGATGAAAGGTAAAGTCAACCTCAGAAGAATTTGAACTCAGAATGTAGCGAAATACCGCTAAGCATTTTATCCTGTGTGCTAACAATTCTGCCAGCTCACAGCCTTAATAATAATAATAATAATTCTTTCTACTAAAGGTACAAGGCCTAAAATTTTGGGGGAGAGGACCAGTTGATTACATCGACCCCAGTGTTTCACTGGTACTTAATTTATTGACTCCAAAAGGATGTCAACTCTGGCAGAATCTGAACTCAGAATATTAGCGACAGGCAAAATACCTCTAAGCATTTCGTCTGGCGTGCTAACGGTTCTGCCAGCTCACCGCCTTAATAATACTAATAATAATAATAATCTCTATATATATAAAGTTGAAGTTGTCTGTGTATGGCAGGTTTTGTAGCCTTCAACTAACACTGTCTCCTCCGAGACCCTGCGGTGCAGGTTGACCAAAATTGAGAGTATGATAGAAAAAGGCTTGCTCTTCATTCCGTAGAAGATAAAATTCAAATCAGACCATGTTAACACCAAAAATTATTTACATCAAAAAGGTGCTTTTTTTCTATGAAAATCCCTATTTTTTAAGGATTTTTTGACTGCTGTGTCGTCATTTTTCGGTGTATTTCAACCAGAAAAATGTTCACTTAAAGAGAATAACAAGCTACATAATGCAACATTTTTTATATTTCAAAAATTCCAATTCTAAAGGGTCGAAACAAACCCGAGCAACGCCAGGCGATACTGCTAGTAATAATAATAAAAATCCTGCTTACCTGCTGAACCATATTTTTGATCAATCTGTTGGCTGCTTGGAGATCTTCAGGATTTTTACTCTTCAGTAGCCGAGACAGCAGCTGGAACAGACAAGAACAAAACATCACTATCAGGGTTTCAATCCCACTTCAAACCACAATGTGATCATCATCGCCATCATCATTTTAAGATCTACTTCTCTATGCTTGCTCAGGTCAGACGAGACTAGGTTCAGGCAGGGTTTTTTTGTTGTTTTTTGCCCCTATGGCTGAACAGGTTTCATGAGAAGGCTGGGAACAAACTACACCACTTGTACGATGGTGGTGCTCATTTACAACTATCATGGAAATGTCAAGGTGGAAATAAACATAAAACTTTGGTTGATCCCAAGGTTTTGGAAGATACTAGCCCAAGGAGGTATGCAGTGGCTAGGAAGTGAACTTCCAAACCTCACGGTTATACAGCCAAGCCTGAACAGACGTGTGTGTGGGGTGCATGTGTATGCCTCTGTGTGTGGGTGTGTATGTGGGTGTGTGTGTGCATGCATGTGTGAATCTGTGTGTGGGAGTGTGCATGTCTGTGTGTGTATCTGTGTATGTCAGTGTGTATGTGTGTGTGTGTATCTATGTATGTCAGTGTGTATCTATGTATGTCAGTGTGTAAATAGTATGTGTAAATAGTTACATGTCAACCGATGCCTTATGTGTGAAATCAGTAGACAGAAACTGAAAACCATTCCACCATTCCTCCACACACAAGTGCAGGCATGGCTGTGTGGTAAGAAGCTTGCTTCCCAACCACAAGGTTCTAGGTTCAGTTCCACAGCATAGCATCTCAGGCAAGTGTCTTCTACTACAGCTCCATGCCAACAAAAACCTTGAGAGTGGATTTGGTAGACAGAAACCGAGAGAAGCCCATAATATATGTTTGCGTGTATTTCCTGATGTTAACATCTCATGACAGTAGTAAATGAGTGTCACTGTCATCTAAGCAGTGTTGTTCATTTCCAATGTTTTGTGAAAAAAAAAAAACCTGGCCAATGGGGGACCAGATTATTTTGCATGGAAACAGGTGAGAGATGGCAACAGGAAGGACATCTGGCTGTAGAAAAACTCTGACCCCTACCCGAATCCTATTTTCGCCTTTTCACGTGCCGCCGGCACGGGAGCCAACACAGCATATCTCAGCAGAAATTTAGTAACAAAAGGGTTAAAACAAAACCAAACAACACACACAATTATATATAATAAATACATATCTTACCCGTGCTTTCTCATCGTCTTCAAATAAAGCATTCTTTGGCCTGGGTGGGGGTGCCGGGTTAGCATTTAAATTCTGTAAAATAAACAAATAATTAACCAATATTTAACACACAAAAAATACTAACCTGAAGACTTTAGCATTCAAATTACTTTTTTTTTTCCTTTTTTTTTACTTGTTTCAGTCATTGGCCATGCTGGAGCACCGCCTTTAATCGAGCAAATCGACCCCGGGACTTATTCTTTGTAAGCCCAGTACTTATTCTATCGGTCTCTTTTGCCGAACCGCTAAGTTTACTCTTTTACTTGTTTCAGTCATTTGTCTGCGGCCATGCTGGAGCACCGCCTTTAGTCAAGCAAATCGACCCCGGGACTTATTCTTTGTAAGCCCAGTACTTATTCTATCGGTACTCTTTTGCCGAACCGCTAAGTTTCGGGGACGTAAACACACCAGCATCGGTTGTCAAGTGATGTTGGGGGAACAAACACAGACATACAAACACACACACACACACACACATACATATATATATATATATATATATACGACAGGCTTCTTTCAGTTTCTGTCTACCAAATCCACTCACAAGGCATTGGTCAGCCTGGGGCTATAGCAGAAGACACTTGCCCAAGATGCCACGCAGTGGGACTGAACCCAGAACCATGTGGTTGGTAAGCAAGCTACTTACCACACAGCCACTCCTGCGCCTATATCATCATCATCATCATCGTTTAGCGTCCGCTTTCTATGCTAGCATGGGTTGGACGGTTCAACTGGGGTCTGGGAAGCCAGAAGGCTGCACCAGGCCCCAGTCTGATCTGGCAGAGTTTCTACGGCTGGATGCCCTTCCTAACGCCAACCACTCTGTGAGTGTAGTGGGTGCTTTTTACGTGCCACCTGCACAGGTGCCAGACGAGGCTGGCAAACGGCCATGGTCGGATAGTGCTTTTTACATGTCACTGGCACAGGTGCCAGACGGGGCTGGCAAACGGCCATGGTCGGATAGTGCTTTTTACGTGCCACTGGCACAGGTGCCAGACGGGGCTGGCAAACGGCCATGGTCGGATAGTGCTTTTTACATGCCACCGGCACGGGGGCCAGGCTAGGCAAAACGGATGGTTCGCTTACGTGCCACCGGCACTGGTATAATCTTTATTTATCCACATTGTTTTGGATTAATCATGGATTATCTCATAGCTTTGAGATTTTGCTAATGCAATTGTTTATTTTCAGAATGACATTGTAGGGTAAGTGTGAAAAGCCGGATTTGACTGGTTTGAACATAAAACAGAATATTTGGGCTTAATTAAATATAATCCTTAATTACCCACATTGTTTTTAATTAATCAGGCATTATCTCAGAGCTTTAAGATTTTGATGCTGTAATTGTATGTTTTAGAATGACATTGTGGGGTATGTGTGAGAGGCCAGATCTGGTCAGTTTGAGCACGAACAGGGAGAATATTTGGGCTGGGCATGGCCAGTTTAACCCTTTAAGCATTCAGATTATTCTGTCAAATGTAATCCTTATTTATCCACATTGTTTTGGATTAATCATGGATTATCTCACAGCTTTGAGATTTCAATGATGTGATTGCTTATTTTCAGAATGACATAGAGTACATTAAATAAGCCTGTACTCAACAAGAGGCCACATTTGCAGAAGCTCCAACTGCATATGCCCACACTCAGCAAGGCCTCACTCACTCAACAGGCTTGTACCCACACTTGCCCTAAACTCATGTTTCTAGCATATACTCACCCTACAAGTCCAGACTCACCCAGCAAGCCTAGAAACTCTCAACAAGCCCTTGGTCACTCAACTAGCACACACTTATCCTACATGTCTATACACTCACTCAACAAGCCTATACTCAGGCCTGCATTCACCCTATCCTTCCATTCACCCAAGCCCTCACTCACCCAAGCCTGCACTCACCGAGCAAGCCAATACTCACCCAAAAACCCACATACACACACACATTCAACAAGTCTACAATCATTCTACTAGCCCACACGTATCCTACACATCTACACACTTGCCCAGAAAACCTGCACTCGCACAGCAAGCCTTCACTCGCCTAGCAAGCCTGCACCCGCTCGGCAAGCCTCCATTCGCCCGGCAAGCCTCCATTCGCCCAGCAAGCCTCCACTCACACAGCAAGCCTCCACTCGCCCGGCAAGCCTCCACTCGCACAGCAAGCTTGCACTCGCCCAGCAAGCCTCCACTCGCCCGGCAAGCCTCCACTCACACAGCAAGCCTCTACTCGCACGGCAAGCCTCCACTCGCCCGGCAAGCCTCCACTCGAACAGCAAGCCTCCACTCACCCGGCAAGCCTCCACTCGCCCGGCAAGCCTGCACTTGCACGGCAAGCCTCAACTCGCCCGACAAGCCTCTACTCGCACAGCAAGCCTCTACTCGCACGGCAAGCCTCCACTCGCACAGCAAACCTGCACTCGTCCAGCAAGCCTCCACTCACATGCACTCAACAAGCCCACAATCACTTAACTATCCTACACATCTACACCCTATTTCAACAGGCCAACACTCACCTCAAACTCGCCCTGCAATCCCACATACTCATGCTAAAAACCCACTGAAACCCTCAAATAGTATTATCATTGATTCACCAACCTTATCAATATATGCAGGGTCTTCTTTGACTATGCCCTGCGTCTTCAGCATAGCGTACGCCTCTCCAATCTTCGGTTCGTGGCTTAAATCGCGGGTCCAGCTGTACATCAACTCAATGCAACGTTTCTTCACGTTTTCCGAGGTCCGGGTCCCCAAATACTGGAACAGAAACAAATTATAGTGGAATTAGATAATACTGTTGTAGAGACAGTATGTCTGAATAAAAGATGGGATGGTCAGAGTTGGAATGTCTTTGATCATAGGTCTTCTGGAACATGATTGGCCTAGGGTTAAACAACAGTACTACAGCTACTAATACTAACTACTATACTATACATTAGAAAATGTAGTCCTAGATACACTATGCCTGAATAAAAGATGGGATGGTCACAGCTGGAACATCTTTGATCATGGGTCTGTCTGGATCAGGACTGACCTGGGGCTAAACAATAACAACAACTAGAGCCACTAATACTAACTACTATACTATACATTGGATAATGTAGTCCTAGATACACTATGCCTGAATAAAAGATGGGATGGTCACAGCTGGATCATCTTTCATCGTAGGTCTGCTGGATTCTGTTTGACCAAGGGCTACACAAAATCTACAAAAATCAACAACATACCTTAGGGGAAACAACTTTGATAATTTCATTTAAAAATCTAAATTTTCCAATTTCTGACTGGAACCGACTGCCACAGTTCTTCACACACGTCTCCAGGGTCTGAAACAGAATGAAATGGTATATATTAGGTGGATTATTATTATGACACAGAAGGTCTTGGCTCTAATATCAGTCTCATATATATATATGTATCAAATGAAGTAAATGAAAGACAGGACGCAAAGAATTTTGCAGTACATATGTTTCGGGCTTTATTGAAGAACTTATTCTTATAGCAATGCATAATTGATATAACAGGTAAATCAAAAGCCTTCTTCAGCCGTGTACAATTACCACACCAAAGACTTGTATCACATTATAAGAGGTTTGAGAAAAAGTTTGAGAAAAAAACCGAGTTTCATTGTGAATATAAATTCTCAAAGGCGTACATGGTATTGTTAGACTCCCAAACAAATCGTCCATACCGTTATATATATATATGTATATATATATGTATATTTATATATATATATACTCTTTACTCTTTTACTGGTTTCAGTCAAATCGATCCCAGGACTTATTCTTTGTAAGCCTAGTACTTATTCTATCAGTCTCTTTTGCTGAACCGCTAGTTTACAGGGACGGAAACACACCAGCATCGGTTGTCAAGCGATATTGGGGGGACAAACACAGACACAAAAATATACACACACATACATATATACGACGGGCTTCTTTCAGTTTCTGTCTATGAAATCCACTCACAAGGCTTTGGTCGGCCCGAGGCTATAGAAGACACTTGCCCAAGGTGCCAGACAGCAAGACTGAACCCGGAACCATGTGGTTAGTAAGCAAGCTACTTACCACACAGCCACTCCTATATATATATATATATATATATATATATATATATATATATGGTGCGATATGAACATTTAACGTGGTACTATAGTCAGTGTTTCGACTGCTATTTCGGCATGTTGGTGTCTTTTAGACACCCTCATTTTTAATTATATATATATATATATATATATATATATATATAAACAATTGCAGTGTGGAAGATATTTATAAGCCATTTAATATATATAGAGATAGTGAGATAAGATGAAAAAACACAAGATTTGCTTTACAGGATTTAAGAGTATATAGGAGCCATGATAATAAAGATATTATACAATTTTGTACAAAATAAGGTTCTGTTCTTTCAACATAACTGAGGTAAGGACCAGTTTCGCGTTGCTCATCAAAACCGGTCCTTCAATTATGTTGAAGTCTCCAGTCAAACCTATTTCATTGCTACCCACAAGGGGCTAAACACAGAGGGGGCAAACAAGGACAGACAAACAGATTAAGTCGATTACATTGACCCCAGTGAGCATAGAATAATAGACATAAAAAGTGGATGATGATGATTCCGCTAAGCAATTACAAAAGAAAATCACACACAAGGCGCAGGAGTGGCTGTGTGGTAAGTAGCTTGCTTACCAACCACATGGTTCCAGGTTCAGTCCCACTGCGTGGCATCTTGGGCAAGTGTCTTCTGCTATAGCCCCGGGCCGACCAATGCCTTGTGAGTGGATTTGGTAGACAGAAACTGAAAGAAGCCTGTCGTATATGTGTATATATATGGCCACAGTCAAATGACTGAAACAAGTAAAAGAGTAAACTTAGCGGTTCGGCAAAAGAGACCGATAGAATAAGTACTAGGCTTCCTAAGAATAAGTCCTGGGGTCGATTTGCTCGACTAAAGGCGGTGCTCCAGCATGGCCACAGCCAAATGACTGAAACAAGTAAAAGAGTAAACTTAGGGGTTCGGCAAAAGAGACCGATAGAATAAGTACTAGGCTTCCTAAGAATAAGTCCCGGGGTCGATTTGCTCGACTAAAGGCGGTGCTCCAGCATGGCCACAGCCAAATGACTGAAACAAGTAAAAGAGTAAACTTAGCGGTTCGGCAAAAGAGACCGATAGAATAAGTACTGGGCTTACAAAAGAATAAGTCCCGGAGTCGATTTGCTCGACTAAAAGGCGGTGCTCCAGCATGGCCACAGTCAAATGACTGAAACAAGTAAAAGAAAGAAAAGAAAAGAAAGAAAGAAAGAAAGAACAAACACACCATATATGGACAACGGATGCCATCTTGAGCAAAGAATTTTCCCTATCAACAACTGATAACATTCAGCAAAAAATAATACAGGCCAAACACTAATTTTGATAACACAGGCTTGCTGATAACGATCTTAATGTAAACTTCGTTACATCCTGTGACTTTTAGAGGGCACCCCCTGCAACTTTTTGTTTCGAGGGCCCAAACCCCTTCAAGCAAAATTCATAATCTACACACCTTTTATTTACAGCTATATGTTATTTTATTCTACCTGAAGTTCAACATTTCATGTAATCCTAAAGAACATCTTTAGAAGTACAACAGGTTGAATTTATTTAGGGCTCTTAGAAATTTCAATAAGTAAAATTTATCTGGGTCTATTTAAATTTATTTAGGTCTATTACAAATGTATTTAGGTTTAGTCCACTTATGCATACCTTTCCTTCTTGGGACACTAAACTCTACTTGTGAAGACCTGTTGAGGCAAGTGAAAATCAAAATCAATCAACATCAATGGAAATTGCAGCTGTGATACCAGTGCCGGTGGCACGTAAGAGAGCCATCCGAACGTGGCCGTTGCCAGCACCGCCCCGACTGTCCTCGTGCCGGTGGCATGTAAAAAGCACTATCCGATTGTGGCCGTTTGCCAGCCTCGTCTGGCACCTGTGCCAGTGGCATGTAAAAAGCACCCACTACACTCACGGAGTGGTTGGCGTTAGGAAGGGCATCCAACCGTAGAAACATTGCCAGATCAGACTGGAGCCTGGTGCAGCATTCTGGCTTCCCAGACCCCAGTTGAACCGTCCAACCCATGCCAGCATGGAAAGCGGACGCTAAACAATGATGATGATATTTTATTTTATTCTATCTAAAGTTCAACATTTCATGTTACCCTAAAGAACATCTTTAGAAATACAAGTTAAATTTATTTAGGGCTATTAGAAATTTCAATAAGTAAAATTTATCTGGGTCTATTTAAATTTATTAGGTCTATTACAAATGTATTTAGGTTTATTACAAATTTATTTTGCTCCATTACAAATTTATTTAGGTTTATTACAAATTACAATAGGTAAAAATCCAGATAAGAAGCATCTTGGGTGAGAGTCACCTTTGGTGAGTGTCATCTACTATAGCCTACCAAAGCCTTGTGAGTGGATTTGGTAGACGGAAACCGAAAGAAGCCTGTCATATATATATATATTTCTTTATTGCCCACAAGGGGATAAACATAGAGGCGACAAACAAAGACAGACAAAGGGATTAAGTCAATTACATCGACCCCAGTGCCTAACCGGTACTCTATTTATCAACCCCGAAAGGATGAAAGGCAAAGTTGACCTCGGCGAAATTTGAACACAGAACGTAACAGCAGACGAGATACGGCTACGCATTTTACGATTCTGCCAGCTCGCCATATATATATGTATATATATATATATATAAATGTGTGTGTGTGTGCGTTTGTGTGTCCATGTTTGTCCCCCCACCATTGCTTGACAACCAATACTGGTGTGTGTATGTCCCTATAACTCAGCGGTTCGGCAAAAGAGACCAATAGAATAAGTAGCAGGCTTACAAAGAATAAGTCCTGGGGTCGATTTGCTCAACTAAAAGCAGTGCTCCAGTATGGCCACAGTCAAAATGGCAGAAACAAGTAAAAGAATATATATATGTATATATATTTATACTAGCAGCATAGCCCGGCGTTGCCAGGTTAGTTTGAGATTTAATGCAAACTTGATGTCCAACATCGGTGTAGGGAAAATCTACGTGAACTTTCAAAAAATATCGCAGAAAAATCAGTTTGCTATGTGTGCCACATATGATGTAACTAACCGATTTTTTCCAGTAATAACATATCCTATTGGAATCAAAAGGGCCATATAGCTCCTTGGAGCAGACATGATGCTCGCTGTGACTTTCAAAAGAAATTCCTGCCAATTTGTTAAAGATATTGTCGAAAATATGTCATCTTGAATTTGATATGCGATTTCCCAAAATGGCATGATTTTATTGATTTTTTTCTGATGGTAAGGTATTGCATGGAAAACTAACGTCAGAATTAAGTTCCTTAGGGTAACATTAAGCTTCACCATGAGTTTGGTGAAAATCGATTGCAAGTTGTGAAAACTACAACGGAAAATGTGTTGCATATGACAAGCTTAGATTCCTGACCCCATGTCGAATTTATCGATTTTTTTCAGAACTGGGGGAACTTTTCAAAATTTTCGCTGCGTTAGTTTTGAATTATGACATTGGGCTATGTGTGTGTCAAGTTTCATCAGAATCGGTTGAAAGCCGTAGTCAGGGTGAGGGTACAACCTGACAGACACACAGACAGACAAACTGCCTTTTATATATATAGAGATAGAGAAGAGATAGAGATAAATAAGGATAAGATCAATATTTAAATACTGATCTTATCAGGTGGCCAGCATGGGAATAAAAACCTTTCGAAGGTAATAATTATTTAAAATTATAATTTAGGGTATCTAAGAGATACCACCACGCTGGAAATAGCAGCCAAAACTTGACTCTAAAACCACATTAAATGTTCATACAGCACCAGGAGAGAAGACAAAGAGACGAAAACTAGCAAAAAAAATTTTGAATAATTATGTGTGTGGGTGAGACAAACATATACAAATGAATGAAAGGAACACTACATGGTTACTTAACCATGTAGCATTCGAATTAGCCAGTCAAATGTAAATGCTTGATGATGATGATGATGGTGGTGATGATGGTGGTGGTGATGATGATGGTGATGATGATGGTGGTGATGATGGTCGTGGTGGTGATGATGATGATGGTGATGATGATGATGATGATGATGGTGGTGATGATGATGATGGTGATGATGATGATGATGGTGGTGATGATGGTGGTGATGATGGTGGTGGTGATGATGGTGGTGGTGATGATGATGGTGATGATGATGGTGATGATGATGGTGGTGATGATGGTGGTGATGATGATGATGGTGGTGATGATGGTGATGATGATGATGGTGATGATGGTGATGATGATGGTGGTGATGATGATGATGGTGGTGATGATGGTGGTGGTGATGATGATGATGGTGGTGATGGTAATGATGATGATGATGATGATGATAATGGTGATGATGATGGTGATGATGATGATGGTGGTGGTGATGATGACGATGGTCGTGGTGATGATGATGGTGATGATGACGATGATGGTGAAGGTGGTACTCACCAACAAGGCAAAGAGAGCTTCTCGTTCCTGCGGTGACTGCAACTTGTGGGCCAGGAGTCGTACTGAGATCATCGGGCCCTCGATGTCCTTGTTGACCCGGTCGCAGAACATCATCATATGATCCCAGTCTTCTTCGCGGTTGGCCGGATTTGTGGCCTTGTCTGGAAAGAAGGAAAACAAAAGAGAGATGTAGAGTTAAGATGGTTGTCCGAAGCTCCAGCATGGCCATAATGACACGGCTGAAACACATAAGCAAAGTAAAAGTGTTTTAAAATTTAAATTTGAACTTGAATATTTTAAAACAGAGAGCTGCATCAGAGTGGTGGTCTCACTTGGATTGGTACGTAACAAGGTGCGGTTGTGGCTGTGTGGTCAGAAGTTTGCTTCTGAATCCCATGGTTCTGGGTTCATTCCCACTGCATGGCACCTTGAGCAAGTGTCTTTTACTATAGCCATAGGTTAACCAAAGCCTTGCAAGTGGATTTGGTTGATGGAAACTGAAAGAAGCCTCTTAGTTAGTTAGTTAATTTTTGGCTCAAAAAGCAGAAAGCAAGGCCATGTAGGGGGACATGGAGTTATGTACAGGGTGGTGTTCATGTAAGGAGTTCAGGCCACTTGTGGTCAAGGGAGACTTTGAACCGAGCGGTCGTAGGCATCTTCACTATCTCGTCCGGCAGCTTATTTCATGGATCCGCAACCCGGATGGAGAAAGCCCCTCTCCTTCGATTGAGATGAAATTGTCACAGATAGAGCTTTATATATATATATATAATATATATATATATATATATATATATATATTTAATTCAATTCAATTTTTTGGCTCAAAAAGCGAAAAGCAAGGCCATGGAGTTATGTACAGGGAGGGTGGTCATGAAAAGAGTTCAGGCCATTTCTAGTCAAGAGAGACTTTGAACCGAGCGGTCGTCAGCATCTTCACTATCTCATCCGGCAGCTTATTCCATGGATCCGCCAACCAGACGGAGAAAGCCCCTCTCCTTCAATTGAGATGAAATCGTCGCAGATAGAGCTTTTCGGAGTGACCCCGCAGCCGATGCTCTGGAGCAGGAGTGAAGAACAGCTCTTTCAAGATGTTACACTTTTCGCTTATGATGTTGTGAGCAAGAATGAGATCTCCACGGCGTCGTCGTTTTTCTAGAGAATAAAGGTCGAGCGTCTTCAGCCTTTCTTCATAAGACAAATGCTCGAGACCAAGAACCATGCGGGTAGCCAGCTTCTGGACTCTTACGAGATGATGTATGTCTTTATATTCATTCTTTTATTTTGTTTATTAGTTTCAGTCATTTGATAGCGGCCATGCTGGAGCACTGCCTTTAGTCAAACAAACTGACCCCAGGACTTACCCTTTGTAAGCCTAACACTTATTCTATCGGGCTCTTTTGCCGAACCGCTAGGTTACAGGAACGTAAACACACCAACATCGATTGTCAAGCGATGTTGGGTGGGACAAACACAGATACACAAACATATACACACACATATATATATATATTTATATTTCCTGAGCGCCATACTAATACAATTGTTCGTTTGTTTTCCACCTGCCTTCGTCTTTTGTCTATTTTCATAAAGCTTCCCGTTATATATATATATATACATATACACGACGGAATTTGAATATAACTTTGAATATAATAGGCCGAACTGCTCGTGTCTTTGACCTCGTGTTAATATCTGGCGTGCGGTTCAACAAATTATATTTCATGACGAATCTTACTGATGATCTGTGGATTTATTGTGTAAGTAAAATTGCATAATTTATTAACAGTGAAACAATTGTCTGGGGTTAATCTATATTTTTGTTATTTTTCATTTGCCCTGCTCGTTTACGTTCATAGTGTGCTAAATTCTTCTCGAGAACAATTCTTAGTGGTTCAGACCCTTGCGGATCTATTTTTAGCATTAGAGCGTCCACATAGTGGATTCTCTCTCATATTTGTATATATATTTATATATATATATATATATATATGTATATATACATTAAATTTATATAATGAGAGTAGAAATTAATATTATTAAATAGTATCAATTTAAACCAGTGGTCACCATACTTAAAAACTGTCTGAGGACTATAAATTATACTTAAATATATAAAAAGGAGGAAGAACCACCAGGTATGCTAATTTTGAGGACACATTCTTTGTGGTAAGATGATTTAGCATCTATTTCTAGCATATTAGGAAGCCACCTGGTGGTTTTTCCTCTTATATATATATGTCTTTCTCTTTTTCTTTTCTCTTTTACTTGTTTCAGTCATTTGACTGCGGCCATGCTGGAGCACCGCCTTTAATCGAGCAACTCGACCCCGGGACTTATTCTTTTGTAAGCCCAGTACTTATTCTATCGGTCTCTTTTGCCAAACCGCTAAGTGACGGGGACGTAAACACACCAGCATCGGCTGTCAAGCAATGCTAGGGGGACAAACACAGACACACAAACACACACACGCATATATATATATATACATATATACGATGGGCTTCTTTCAGTTTCCGTCTACCAAATCCACTCACAAGGCTTTGGTCGGCCCGAGGCTATAGTAGAAGACACTTGCCCAAGGTGCCACACAGTGGGACTGAACCCGGAACCATGTGGTTGGTAAGCAAGCTACTTACCACACAGCCACTCCTATGCCTATCTATATATATATATATTGATAAAACGGTAAGATAACAAAAGAAAGAAAGAGACCTCAATATTATGTAACAATTTAAAAATTAGTTTTAGTTCAACTACCAATTTTAAAAACATAATCAATCATAACATACAAAAAACACAAGAAGAAAACAGCTGTTCATGCAGGAATAAAGAATTGTGCCTGCTAAATGGAGCTTGCATGTCCAAGACCATCATATATGAAGCTACCGTAAACTCTATAACCACTAAAGACACCGTTTCGACGAAGAAATACGTGGGCCTGACAGAGGGTAATTTCAAGGCCAGGTTCAATAACCATACTTTGAGCTTTAGGCACTGGAACAAAAGAAAAGCGACACAATTATCCAATCATATTTGGTCTTTAAGAGATAAAGGTGTCGATTATAACATACAATGGAAGATTTTGGCCAGATGTAAGCCCTATACTAACGGCAGCGGAAGGTGCGGTTTATGCGACATGGAGAGATGGCTTATCTGGAAAAGCAGCTTAGACCCTACCACATGTCTAAATACAAGGACAGAGCTTTTCGGATCATGCCCACATGTGACTAAATTTCTGTTACGTTTTTGGTCCCCTAAAGAAAACGGATAGAACATGCTTTCTGTGTTATGTCCCAAGAAGATTTTATATATTTTTATATATTTTTATATATTTTTATGTATTTTTATATAATTTTTATGACGAAAAATGCGAGCGATGTATAAGTACACAGACAAAGCAGAGTTATAACAGAGTAATTTCCCTTCATTTTTAACGGTATTTTTTCATAACGTTTTCAAATAGCCAGATAACCGAAGAGATGGTGTTGTGGATTTCCACTTCGGCATCTGAAACTCAGAGTTTTATCTTGACTACCGAGTAATGTAACATATTGTATAGATATATATATATATATATATATACATATATATATATACATATATACGACGGGCTTCTTTCAGTTTCCGTCAACCAAATCCACTCACAAGGCTCTGGTCGGCCTGAGGCTATAGTAGAAGACATGCAGTAGAAGGTGCCATGCAGTGGGATTGAACCCAGAACCATGTGGTTGGGAAGCAAGCTTCTTACCACACAGCCCCATCTGCACCTATGATAATATTTGTCTTGTGTGTCAATCCTGTTCACTCAATAAATTTCAATCACCCCCTCCCCCCCCCCTCTCTCTCTCTCTCTGTATCTATATCTGTCACTTTCTCTTTCTCACTCTCCATATCTCCATCTGCTTCTTACTCTCTCCCTTCTCTCCACATCACTCCCTCTCCCAGCATGGAAAATGGACATTAAATGATGGTGGTGGTGATGATGATGATGATGACGGTGACTATAAAGGAGAGAGGGGAGAAGTGGTCAAGGAAGGAGAAGTGGTCAGAGAGGTTGAGAGGTAAAGGGAGAGAAAAGTGGACAGACAGGTGGACATTGAGGAGTGCACAGGCATACAGACAGACAGCTAGACAGAGATGTAGAGAGAGAGACAAAGGGATACAGGTAGATAGAGAGGGAACCGGATAGACAGGTAGAAAGAGTGATAAAACAAGAAAATGATTGATGGATCAGCTGATTGAAATATTAATCAATCAAACTGACAGATTGATCTCCTGGATGGATGGATGGATGGATAGATGGACAGACAGACAGATAGATAAACAGATAGATAGATATATAGATTGATAGATAGATTCGTAGGTAGGTAGGTAGGTAGGTAGATAGATAGATAGATAGATAGATAGATGGATGGACGGAGGACGGACGGATAGATAAATAGAGAGATAGACAGATAGAGATAGACAGATAGAGAGAGACAGATAGACAGACAGACAGATATATAGATAGTGTGAGAGATAAACAGATAGATAGATAGACAGACAGACAGATAAATAGATAGATAGTGTGAGAGATAGACAGATAGATTTCATAGATAGATAGATAGATAGACAGATGGACGGACAGACGGATAGAGAGATAGATAGATAGACAGATAGAGAGAAAGAGACAGATAGACAAAGAGAGACAGATAGATAGAGAGAGAGAGAGAGAGACAGATAGATACAGATAGACAGAGAGATATAGATAGACAGATAGACAGAAAGACACAGAGAGATATGGACGGATAGACAGACGGATACATACATACATACATATATACATACCTACATACATACATACACACAGACATATATACATATATACATACATACATACACACATACATATATACATACATACATACACACATACATATATACATACATACACACATACATATATACATACATACATACATACATACACACACATACATGCATACAAACATACATACATACACACATACATGCATACATAGATACAAACAGAGACAGATGGAGAGGCAGAGACAAACAGACAACCAGAGAGTTGGACAGAGTGACACAGACAAACTGACAGCATAATGTAAAGCCTTGACCAAAGTCCAGAGTGCAGCACCCACCCAAACAGTAATGGTCAAAATAAAGGACACACAGACACAATAAGAGAAGGGATGGCGTAGGGGGTGGGGGGGAACAAGGGGTCAATGGGACTGAAGAAATAACTGGACAATGGGCTGAAACTACAAAGTTTCTACATCAGAATAGCCATTATATTAGTCTGTGGCCATGCTTGGGCACCACCTTCAAGAGGGTTTAAATCAAAGAAATTGACCCCAGTGATTTTGGGATTATTTTTTTTTTGGTACGTTTGGCACATATTTTATCAGTCTCTTTTGCTGAACCGCATGGTTCTGGGTTCAGTCCCACTGCGTGGTACTTTGGGACAAGTGTCTTCTACTATAGCCACGGGCCGACCAAAGCCTTGTGAGTGGATTTGGTAGAAGGAAACTGAAAGAAGCCCGTCGTATATATATATATATATATACACACATATATATATATATGAGGCACAATGGCCCAGTGGTTAGGGCAGCGGACTCGCGGTCATAGGATCGCAGTTTCGATTCCCAGACCGGGCGTTGTGAGTGTTTATTGAGCAAAAACACCTTTATATTTTACTGTTATCAGTCAATAGTCTGTGGCCATGCTGGGGCACCACCTTCAAGAGGGTTTAAATCATAGAAATTGACCCCAGTGATTTTTGAATTTTTTTTTTTCCTTTTTACGTTTGGCACATATTTTATCAGTCTCTTTTGCTGAACCACATGCAATATTTTTCGCTGTGTATTTATGGTGAAAAAGATTGTATAGGCGTAGGAGTAGCTGTGTGGTAAGTAGCTTGCTTACCAACCACATGGTTTCGGGTTCAGTCCCACTGCGCGGCACCTTGGGCAAGTGCCTTCTACTATAGCCTCGGGCTGACCAATGCCTTGTGAGTGGATTTGGTAGGTGGAAACTGAAAGAAGCCCATCGTGTGTGTATATATAGGCATAGGAGTGGCTGTGTGGTAAGTAGCTTGTTTACCAACCACATGGTTTCGGGTTCAGTCCCACTGCGCGGCACCTTGGGCAAGTGTCTTCTACTATAGCCTCGGGCTGACCAATGCCTTGTGAGTGGATTTGGTAGGTGGAAACTGAAAGAAGCCCATCGTGTGTGTATATATAGGCATAGGAGTGGCTGTGTGGTAAGTAGCTTGTTTACCAACCACATGGTTTCGGGTTCAGTCCCACTGCGCGGCACCTTGGGCAAGTGTCTTCTACTATAGCCTCGGGCTGACCAATGCCTTGTGAGTGGATTTGGTAGGTGGAAACTGAAAGAAGCCCATCGTGTGTGTATATATAGGCATAGGAGTGGCTGTGTGGTAAGTAGCTTGTTTACCAACCACATGGTTTCGGGTTCAGTCCCACTGCGTGGCACCTTGAGCAAGTGCCTTCTGCTATAGCCTCGGGCTGACCAAAGCCTTGTGAGTGGATTTGGTAGACGGAAACTGAAAGAAGCCCGTCATATATATATATATATATACACAAGGCACAATGGCCCAGTGGTTAGGGCAGCGGATTCGCGGTCGTAGGATCGCAGTTTCAATTCCCAGACCGAGAATTGTGAGTGTTTATTGAGCGAAACACCTAAAGCTCCATGAGGCTCTGGCGGGGGGGGGGGGCGAACCCTGCTGTCGTCTTTCGCCACAACTTTCTTTCACTCTTTCTTCCGTTGGCCTGCTCGCTTAGCTAAAACAATGCGAAGCACATTGTGACCAGCGATGTGTAGCAACATCTGATAGTCTGGTCGGCCATGGTGATATATATATATGTGTTTGTGTGTCTGTGTTTGTTCCCCCAACATCGCTTGACAACCGATGCTGGTGTGTTTACATCCCCATCACTTAGCGGTTCAGCAAAACAAACCGATAGAATTAGTACTAGGCTTACAATGAATAAGTCCTGGGGTCGATTTGCTCGACTTAAGGCGGTGCTCCAACATGGCCACATTCAAATGACCAAAAAAATATATATATATGTAGGGGCTTTGACTGCTCCTTCTAGTATGTAAGGCTACCTCTTAAGGGTCGCCTCTTTTGTGTTTAAATGTACACTAATTTTATATATATATATATATAGGGAGAGTTTATGAAAAAAACAAAAGACGAAGACAGGTGGTGTAGAAAACAAACAGATGTATTAGTATAACGCTCAGGAATAGAAAATGTCTTTTACATTTCGAGCCTACGCTCTTCTACAGAAAGGGACACAGAAAACAAGGAGAGAAAACAAATGTGTGTAGTGGCTACCGATCTATCATATATATACAAGGACAAACTAAAAGACAATCTGAAGCATTGTGACATTGCTCTGAGCTCCTGGGAGAGTGCAGCAGGGGATCGCAGCAAATGGAGGAAAATGTGTTTCCTAAAGACTAGAGAATTTGAAAGTAACCGTCTTCGTCATAGGGACGCTCTTCGTGCAAATTCGAAAGCAAGGCATCATCAGCAAAATCCACCAAACAATGACTGTGTGTGTCACTGTGGGTTTAAAGCACGAAGCTAAGCTGGGTCAGCTGTCCACTCGAGAAGACATTTTGAACCAACGAATACATGCAGGTGTACCATTTGCGAGAAAGTGTACAAGACATCTGCTGGATTGAAGGTACACTTGCGGTGTCACAAGGCTTAGGAATTGTTGAAGGTTATTTACTGAACCCTCATTCATCGTCTTCGATGAGGGAATCCACCATATAGTTGGAATTTACAGAAAGACAAAAGACGAACACAGGGGTATGAACAACAGGCAGGTGTATTAGTTTGACTTTCAGGAAGTGATATAACCCTAACCCTAGCTTGCTTACCAACCACATGGTTCCGGGTTCAGTCCCACTGCATGGCACCTTGGGCAAGTGTCTTCTACTATAGCCTCGGGCCGACCAAAGCCTTGTGAGTGGATTTGGTAGACGGAAACTGAAAGAAGCCCGTCGTATATATGTATATATATATATATATGTATGTGTACGTGTGTGTGTGTGTTTGTGTGTCTGTGTGTGTGTTTGCACCCCTAGCATTGCTTAACAACCGATGCTGGTGTGTTTATGTCCCCGTTACTTAGTGGTTCAGCAAAAGAGACCAATAGAATAAGTACTGGGCTTACAAAAGAATAAGTCCCGGGGTCGAGTTGCTTGACTAAAGGCGGTGCTCCAGCATGGCCGCAGTCAAATGACTGAAACAAGTAAAAGAGTAAAGAGTATATATGTGTGTGTGTATCTTTGAGCCTTGACAACTGGTGTTGGTGTGTTTCTGTCCCTGTAACAGTTCGGCAAAAGGGGACAATAACATAAGTCACCAGGCATTAAATTTGTTAGACTAAAAAAATTATCCTTCAAGGTGGTGCCCCAGCATGGCCACACTCAACCAGCTTAAGTAGAAAACTGGAGATAAAAGTATATAAACAGAGGCATGTATGTAAAAAAACAAGATGACCTTTGACCCAAGTGGAGGGTGGAGGAGGAGAAGGCATGAATAATGTTTTGAAGGAGGAGGAGGAAGAGGAGGTGATCTGTATCAGCTGTTTCAAAAGATGTGTATGGGAGGGTTGGGTGAACGTGTGTGTGTGAGAATATCAAATGTGTATGAATCGGTTGGGGTGGGGTGGGGGAGCGTGCCAGATTTGCATGTGGGTGCAGGGGTGTATACGAATCAGCTTTTGCACGTGTGTGTGTGGTGTATCCATTATGTAAATTAATTAAGGTGGGGGGAGCTAAAACCAATTAGGGCAGGTGGGGGTGTAAAAACCAATTAGGGCAGGGGGGGTTGCAAATTAATTAGGGTGAGAAGTGAAAAATCAAATAGGGTGGGCTGGGTATAATTTAAGTAGGGTGGGTGAAGGTATAAATTAGGGTCTGTGTGCTTGTTTGTCAGTTTGTGCATGTATAGGTGCAGGAGTGGTTGTGTGGTAAGTAGCTTGCTTACCAACCACATGGTTCCGGGTTCAGTCCCACTGCATGGCATCTTGGGCAAGTGTCTTCTGCTATAGCCTCGGGCCGACCAAAGCCTTGTGGGTGGATTTGGTAGACAGAAACTGAAAGAAGCCCGTCATATATATTGTATATATGTGTTTGCGTGTATGTCTGTGTTTGTCCCCCTAGCATTGCTTGACAACCGATGCTGGTGTGTTTATGTCCCCGTTACTTAGCGGTTCGGCAAAAGAGACCGACAGAATAAGTACTGGGCTTACAAAAGTATAAGTCCCGGGGTCGAGTTGCTCGATTAAAGGCGGTGCTCCAGCATGGCCGCAGTCAAATGACTGAAACAAGTAAAGGAGTATATCAAGCATGTGTGTGCATGATTATTAAGTGCATGCATGTGTGTAAGATGTGTATGTATGTGTGAATATCAATTGTATGCATATATGTGTATGCATGAGTGTCATGTACATGTGTGTGCATACATGAGAATCAAGTGTGTGAGTGTGTATGTATGAGTATCAGTTGCCAGCGCCGCCCCGACTAGCTTCCGTGCCGGTGGTGTGTAAACACCATCATCCGATCGTGGCCATTGCCAGCCTCGCCTGGCCTCTGTGCCGGTGGCATGTAAAAAGCACCATCCGATCGTGGCCATTGCCAGCCTCGCCTGGCCTCCGTGCCGGTGGCATGTAAAAAGCACCATCCGATCGTGGCCGTTTGCCAGCCTCGCCTGGCCTCTGTGCCGGTGGCATGTAAAAAGCACCATCCGATCGTGGCCATTTGCCAGCCTCGCCTGGCCTCCGTGCCGGTGGCATGTAAAAAGCACCATCCGATCGTGGCCATTTGCCAGCCTCGCCTGGCCTCTGTGCGGTGGCATGTAAAAAGCACCATCCGATCGTGGCCATTTGCCAGCCTCGCCTGGCCTCCGTGCCGGTGGCATGTAAAAAGCACCATCCGATCGTGGCCATTTGCCAGCCTCGCCTGGCCTCTGTGCCGGTGGCATGTAAAAAGCACCATCCGATCGTGGCCATTTGCCAGCCTCGCCTGGCCTCCGTGCCGGTGGCATGTAAAAAGCACCATCCGATCGTGGCCATTTGCCAGCCTCGCCTGGCCTCTGTGCCGGTGGCATGTAAAAAGCACCATCCGATCGTGGCCATTTGCCAGCTTCGCCTGGCCTCCGTGCCGGTGGCATGTAAAAAGCACCATCCGATCGTGGCCATTTGCCAGCCTCGCCTGGCCTCTGTGCCGGTGGCATGTAAAAAGCACCATCCGATCGTGGCCATTTGCCAGCCTCGCCTGGCCTCCGTGCCGGTGGCATGTAAAAAGCACCATCCGATCGTGGCCATTTGCCAGCCTCGCCTGCCTCTGTGCCGGTGGCATGTAAAAAGCACCATCCGATCGTGGCCATCTTGCCATTTGCAGCCTCGCCTGGCCTCCGTGCCGGTGGCATGTAAAAAGCACCATCCGATCGTGGCCATTTGCCAGCCTCGCATGGCCTCCATGCCGGTGGCATGTAAAAAGCACCATCCGATCGTGGCCATTTGCCAGCCTCGCCTGGCCTCTGTGCCGGTGGCATGTAAAAAGCACCATCCGATCGTGGCCGTTTGCCAGCCTCGCCTGGCCTCTGTGCCGGTGGCATGTAAAAAGCACCATCCGATCGTGGCCGTTTGCCAGCCTCGCATGGCCTCCGTGCTGGTGGCATGTAAAAAGCACCATCCGATCATGGCCATTTGCCAGCCTCGCATGGCCTCCGTGCCGGTGGCATGTAAAAAGCACCATCCGATCGTGGCCGTTTGCCAGCCTCGTCTGGCACCTGTGCTGGTGGCACGTAAAAAATCACCCACTACACTCTTGGAGTGGTTGGCGTTAGGAAGAGCATCCAGCCATAGAAACATTGCCAGATCAGACTGGGCCTGGTGCAGCCTTCTGGCTTCCCAGACCCCAGTTGAACCGTCCAACCCATGCTAGCATGGAAAGCGGACGCTAAACGATGATGATGATGATGTGTATGTGTGTGTTTATGTGTGTATGAGTATCAGATTCATGTGGTTTGCCTGGGGTCTGGGAAGCCAGGAGGCTGCACCAGGCTCCAGTCTGGTCTGGCAGAATTTCTACAGCTGGATGCCCTTCCTAACACCAACCAATCTGAGAGTGTAGTGGCTGCTTTTTATGTGCCACCAGCCAAAGTGGGCTGGCAACAACCACAATCAATTGGTGCTTTTTATGTGCCACCAGCCAAAGTGGGCTGGCAACAACCACAATCAATTGGTGCTTTTTATGTGCCACCAGCCAAAGTGGGCTGGCAACAACCACAATCATTGGTGCTTTTTACGCGCCACCAGCCCAAGTGGGCTGGCAACAACCACAATCAATTGGTGCTTTTTATGTGCCACCAGCCAAAGTGGGCTGGCAACAACCACAATCAATTGGTGCTTTTTATGTGCCACCAGCCAAAGTGGGCTGGCAACAACCACAATCAATTGGTGCTTTTTATGTGCCACCAGCCAAAGTGGGCTGGCAACAACCACAATCAATTGGTGCTTTTTACGCGCCACCAGCATGGAAGCCAGTTAAGGTGGCACTGCCATCAGCCATGTTTGGAGGGTACTTTTTATGTGCCACTGGCACGGGGATCACAACTACAATTTCCATTTGTTTTTGATGTACTTGACTCAAGAAGTCTCCGAAAGCACAGCATGTTGCCCTAGGATCCAAGGTACTTTTGAGTGGGTTGGTTATGCGACACTGGTATAGGTTACAGCGGTGAACTCACTTTATTTGCAGGGTCTTCTCAGTTACAGCATATCTCCAGAGGTCTCGGTCTTTCGTGATTGCCTCTGTAAGGCCCAATGTTCAAAGGTCATGCTTCACCACCTCACCCTATGTCTTCCTGGGTCTTCCTCTACCCCAGATTCCTTCCACTGTTAGGGAGTGTCCCTTCTTCACACAGCTCCCCTCATACATCCATAATACATGACCATACCAACGTATTTCTTCTGCCGCTACATTCTGAGTTCAAATTCCGCTGTGGTCGACTTTGCCTTTCATCCTTTCAGGGTCGATTAAATAAGTACCAGTTACGCACTGGGGTCGACATAATCGACTTAATCCGTGTGTCTGCCCATGTTTGTCCCCTCTGTGTTTAGCCCCTTGTGGGTAGTAAAGAAATAGGTATTTCGTCGGCCGCTACGTTCTGAGTTCAAATTCTGCCGAGGTCGACTTTGTCTTTCATCCTTTCGGGGTCGATAAATTAAGTACCAGTTACGCACTGGGGTCGATGTAATCGACTTAATCCGTTTGTCCCCTCTGTGTTAGCCCCTCATGGTAGTAAAGAAATAGTATTACGTCTGTCGTTAGGTTCTGAGTTCAAATTCCGCCGAGGTCAACTTTGCCTTTCATCCTTTCGGGGTCGATAAGTTAAGTACCAGTTACGCACTGGGGTCGATGTAATCGACTTAATCCGTTTGTCTGTCCTTGTTTGTTCCCTCTGTGTTTAGCCCCTTGTGGGTAGTAAAGAAATAAGTATTTCGTGTGCCATTACATTCTGAGTTCAAATTCCATGGAGGTCGACTTTGCCTTTCATCCTTTCAGGGTCGATTAAATAAGTACCAGTTACGCACTGGGGTCAATATAATCGACTTAATCCGTTTGTCTGTCCTTGTTTGTCCCCTCTATGTTTAGCCCCTTGTGGGCAATAAGGAAATAAGAAGGTAAGCAGGAATTTCAACAAGTTTACCCTTACACACAGACGAGAATGATCTAGAAAAGAAACTGGTGAAAATGATCTGGTAATTAGTGGTTCAGGTGAACAACTTCAATAATTGAGAGAGAGGCATATTATTGACACTTCTTTGTTTATATATTGCGAGTAGGGACAGATAGCTGCCATCTCTAGCAGGCAAACATCCAGTACTGTGGACAGGGAGACACTGAGAAACCGGTTGATCTACTGGTTTGCTATGGTTGGAGTGGTTCGCTCCGTTACTAGCGATGAAACAGACACAGGTAGTGTGTTGTTAACCAGTAGGGAAAGATGTTTTCCTAGGGTTAACTCTTTCGTTACCAACCCGGCAGAAACCGGCACTGGCTCTGAGTACAAATGTTTTGTTTTCATAAGTTTTGAATTAAAATCTTCCACCAAACCTTAGTCACAATTTATGTTCCTAACACTAGCTTCATGATAACCAAGTTATTTTACTAAATTCTTTGTTATATTTAGAATTAATTGAAAGAAACACAGAGCATCTCAACAGAAATATGGTAAGAAAAGGGTTAAAATATATAATAGAGAAACAATTCTTAACCCTTTTGATACAAACCTGGCTGAAACCACCTCTGACTCTGAGTACAAATGTCTTGTTTTCATAAGTTTTGAATTCAAATCTTCCACTAAACCGTAGTCACAATTTATGTTCCTAACACCAGCTGAAGGATGACTAAGTTGTTTTACTAAATTCTTTGTTATATTTAAAATTAATTGAAAGAAACACAGAGCATCTCAAAATAAATATAGCAACAAAAGGGTTAAAATGTAGTAACATTTGCTCTGCACAGAACAGTCATGTAAAAATGGTATCAAACATTACCCTACTCTAGTTTTTTCTCTGGAATATTTTTGTGATTCTGTCCATTAGTTTACCTGTGATGATCAAATATGGTAGTTGAGAGAGAGAGAGAGAGGCATATTATTGTTTATCATCATCATCATCATCATCATCATCATTTACCATCCGCTTTCCATGCTAACATGGGTTGGACAATTTAACTGTGGGCTGGTGAACCAGATGACTGCACCAGGCTCCAATTTTGATCTGGCAGAGTTTCTACAGCTGGATGCCTTTCCTAACGCCAACCACTCCAAGAGTGTAGTGGGTGCTTTTACAAGCCACCAGCATGAGGGCCAGTCTGCAGGTACTGGCAACGGCCACGCTCGAAATGGTGTTTTTTATGTGCTCCATTTGAGCATAGCTGTTGCCAATAATAATAATAATAATAATAATAATAATAATAATAATAATGATATAATAATAATAATGATATCATCATCATCATTTAACATCCGCTTTCCATGCTAGCATGGGTTGGACAATTTGACTGAGGACTGGCGAACCAGATGGCTGCACCAGACTCCAATCTGATCTGGCAGAGTTTCTACAGCTGGATGCCCTTCCAAACGCCAACCACTCTGAGAGAGTTGTGGGTGCTTTTATGTGCCACTGGCACGAGTGCCAGTCTGGCGGTACTGGCAACAGCCACGCTCAAATGGTGTTTTTTATGTGCTCCATTTGAGCGTAGCTGCTGCCAATAATAATAATAATAATGATATTATCATCATCATTTACCGTCAGCTTTCCATGCTAGCATGGGTTTGACAATTTGATTGAGGACTGGCGAACCAGATGGCTGCACCAGGCTCCAATTTTGATCTGGCAGTGTTTCTACAGCTGGATGCCCTTCCTAACACCAACCACTCTGAGAGAGTTGTGGGTGCTTTTAGGTGCCACTGGCACGAGGCCCAGTCTGGTATTACTGGCAATGGCCACGTTCAAAATGGTGTATTTCTTCCATGCCACCTGCACAGGAGTCAGTCAAGCAGCACTGGCAACAACCCCGCTCGAATGTTGTTTTTCACATGCCACCGGCACAAGTGCCAGTAAGGCGACGCTGGTAACGATAAAGCTGAAATGGTGCTTTTTACACCACCGGCACGGAAGCCAGAGAGATGCTCTGTTCTGAAATATTTTAGTGATTCTGTCTGATAGTTTACCTATGATGGACAAGTCTGGTAGTTGAGAGAGCAATCTCTAGGAACAAATAAACTCATATATCGAGACATTATTGTATATATGTGAAGGCGCGTGGCTCAGTGGTTAGAGCGTCGAGCTTACAATCGTGAGGTTGTGAGCTCGAATCCCGGACTGGGCTGCGTGTTGCGTTCTTGAGCAAGACGCTTTATTTCACGTTGCTCCAGTTCTCTCAGCTGTAGAAATGAGTTGATACGTCACAGGTGCCAAGCTGTATCGGCCCCTTTGCCTTTCCCTTGGATAACACCGGTGGCGTGGAGAGGAGAGGCCGGTATGCATGGGTGACTACTGGTCTTCCATAAACAACTTTGCCCAGACTTGTGCTTCAGAGGGTAACTCTCTAGGTGCAAGCCCATGGTCAGTGTCTGACAGAAGGGGGTCACACACACATTGTATATACTCTTTACTCTTTTTTACTCTTTTACTTGTTTCAGTCATTTGACTGTGGCCATGCTGGAGCACCGCCTTTAATCGAGCAACTCGACCCCGGGACTTATTCTTTGTAAGCCCAGTACTTATTCTATCGGTCTCTTTTGCCGACGGGGACATAAACACACCAGCATCGGTTGTCAAGTAATGCTAAGGGGACAAACACAAGCATACACGCACACACACATATACATATATACGACGGGTTTCTTTCAGTTTCTGCCTACCAAATCCACTCACAAGGCTTTTGTCGGCCCAAGGCTATAGTAGAAGACACTTGCCCAAGGTGCCACGCAGTGGGACTTGACCCGGAACCAGGTGGTTCGTAAACAAGCTACTTACCACACAGCCACTCCTGCGCCTATGTATAAATTTTTCTTATTCTAAATGATCTTGACATTCCTTTTACCTTACTTAATATATATTCTTTACATTCTGCTGTTGTTTTATTGCCATTTCATCATCATCATCATCATTTAGCGTCCGTTTTCCATGCTAGCATGGGTTGGACGGTCAACTGGGGTCTGTGAAGCCAGAAGGCTGCATCAGGCCCAGTCTGATCTGGCAGTGTTTCTACGGCTGGATGCCCTTCCTGACGCCAACCACTGTCAGTGTAGTGGGTGCTTTTTACGTGCCACCCGCACAGGTGCCAGACAGAGCTGGCAAACGGCCACGAACGGATGGTGCTTTTACATGCCACCGGCACGGGGTCCAGGTGAGGCTGGCAACAGACACGAACGGATGGTGCTTTTACGTGCCACCAGCATGGGGGCCAGGCGAGGCTGGCTACGGACACGAGCGGATGGTGCTTTTACGTGCCACCGGCATGGGGGCCAGGCGAGGCTGGCAACAGACACGAACGGATGGTGCTTTTACGTGCCACCGGCATGGGGGCCAGGCGAGGCTGGCTACGGACACGAGCGGATGGTGCTTTTACGTGCCACCGGCACAGGGGCCAGGCGAGGCTGGCAACAGACACGAACGGATGGTGCTTTTACGTGCCACCGGCATGGGGGCCAGGCGAGGCTGGCTACGGACACGAGCGGATGGTGCTTTTACGTGCCACCGGCACAGGGGCCAGGCAAGGCTGGCTACGGACACGAGCGGATGGTGCTTTTACGTGCCACCGGCACGGGTGGCACGTAAAAGCACCATCCGCTCGTGTCCGTAGCCAGCCTTATTGATAAACTATTTTCCTGGGCATGAATTACGATTTATAACATTACTACTATGGGGAAATTATTGCTCTCCTTTACAAGTTTTCGTTTTACAAGCAGTCTCCAGGAACAAAGGTCCTAGGTTCCGATTCTTTGTTTTTCCTGGAAAAAAAGTGGATGTTGCATTGCTTCAGATTTAGAAGCAGTCCCTGGGAAGAAATTAACTCATATATCGGAATCATAACTGTATTTTGCTTCTAGAAATAAATCTATCATAAATTGGTAGTGTTTATTGACTTTAGAGCTGTCTGTGTGTATATAAACATATATATGCATGTATATATATATATATATTTCTTTTCCTCAACAGGCCCTGCCCTATTTAACAATGTCCCAAGGGAGATCAAAGAGGAAAAGGATCCCATCAACTTTAAACAGAGTCTGGATAGATTCCTTCAAAGAATACCAGATAAGCCACCCATAATTGGATACAACTCACCCAACAAGAACTCACTACTTGAACAAAACTTGACTTAAACAAAACTTGACTTAAACAGGATTCGAATAATCCTATCAGGTGGTGCTATTAAGTTAGACATGGCCTGGACCAATCTTTGGTCGAAACATATCTAAGTTATCTAAGTTATACACACAAACACATACAAGAATGGGGGGGAAAAAATGACAGAATTTTCACAGCTGGCACAGTTTTGATCATAGGTCAATCAAACTTGAGTCATTGCTTAATGACCACCACAACTGTTAATAACCCAGATAGAATACATGAAAGAAATCTTCACTGATTCCATCAATGGGAAGAATTTACTTGTCATTGTTCTCTGGTCAGCCTGATCAAATTGGTAAAGGATCAAAGAAGGCGGCAAGCTGGTAGAAACGTTAGCACGCCGGGCGAAATGCTTTGCGGTATTTCGTCTGCCGTTACGTTGTGAGTTCAAATTACGCCGAAGTCGACTTTGCCTTTCATCCTTTCAGGGTTGATAAATTAAGCACCAGTTACGCACTGGGGTCGATGTAATCGACTTAATACCTATGTCTGTCCTTGTTTGTCCCCTCTATGTTTAGTCCCTTGTGGGTAATAAAGAAATAGGTATAGGATCAAAGCCATCTCAACTGTGACCATCCAGTCTTATGTATTAGAGAGTTTTTTGTCTTACAAGTTACTTTGCAACCACACTGTAACAAACACCTGTGCTGGTGCCACGTATAAAGCACCATTTTCGTGCCACGTATATAGCACCCATCTTGGTGTCACATGTAAAGCACCCATTTTGGTGCCACGTATAAAGCACCCATGTTGATGCCACATATAAAGCACCATTTTCGTGCCACGTATATAGCACCCATCTTGGTGCCACATCTAAAGCACCCATTTTGGTGTCACATGTAAAGCACCCATTTTGGTGCCACGTATAAAGCACCCATGTTGATGCCACATATAAAGCACCATTTTCGTGCCACGTATATAGCACCCATCTTGGTGCCACATCTAAAGCACCCATTTTGGTGTCACATGTAAAGCACCCATTTTGGTGCCACGTATAAAGCACCCATGTTGATGCCACATATAAAGCACCATTTTCGTGCCACGTATATAGCACCCATCTTGGTGTCACATGTAAAGCACCCATTTTGGTGTCACATGTAAAGCACCCATTTTGGTGCCACGTATAAAGCACCCATGTTGATGCCACATATAAAGCACCATTTTCGTGCCACGTATATAGCACCCATCTTGGTGTCACATCTAAAGCACCCATTTTGGTGCCACGTATAAAGCACCCATTTTGGTGCCACGTATAAAGCACCCATGTTGATGCCACATATAAAGCACCATTTTCGTGCCACGTATATAGCACCCATCTTGGTGCCACATCTAAAGCACCCATTTTGGTGTCACATGTAAAGCACCCATTTTGGTGCCACGTATAAAGCACCCATGTTGATGCCACATATAAAGCACCATTTTCGTGCCACGTATATAGCACCCATCTTGGTGCCACATCTAAAGCACCCATTTTGGTGTCACATGTAAAGCACCCATTTTGGTGTCACATGTAAAGCACCCATTTTGGTGCCACGTATAAAGCACCCATTTTGGTGTCACATGTAAAGCACCCATTTTGGTGTCACATCTAAAGCACCCATTTTGGTGTCACATGTAAAGCACCCATTTTGGTGCCACGTATAAAGCACCCATTTTGGTGCCACATCTAAAGCACCCATGTTGGTTCCACATTTAAAGCATCCGAGCTGGTGCCACATCTAAAGCACCCATGCTGGTGCCACATTTAAAGCATCCGAGCTGGTGTCACGTCTAAAAGCACCCATGTTGGTGCCATGCATAAAGCACCCATTTTGGTGTCATGTATAACGCATTCATGTTGATGCCATGTATAAAGTACCTCTGCTGATGTCCCACCTAAAGCACCCATGCTGGTTCCACGTCTAAAGTACCAGTGTTGGTGCCACATCTAAAGCACCCGTGCTGGTTCCACACCTAAAGCATCCGAGCCGGTGCCATATCTAAAGCACCTGTGCGGCTTGCCAGTTCTGGTCAAACTGTCCAACCCATGCCAGCATGGAAAACGAATGTTGAAAGATGACGGCGATGACAATGACACATGTGAGCATGTGTTGGTTGTAAACCTTGGTTGTAAACCTTGGTTGTAAACCTTCATAATCAAATAGGTGTGTAGGATATCATTGGACTTCAAAAATCCATCCATACTGTATCATCAAAGTGAAACTCAATATACCTACCATTATAGATAATACCAAATGTACATTTTGGGATTTTTCATAATGTGATGGAAGTCTTTGGTATAGCAATTGCATGCGGCTGAAGAGAACTTTAAACCATCTGTTATGTCGATTACACGTTGATGTAAGAATAGGTTGTTGTATAAAGCTTGAAACACGTGTACCGCGACATCCTTTGTGTTCTGTTTTTTATTTCATTTGATGCATATCGTCATCATCGTTTAGCGTTCGCTTTCCATGCTAGCATGGGTTGGACGGTTCAACTGGGGTCTGGGAAGCCTGAAGGCTCCACCAGGCCCAGTCTGATCAGGCAATGTTTCTACGGCTGGATGCTCTTCCTAACGCCAACCACTCCATGAGTGTAGGAGGTGCTTTTTACGTGCCACCGACACAGAGGCCAGGCAAGGCTGGCAACGGCCACGATTGGATGGTGCTTTTTACGTGCCACCGGCACTGGGGCCAGGCGAGGCTGGCCATGGCCACAATCAGCTGGTGCTTTTTACATGCCACTAGCACGAGGCCAGTCAGGGCGGCGCTGGCAACGGCCACGTTCGAATGGTTCTCTTATGTACCACCAGCACTGGTATCACAGCTGCAATTTCCATTGATGTTGATCGATTTCGATTCTCACTTGCCTCAACAGGTCTTCACAAGTAGAGTCTTGTGTCCCCAGAAGGAAAAGTATGCATAAGTGGACTGGCTACATCCCATGTAGGGGCCACGGGTTATGGTCTCAATTGTCCTGCTGGGTCTTCTAACACACAGCATACTTCCAAAGGTCTCGGTCTCTAGTCATTGTATCTATATATATATATATATCATCATCATCGTTTAACGTCCGTTCTCCATGCTAGCATGGGTTGGATGGTTCGACCGGGGATCTGGGAAGCCAGAAGGCTGCACCGGGCTCCGGTCTTATCTGGCAATGTTTCTACAGCTGGATGCCCTTCCTAACGCCAACCACTCCGTTAGTGTAGTGGGTGCTTTTTACGTGCCACCTGCACTGGTGCCAGGCGAGGCTGGCATCGGCCACGGTCGGATTGGTACATATATATATATATGTATATATACAGAAAGAGAGTGTAGATGTCTAGATTGGTGTTGTTTATGTTTGGGTAATGTTTCAGTATATGAGCTCTGTCAAGCAAATGCCACATTCTCACTGATGACATGATAGACTTTTACCAAAAGATCCCCTGTGTTTCATATGGTTAATCCCTTTAAATCCACAAGAGAGGCTCAACAAATTAGACAAGAATAAGAATCTGCTGTCCAGAGAAGTGGTGATGGAGGGTCGGTCGATATGACACCCGCACACGTTTATATAAGCTCTACGGATATTTACAAATTTTCCAGTGTCATCAATGACTTGATCCATTTTCGTCGGATGATGGTATTTGATAGCCGGTACCCATGGACGGGCTTTACATAAGGTAAAATCCAAGGTTACAATCTTGATGTGTCGTGGGATAGTCATTACGCCACGCATGGGTTCGAATCCACTCCTTTACTGTTAGTCAATCGGTTAATCATCTATTGAACTAACTTAATCGATCGTTTGATAAATGTGTTGGCTAAACAAACGAGCGATTAGTTTGTTAGGTATTTAACCAACTGAAGTGGAAATGAACCTGTGCGTGTGTCGTTTTTATAGGCGTAACGATTCCCCTAGATATAACAAAAGGATCATTTCGGTTTGTACGGCAGTTTTTTCTAGCGTTGCCATATGAAATTGTCACCCATAATTATGACCCTAGTATCGATCTATTGCATTTCAATCTGTTTTAGGGTTAGGGGTAGGGAAAGGGTATTTTTTTTCATCATCATCATCATCATCGTTTAACGTCCATTTTCCATGCTAGCATGGGTTGGACAGTTCAACTGGGGTCTGGGAAGCTAGAAGGCTGCGCCAGGCCCAGTCTGATCTGGCAGTGTTTCTACAGCTGGATGCCCTTCCTAACGCCAACCACTCCGAGAGTGTAGTGGGTGCTTTTTATGTGCCACCTGCACAGATGCCAGACGAGGCTGGCAAACGGCCACGATCAGATGGTGCTCTTTATGTGCCACCAGCACGGGGCCAGGCGAGGCTGGCAACGGCCACAATCGGATGGTGCTTTTTATGTGCCACCGACACAGAGGCCAGTCGGGGCAGCGCTGGCAACGGCCACGTTCGGATGGTTCTCTTACGTGCCACCGGCACTGGTATCTCAGCTACAATTTCCATTGATGTTGAAAGATTTCGATTTTTCACAAATGTAAATAAACCCAATCTGTTTCTTAAACGAGGGACATATTCATACAGCACAGAATGTTTTTTTTACCTCAATAGACGTCAGTGATTGGTTCAAATTGCAGAAATTGAAGAAAAAAACCAACAAATATCTTACAAACTATAGAATTTTCTCAATAAAGCCAAGAGAAAAAGATGTTTTATAAACACATTCTACCAGTATACGAAGTTTAAAAGTGTTTAGTTACGTGGAAATTATTTTAAAAAACTGCCGTTCAAACCGAAAAGATCCCAACAAAATTTGTGTCAACACAC
>NC_043023.1:13429554-13444554 GCF_006345805.1 Octopus sinensis
TATATATGTGTGTATATAATGATATACACATAGGGATGTATAGCCATATATACAAATCTATAAACACCACTTCATATATATATACACTACCTATATACATACATATTTACAAATATGTATGTGTGTATATAATGTTATACACACCTAGGGATGTATATAGCTATATATAGAAATCTATAAATACACCTTAATACACATATAAATATATACACTACCTATATACACATAGGGATGTATAGCTATATATATACATATCTATAAACACCACTTCATACGTATATATAAATATATACACTAGCTATATACACACATATTTACAAATGCATATATCCATGTATATATAGATATACACACATAGGGATGTATAGCTATATATACAAATCTATAAATACACCTGAATACATATATACACTACCTATATATACACATATTTACAAATATGTATGCGTGTATATACACACATAGGGATGTATAGCTATATATATATATATATATATATATATAAATACACCTTAATACATATATATATATATTTACAATACCTATATACACATTTACAAATATGTATGTGTATATAATGATATACACACATAGAGATGTATAGCTATACATACATATCTATAAACACCAATTCATCATCATCATCATCATACATCACTTCATACATATAAATATATACACTACCTATATACACACATATTTACAATTTACATATATACATCCCTATGTGTGTATATATAGATATACACACATAGGGATGTATAGCTACATATACATATCTATAAACACCACTTCATACATACATATATATATATATATATACATACACTACGTATATACACACATATTTACAATTTACAAATATGTATATATGTGTGTATAGTGTGTATATAATGATATACACACACAGGGATGTATAGCTATATATACATATCTATAAACACCACTTCATACATATATATATATACACATACACTACCTATACACACATATTTACAATTTACATATATACATCCCTATGTGTGTATAGTGTGTATATAATGTTATACACACATAGGGATGTATATCTACATATATATCTATAAATATACCTCCATACATACATTACACACATATATATATATATATATATATATATACACACATCATATACGTACATCTATAACCCTATATATATATATATATAAAGTGTGTATATATACACTACCTATATACACACATATTTACAATTTACAAATATGTATATATGTGTGTATATAATGATATACACACACAGGGATGTATATCTACATATACATATCTATAAACACCACTTCATACACATATATAAATATATACATACACTACCGATATACACACATATTTACAAATATGTATGTGTGTATAGTGTGTATATAATGATATACACACACAGGGATGTATATCTACATATATATCTATAAATACACCTCCATACATACATAAATACATACATTACACACATATATATATATATACACATCATATACGTACATCTATAACCCTATACACACATATTTACAATTTACATATATACATCCCTATGTGTGTATGGTGTGTATATAATGATATACACACATAGGGATGTATATCTACATAGACATATCTATAAACACCACTTCATACATATATATATATATACATACACTAGCTATATACACACATATTTACAATTTACAAATACATATATACATCCCTGTGTGTGTATATAATGATATACACACACAGGGATGTATATCTACATATATATCTATAAATACATCCCTGTATACATACATCACACATACATATATATATACACACATCATATACGTACATCTATAACCCTATATATATACATAAAGTGTGTATATATACATATACACACATAGGGAAGTATATCTACATATATATCTATACATACATCACACACACATATATATATACACACATCATATACGTACATCTATAACCCTATATATATACATAAAGTGTGTATATATACATATACACACATAGGGAAGTATATCTACATATATATCTATAAATACACCTCTATACATACATCACACACACATATATATATATACACACATCATATACGTACATCTATAACCCTATATATATACATAAAGTGTGTATATATACATATATATCTATAAATACACCCCTGTATACATACATCACACACACATATATATATACACACATCATATACGTACATCTATAACCCTATATATATACATAAAGGTGTTATAACATATACACACATAGGGAGTATATCTACATATAATCTATAAATACACCTCTATACATACATCACACACACATATATATTACACACATCATTACGTACATCTATAACCCTATATATATACATAAAGTGTGTATATATACATATACACACATAGGGAAGTATATCTACATATATATCTATAAATACACCTCTATACATACATCACACACACATCATATACGTACATCTATAACCCTATATATTATATACATAAAGTACCTATAAAGCGTGTATATACACATATATACACTCGTATGTGTGATGTGTGTAGATGATGTAGTAAGCATTGGGGACGATCGGTGATGAAATATGTCTAAAATCTGTGTGTTTGTGGAGAAATGATGTTGTGGAAATAAAAGAGGAAGTCGGGAAATGTCTGACGTGGACGAAAATGAAAGAGAATCGAGAGAAATGGTTTTGAATAGGAAAGAAAATGGGTCGAAACTTACTCAGAAGGGTGTCGAGTGTTTCTACCTCACTCGCCATATTGGATTAACAGGAGGGAGAGAGAGACAGGCAGAGAGAATGTGTGAGAGAGAGAGGGAGAGACGAAGAGACAGAGAGAGACGGAGGGAGATGCAGAGAGAGAGACAGGCAGAGAGAATGTGTGAGAGAGAGAGAGGGAGAGACGAAGAGACAGAGAGAGACGGAGGGAGAGAAACAGACAGAGAGAGAAACAGACAGAGAGAATGTGTGAGAGAGAGAGGGAGAGACGAAGAGACAGAGAGAGACGGAGGGGGATGCAGAGAGAGAGAGAAATAGACAGAGAGAATGTGTGAGAGAGAGAGGGAGAGACGAAGAGACAGAGAGAGACGGAGGGACAGAAACAGACAGAGAGAGAAACAGACAGAGAGAATGTGTGAGAGAGAGAGGGAGAGACGGAGAGACAGAGGGAGACGGAGGGAGAGAAACAGACAGAGAGAGAAACAGACAGAGAGAATGTGTGAGAGAGAGAGAGGGAGAGACGAAGACAGAGAGAGATGGAGGGAGAGAAACAGACAGAGAGAGAAATAGACAGAGAGAATGTGTGAGAGAGAGAGGGAGAGACGAAGAGACGGAGAGAGACGGAGGGAGAGAAACAGACAGAGAGAGAGGGAAGGGGGAGTGTGTGTGTATGAGTGAGTGAGTGAGTGAGTGAGTGAGTGAGAGAGAGAGAGAGAATGTGTGACAGAAAGAGGGAGAGACGAAGAGACAGAGAGAGACGGAGGGAGAGAAACAGACAGAGAGAATGTGTGAGAGAGAGAGGGAGAGACGAAGAGACAGAGAGAGACGGAGGGAGAGAAACAGACAGAGAGAGAAACAGACAGAGAGAGAGGGAAGGAGGGAGTGTGTGTGTATGAGTGAGTGAAGTGAGTGAGTGAGAGAGAGAGAGAGAATGTGTGACAGAGAGAGGGAGAGACGAAGAGACAGAGAGAGACGGAGGGAGATGCAGAGAGAGAAACAGACAGAGAGAGAGGGAAGGAGGGAGTGTGTGTGTATGTGTGAGAGAAAGAGACAGAGAGAGAGAGAGACGGAGGGAGAGAAACAGGGAGAGAGGGAGAAAGAAACAGAGAGAGGGACGGAACGAGAAAGAGTGTGTGAGTGAGTTAGTGAGAGAGAGAGAGGACGGTGTATGTGTGAGAGAAAGAGACAGAGAGAGAGACGGAGGGAGAGAAACAGGGAGAGAGGGAGAAAGAAACAGAGAGAGGGACGGAACGAGAAAGAGTGTGTGAGTGAGTTAGTGAGTGAGAGAGAGAGGACGGTGTATGTGTGAGAGAAAGAGACAGAGAGAGAGACGGAGGGAGAGAAACAGGGAGAGAGGGAGAAAGAAACAGAGAGAGGGAGCGGAACGAGAAAGAGGTGTGAGTGAGTAGTGAGAGAGAGAGAGGACGGTGTATGTGTTGAGAGAAAGAGACAGAGAGAGAGACGGAGGGAGAGAAACAGGGAGGAGAGGGAGAAAGAAACAGAGAGAGGACGGAACGAGAAAGAGTGTGTGAGTGAGTTAGTGAGAAGAGAGAGAGGCGTGTATGTGTGAGAGAAAGAAACAGAGAGAGAGACGGAGGGAGAAACAGGGAGAGAGGGAGAAAGAAACAGAGAGAGGGACGGAACGAGAAAGAGTGTGTGAGTGAGTTAGTGAGAGAGAGAGGACGGTGTATGTGTGAGAGAAAGAGACAGAGACAGAGAGGGAGGGAGAGATTGTGTGAGTGAGTGAGTGAGAGAGAGAGAGGACGGTGTATGTGTGAGAGAAAGAGGGAGAGGAAGGGAGAGAGAGTGAGTAAGTGAAAGAGAGAGAGGACTGTGTATGTGTGAGAGAGAGAAAGAGACAGAGACAGAGAAAGACAGAGAAAAAAGAGAGAGAGGGAAGGAGAGAAAGAGAGAGAGTGAGTGAGAGACAGAGAGGACTGTGTGTTGGTGTTAGTGTGTCGATGTTAATGCTTCTATGTGTAGCGTGTATATGTAAGTGTGTGTGTGTTCTGGTTTATGTGAATGTAAGTATGCGGTAGTGTTAATGTATGTGTATGTGTTTCGGTATTAGTGTGTCTATGTTTATATTTGTATGCGGGGCTTGCGTACGTGTAAGTGTATGTTAATGTGTGTGTGTCTGTGTTGGTTTGTGTGAATGTATGTGTACGTGTGTCGGTATTAGTGTGTCTATGTTTACAGTTGTATGTGGGTTTGTGTACGTGTAAGCGTGTGTGTGTCTGTGTTAATGTTTCTGTGTGCGTGTGTGGGGGAGTTGTCTGAATGTGTGTATAAGTGTGCTGGTCTTAATGTGTGTGTGTACGTGTATGCATTGGCGTGTCTACGTTTGTGTCTGTGTGTGTGTGTGTGATTGTGTTAATGCGTGTGTTAGCTTTTGGCGTTAATGTGTGTGCATGTGTGTTAGTGCCAGTATGTCTGTGTTAATATGTGTATACGTGTGTTAGTCTTAGTGTGTTTAAGTGCGTCTACCTTTATTTCCCAGTGTGTGTGTGTATGTGTTACTATGTCTACGTTTATCATCCTCTGTGTGTGCGTGTGTTTGTGTCAATGTGTATGTACGGGTCCTTGTGAGTGTGTGTGTGTGTGTGTATGTGCAGTCTTTGTATGTGTGTGTGTGTGTGCTAATGTCTCTGTTATATTGTCTTTGTGTGTGTGAGTCTGTCTTTATTAGTATATCTGTGAATGTGTGTGTGTGTGTATGTATGTGTCCCTATATGTGTGTCTGTATCGTGACTTTCTGAGTGTATGAGTATATGTGACTGTGTGCGTATACATACACACACACACATACATACATACATACATACATACATACATACATACACACATACATACATACATACATACATACATACATACATGCATACATACATACACATAGACATACATACATACATACACACATACATACATACATTACATACATACATACATACATACATACATACTACATACCTACATACATACATACATACATACACATACATACATACATACATACATACACACATACATACATACATACATACATACATACATACATACATACATCATACATACATACCACATACTACATACACACATACATACATACATACAACATACATACAACATACATACACAACATACATACATGCATACATACATACATACATATACATACATACATACATACATATACATACATACATATATATATACATACATTCATACATATATATACATACATACATACATACGTACATACATACACACATGCATACATACATACACACATACATACATACATACACACATACATACATACATACATACAAACATACACACATACATACATACATACATACATACATACATACACACATACATACATACAGGTGTGTGTGAGAGATCATACCGACACAGTGTCATAGCAGACCCGTGACTGCTCATACACACACATATATACATATATATATATGTGTGTGTGGTGTGTGTATATTATATATATAGAGAGAGAGAGAGAGAGATACACACACACACATACATACACTGTGGTTGCAGGACCGTGACACTACATGCATAGATACATATATACATATACATACATACACACACACGCGTGTGTGTGCGTGCGTGTATGTGTGTGAATATGTGTGTGTGTGTGTATGTGCGCGCACGCGCAGTCACGAGTCCGCAGTCACACTCGTCCTTGTTCTCTGACGTTACGGTAGTAGGTGCTGATGACCTGTCATCGTTGCCACGCTCACGACTCTACCTGTCACTCACACTCGCATTCACTCCCCTTCTCGTATCCCTATCTATCTATCTATCTCACACTTACTATACCTCTGTTCCTCCTTTGTTGTTTTTCCTCCTTCTACTCTACCTCTCACTCTTTCACTCATCTCTCTCACTCCGCTGTATCTCTCTCTCTATTATTCCTCTCTATCTATCTCTTGCACGTATCTTTCTTCTTCTCCATCTATTTCTCTTAATCCTTCTATTTCCTATTCTCTCTTACACTTTTACTCTCTCATCCTCTATCTCATCCCCATTGCAACTCCTCTTATGTTTCTACTAGCTTCTTTCTCTCTCTCTCTCTCTCTGTCTCTTCTTGTCTTTCTCTCATCCTTCTTCTCTATTCTTCCTCATTTCCATCACTGTTACGCTTACACCTCTTCCTCATCCTCATTTTTCCTCCCCTTCTTTCTTAAATCTCTCTCTCTGTTCTTCATTATCCCTTCCTCTTTCTCTTACACCCCTAACCTCCTCATTTCCATTCCCTTCTCTCTTCCTCAGTGTCCTTCCCTCTTTTTCACTCTCTCTTCCTCAATTTTCCCTCCCTCTTTCTTTATTCTTTCACCCTTCATTTCCCATCTCTCTCTGTCTATCTATCTCTTCATCCTTTTCCTTCCCCTTTTCTCTTACAACTCTCTCTTACTCTTTCTTACATACTTTTTTCCTCTCCTCTATCTCCTCTCTCCTTCCTACACTTTCTTTTTACTCTCTCTTTTTCTCTCTCTCTCTCTCCATCTAATTCGTTCTTTCACTATTCACATTCTTCTCTCTATCTCTCACGTACAAATACACTTTCTCTCTCTCTGTTTCTCCCTTAGCCATGGAGTTCCCTTCATTCTCTCTACGTGGTCACACTTTATGCTAGAAATAGCAGCCAAATCTCCCTCAACTCACACCTTATATGCGTAGGTATGAGCCAACGAGGGAGACCTCTTACATGGCAGCTTGACCTAACAGAAATAGCAGCCAAATGGCCCTTAAATCACACCCTATTCTTTTTTCTATGTAATATATTTATGTATGAACCAAAGAGGGAACCGGGCCAACGAAGGAGACCTCTACATTGTAACTAGACCTGCGAGAAATAGCAACCAAATCTTCCTCAAAAGGGAAATCTGTACGTGGTAGTTAGATCTGCGAGAAATAGCAGTCAAATCTCACCATGCTCTGAGCCAATAAGGGAATACTGTACGTGGTAGTTAGGTCTGCTCGAAATAGCAGTCAAATCTCACCATGCTCTGAGCCAATAAGGGAAATCTGTACGTGGTAGTTTAGGTCTGCGAGAAATAGCAGTCAAATCTCACTCAAATTACACCATGCTCTGAGCCAATAAGGGAAATCTGTACGTGGTAGTTAGGTCTGCGAGAAATAGCAGTCAAATCTCACTCAAATTACACCATGCTCTGAGCCAATAAGGGAAATCTGTACGTGGTAGTTAGGTCTGCTCGAAATAGCAGTCAAATCTCACTCAAATTACACCATGCTCTGAGCCAACAAGGGAAATCTGTACGTGGTAGTTAGGTCTGCTCGAAATAGCAGTCAAATCTCACTCAAATTACACCATGCTCTGAGCCAATAAGGGAAATCTGTACGTGGTAGTTAGGTCTGCTCGAAATAGCAGTCAAATCTCACTCAAATTACACCATGCTCTGAGCCAACAAGGGAAATCTGTACGTGGTAGTTAGGTCTGCTCGAAATAGCAGTCAAATCTCACTCAAATCACACCATGCTCTGAGCCAATAAGGGAAATCTGTACGTGGTAGTTAGGTCTGCTCGAAATAGCAGTCAAATCTCACTCAAATTACACCATGCTCTGAGCCAATAAGGGAAATCTGTACGTGGTAGTTAGGTCTGCGAGAAATAGCAGTCAAATCTCACTCAAATTACACCATGCTCTGAGCCAATAAGGGAAATCTGTACGTGGTAGTTAGGTCTGCTCGAAATAGCAGTCAAATCTCACTCAAATTACACCATGCTCTGAGCCAATAAGGGAAATCTGTACGTGGTAGTTAGGTCTGCGAGAAATAGCAGTCAAATCTCACTCAAATCACACCATGCTCTGAGCCATTAAGGGAAATCTGTACGTGGTAGTTAGGTCTGCTCGAAATAGCAGCCAAATCTCCCCCAAATCACACCATGCTCTGAGCCATTAAGGGAAATCTGTACGTGGTAGTTAGGTCTGCGAGAAATAGCAGTCAAATCTCACTCAAATTACACCATGCTCTGAGCCATTAAGGGAAATCTGTACGTGGTAGTTAGATCTGTTCGAAATAGCAGTCAAATCTCACTCAGATCACACCATGCTCTGAGCCAAGAAGGGAAATCTGTACGTGGTAGTTAGGTCTGCGAGAAATAGCAGTCAAATCTCACTCAAATTACACCATGCTCTGAGCCATTAAGGGAAATCTGTACGTGGTAGTTAGGTCTGCTTGAAATAGCAGTCAAATCTCACTCAAATCACACCATGCTCTGAGCCAATAAGGGAAATATGTACGTGGTAGTTAGGTCTGCTCGAAATAGCAGTCAAATCTCACTCAAATCACACCATGCTCTGAGCCATTAAGGGAAATCTGTTGGTGGTGGTTAGGTCTGCGAGAAATAGCAGTCAAATCTCGCTCAGATTACACCATGCTCTGAGCCATTAAGGGAAATCTGTACGTGGTAGTTAGGTCTGCTTGAAATAGCAGTCAAATCTCACTCAAATCACA
Organism: Octopus sinensis; assembly: GCF_006345805.1. Taxonomy (NCBI): domain Eukaryota; kingdom Metazoa; phylum Mollusca; class Cephalopoda; order Octopoda; family Octopodidae; genus Octopus; species Octopus sinensis. The sequence goes on from NC_043023.1 coordinate 13,438,798, forward strand.
CCATGCTCTGAGCCAATAAGGGAAATCTGTTGGTGGTAGTTAGGTCTGCGAGAAATAGCAGTCAAATCTCACCATGCTCTGAGCCAATAAGGGAAATCTGTACGTGGTAGTTAGGTCTGCTCGAAATAGCAGCCAAATCTCCCTCAAATTAGACCATGCTCTGAGCCAATAAGGGAAATCTGTACGTGGTAGTTAGGTCTGCGAGAAATAGCAGTCAAATCTCACTCAAATTACACCATGCTCTGAGCCAATAAGGGAAATCTGTACGTGGTAGTTAGGTTTGCTCGAAATAGCAGTCAAATCTCACTCAAATCACACCATGCTCTGAGCCAATAAGGGTAATCTGTACGTGGTGGTTAGGTCTGCGAGAAATAGCAGCCAAATCTCACTCTAATCACACCATGCTCTGAGCCATTAAGGGAAATATGCACGTGGTAGTTAGATCTGCGAGAAATAGCAGCCAAATCTCATTCAAATTATTCATTTCTGTGTGTCTTGTGATTGTATGAGTCAGTCTTAGATCGTTGTGGGTATTTTAGTTGTAAAGTGTAACCCATTACCATCTGTTACATGGCCAAGCTGTCGATTACTACACAAACACTCCCCGACAAAGTTAACCTAGTTTGTCAGGCGACCGAGAGCAACATCTGTCAAACGGTAGGGTCAGCGTAGGAGCAGGGCTGGCCAACCTGAGGTCCTCGGGTCGCATGCTGCCCGCAGACTTTTAATTTGCGGCCCGTTTGATACTTTCTTGAAATGGGTTTATTTAAACAAACAATTTTAAAATTCTATCAAAAATTGAAGAATATAATGAAAAGTAAGAAAAGAAAGAGGATCTTTTCCTTTTGAAGGCCAGTTTTCAATACAATTTCTAGTTAACTAAACACTTTTAAACTTCGTATACTGGTAGAATGTGTCAAAATAAAACATTTTTTGGCGATGTTTCGTTTGTCGTAGCACACGTTTCCGTCGATTTCCGTAAAAAATGTAAACACTGAATCGGCCATACATACATACATACATACATACATACATACATACACACATAAATACACACACACATACATACACACACACACATACATATACACATACACCGAGTAAAGAATTTCAGTTATCTCTTTCTTTAACACATTACTCTGTCTCTTCGCACACACTAACAGAAGCACTTCACTTACACAACATACTGTCTGTCTCGCACACCCCATCAAACACACACACGGGGACTTCAAAAAGAAATCCCCTCGTCATAAAATCGCTTCCTCTTAGTCTCTTTCGCTCTCATTACTTCAAATATTCCCGCAAAGCCATATGTAAAAAAATAAAAGTTTTTTACGGAAATCGACGGAAACGTGTGCTACGACAAACGAAACTTCGCCCATCATTTTTTTCTCTTGGCTTTATTGAAAAAATTGTAATTTGTTTGTTGAACGTAGTTTAATTTTTCGAATTTTAACCAAAGTTAAATTAAGTTAAATTTTGTTACTTAATATATCGACCTCGGTAGGATGAAAGACAAAGTCGACCTCGGCGGAATTTGAACTCGGAACATAAAGACTAACAAAATACCGCTTAGCATTTCGCCTGGCATACTAATGTTTCTTATTTCTTTATTGCCCACAAGGGGCTAAACACAGAGGGGACAAACAAGGACAGACAAACGGATTAAGTCGATTATATCGACCCCAGTGCGTAACTGGTACTTATTTAATCGACCCCGAAAGGATGAAAGGCAAAGTCGACCTCGGCGGAATTTGAACTCACAACGGAGCGGCAGCCGAAATACCGCTAAGCATTTCGCCCGGCGTGCTAACGTTTCTTCCAGCTCGCCGCCTTTCTGCAACCAGACGGTGCTTGCTTGTGTACATGCATGCATGTGTGCGTGCGTACATGACAGCAGGATTCAGCCCTTGGAAAAGTGTCAGAAATGGTGGTTGAGGAATTTCTATGACTTCACCAGTCTCAATTTGTGACTAACTAATTCTTTCGAATGAAATCTATGGATCACAGTGTGTACAGCACAATTTAGAAAAACACCAACCACCCTGCCTACAACGTCAAGACTAAGCGAGTGACCAAGATCAATGAGGTGTTTGAAATTCTTCCCAGGGACACAGCGAGGAACGGATGCAAAAATTCCAGAGTCACCTTGAGGCCATGGCAGAAGCTGAGGATGGCCATAATTTGAGCTTTCCAAATATTTTCATTTCCTCTCATGCAGACTGTCGATTTTAGCCCAAACAACCTTTGTGCCAAGTTCCAGAGCTGTCCTGAGGCCTTGTTGGAAACTGGGGGCAGCGACTTTAAACTGTTACCTCCCAGCCATAATCTGGTTGATATTTTAAAATAATACATGGTTGTGATACTTGGGCCCTGAATGAAGAAGGTGGCCAATAGTAAAGTCACAATTTTGGCTAGGAAAAATGTCATAATTTTGGCTAGGAAAAAAAGTCAAATTTGGCTAGGGAAAAAAGTCACAATTTTGGCTAGGAAAAATGCCATAATTTTGGCTAGGAAAAGTCACAATTTTGGCTAGGAAAAATGTCATAATTTTGGCTAGGAAAAGTCACAATTTTGGCTAGGAAAAGAAGTCACAATTTTGGCTAGGAAAAGTCACAATTTTGGCTAGGAAAAAATCACAATTTTGGCTAAGAAAAAAGTCACCATTTTGGCTAAGAAAAAGTCACAATTTTGGCTAGGAAAAAAGTCAAATTTGGCTAAGAAAAAAGTCACCATTTTGACTAGGAAAAAAGTCACAATTAATTTGTGGTAGCTGGTAATAAAGTGACAGGAAAAAAGTCACAATTTATAGGGTCTGGACAAAACCCCTGTGACTTTTTTTCCATGACATTTTTTCCTGGATTCAGAGAGAAATGGGGCTAGTATGCTTCACTGAATGTGTAATCTAAGTGTTCATGTTCGACAGAGTGCAAGTGTTTTGAGAAAGAAGTTAGACATAAAAGGAATTAGGGTCTTTAGACAAGAGAGAAGACTGCGCTGGTTTGGTTATGTGGTGTGAATGGATGAGGACAGTCGCATAAAGAGGGGCCGATTTCTCAAAGTAGATGCAAGACGTGTAGGTGTGGGACCCTCAAAGACATGGGACAATGTACTGCAGAATGACCTCAGGACACTGAACCTTTCAGGTAAGATGACAAGGGACCAAGATACCTGGCACCTTACTGTGCTCAAGAATACCTGTGCCCCACAGAAGAAGCATTAAGGTCGGTTCTCCTGGTGGAGAGGAATGGCCTGCAGGAATCCTGTGCCGGTGCCATGTGAAAAAGCTTCAATGTGGCGTCACGTAAAAACGTCCGTGCCGTGCCCTGTAAAAGCACCCATGGATCTTTTCGGTTTGAACGGCAGTTTTTTTTAAATAATTTCTGAGTAACTAAACACTTTTAAACTTCGTATACTGGTAGAATGTGTTTATAAAACATCTTTTTCTCTTGGCTTTATTGAGAAAATTCTATAGTTTGTAAGATATTTGTGGGTTTTTTTCCTTCAATTTCTGCAATTTCAACCAATCAGTGACGTCTATTGAGGTGAAAACATTCTGTGCCGTATGAAAATGTCCCTCGTTTAAAAAACAGATTGGGTTTATTTACATTTCTGAAGAAAAAAAGATACCCTCCCACCCACCCCTAACCCTAAAACAGATTGAAATGCAATAGATCGATACTAGGGTCATAATTATGGGTGACAATTTCATATGACGCCGCTAGAAAAAACTGCTGTTCAAACTGAAAAGATCTGCACCCAGCACATTGCAAAGTGGTTGGCGTTAGAGAGGACATCCAGCCGTAGAAACCATGCCAGATCAGACTGGGGCCTGGTGCAGCTCTCCAGGGGCCAAACCATCCACTTCATGCCAGCATGGATAATAAACGTTAAATGATTATACATACATACATACATACATATATATATACTATAATGCCAGTGGCATGTGTAAAAAGATTCGAGCGAGGCCGTTGCCAGTACCACCTGACTGGCCCCGTACCGTGGCACGTAAAAAGCACCATCTGAGCGTGGCCGTCTGCCAGCCTCGTCTGACACCTGTGTCGGTGGCACATAAAAACACCATCTGAGCGTGGCCGTTTGTCAGCCTCGTCTGGCACCTGTGTCGGTGGCACATAAAAAACACCATCCGAGCGTGGCCGTTTGTCAGCCTCGTCTGGCACCTGTGTCGGTGGCACATAAAAAACACCAGCCGAGCGTGGCCGTCTGCCAGCCTCGTCTGGCACCTGTGTCGGTGGCACATAAAAACACCATCTGAGCGTGGCCGTCTGCCAGCCTCGTCTGGCACCTGTGTCGGTGGCACATAAAAACACCATCTGAGCGTGGCCGTCTGCCAGCCTCGTCTGACACCTGTGTCGGTGGCACATAAAAACACCATCTGAGCGTGGCCGTTTGTCAGCCTCGTCTGGCACCTGTGTCGGTGGCACATAAAAAACACCATCCGAGCGTGGCCGTTTGTCAGCCTCGTCTGGCACCTGTGTCGGTGGCACATAAAAAACACCAGCCGAGCGTGGCCGTCTGCCAGCCTCGTCTGGCACCTTGTCGGTGGCACATAAAAACACCATCTGAGCGTGGCCGTCTGCCAGCCTCGTCTGGCACCTGTGTCGGTGGCACATAAAAACACCATCTGAGCGTGGCCGTCTGCCAGCCTCGTCTGACACCTGTGTCGGTGGCACATAAAAACACCATCTGAGCGTGGCCGTCTGCCAGCCTCGTCTGGCACCTGTGTCGGTGGCACATAAAAACACCATCTGAGCGTGGCCGTCTGCCAGCCTCGTCTGGCACCTGTGTCGGTGGCACATAAAAACACCATCTGAGCGTGGCCGTCTGCCAGCCTCGTCTGGCACCTGTGTCGGTGGCACATAAAAACACCATCTGAGCGTGGCCGTCTGCCAGCCTCGTCTGGCACCTGTGTCGGTGGCACATAAAAAACCATCTGAGCGTGGCCGTCTGCCAGCTCGTCTGGCACCTGTGTCGGTGGCACATAAAAACACCATCTGAGCGTGGCCGTCTGCCAGCCTCGTCTGGCACCTGTGTCGGTGGCACATAAAAAACACCATCTGAGCGTGGCCGTCTGCCAGCCTCGTCTGGCACCTGTGTCGGTGGCACATAAAAACACCATCTGAGCGTGGCCGTCTGCCAGCCTCGTCTGGCACCTGTGTCGGTGGCACATAAAAACACCATCTGAGCGTGGCCGTCTGCCAGCCTCGTCTGGCACCTGTGTCGGTGGCACATAAAAAACACATCTGAGCGTGGCCGTCTGCCAGCCTCGTCTGGCACCTGTGTCGGTGCACATAAAAAACACCATCTGAGCGTGGCCGTTTGTCAGCCTCGTCTGGCACCTGTGTCGGTGGCACATAAAAAACACCATCCGAGCGTGGCCGTTTGTCAGCCTCGTCTGGCACCTGTGTCGGTGGCACATAAAAAACACCATCCGAGCGTGGCCGTTTGTCAGCCTCGTCTGGCACCTGTGTCGGTGGCACATAAAAAACACCATCCGAGCGTGGCCGTTGTCAGCCTCGTCTGACACCTGTGTCGGTGGCACATAAAAAACACCATCCGAGCGTGGCCGTTGTCAGCCTCGTCTGGCACCTGTGTCGGTGGCACATAAAAAACACCATCCGAGCGTGGCCGTTTGTCAGCCTCGTCTGGCACCTGTGTCGGTGGCACATAAAATCACCCACTACACTCTCGGAGTGGTTGGCGTTAGGAAGGGCATCCAGCTGTAGAAACTCT